>NC_081349.1:51418572-51632601 GCF_029784015.1 Lycium ferocissimum | reverse complement strand
AATCATCCACACGGATTTTCCTAAATAAGCAAAGACACTATATACGGAGGGAGTAAATGAACTAAAATAGAGTCGGATTTACTCTGTGCAAAGCGGTGAACAAAGGATTTGAGGTCCTCTTCGTATCTACTCCTTTATTATGAATAAATTTGAAACTTGACCCAAATGAATTAAATCTCCGTCACACTGACAAAGTCCCGAGACAAAGAGAGAGAGCAACTCTAGAAATTAAGGGTTCTTCCAATTTTAAAATGTGCAGAGAATGTATTTGATAGAGTAGTGTTTCAAGATGTTCAAAAAAATCCCCAACTGTTGAGTCAAAATCCACCTCTTATAGAAAAAAAAATATGAGAGAGGGGAGCCTATGAGAGAGGGACGAAGGAGCGGGGGAAGGAGAGGGAGTAGAAGGGAAAAGAGAAAGAGAAATGATTTGGTCAAAAAAAAAAAAAAAAATTGTGTCGTTGAAATTAAGAAAGAAGGAGCAAATTAGGGAAAATCGATACGCAATGCCAAAAGGAGGAAACATGTGGAGCCCCAAAAAAGAAAAGAAGGAAGAAATTAAATGGAAAGTTGGAACGTGTGGAGAAAGAAACCAGATGGAAACTTTGAAAAGGATTTTTGATTTTTTTTTTTTTTTTGATTTTATTTTTATGGAATAGGGAAAAAGGCAGCAAATGGAATTATCAAGAATTTGTCCCTTGTAAAATAATATTTTGACGAAATAAAAATTATAAACACGTCGTTTTAAAATACGAGCTTCAAAATGAGTCCAATATTGATATACTTCCGAGCAATTGTTTATGAGGTGAAAATTGTTGATCTTTTCTTAAAGGGGAAGGGGAGGCTACTGGAAGGAAAAATATGCTAGAGAGATAAAGAGACTTAATATTAGGGTTCTAGAATTTGGTATGGGCTAGACGGACTGGGTTGTTATTTGGGCTAATTTGGGGTCGCTCGAAATGTTTTCTTTTTTTTGGCCTAGTTGATAATTGTGTGAGCAAAAATGAGTGGGTCGATAAAAGATACTAAACAAACAAGGCTAGTAATATGAACTATAATGGTAGTAATTAACATAGTGACTATTATTATAGTACTAATAATACGAAGAGGATGAGTAATATAACTACAATAACAATGCTACTACTAATAGTGATAGTAATAATAATTGTATTATAAAAAATATTTATAATAATAGGACAAAAAATAGTTCAGTATTGACTAGGAAGCGCAAAGAAATTATTTAAAGGAAAAGTGGGACAAAATTGGGTGTCAACAATGTCGACTCTAGTAAAACGGCCCTCGGAATTCGGAGACGACCGAACTCTCGAATAGTCGGGTAAAAAACCGAACAAGATGATGAATCGGTGACCACGAGTCACCTTACCGTGAAAACGGACCAACAATCGCAGAAAGATAACACAAACATTCAAACGAAGAAGCCGGAAAGATACACTTTTCATTTATATACAACTGATGTTCTTTCATTGAGAAAAAGAACGAGAGTTCTACGAAAATGAAAAATAAAAAAAAGATAGATGCCAAAATAATGACTCTACACTATCCCTATCGTGCTGTATGAGGATGAATGTTCGGACTCGGCCCGCCGGAGTCATCCGACTCGACCCGAGCCCGGTTGGCCTTCTCCTCCATTCCTTTGGCTTCGAGCATCGTGTCGGGAAGGTTCTCGAGGTCATGCTCAACTTGCTCGAGGGCAGGCGCCGAGATTTCCACTTCTCATACTCGGCTATTAACAGCGGTACGAGCCTCGGCCG
The DNA here is from genome assembly GCF_029784015.1 of Lycium ferocissimum. Taxonomy (NCBI): domain Eukaryota; kingdom Viridiplantae; phylum Streptophyta; class Magnoliopsida; order Solanales; family Solanaceae; genus Lycium; species Lycium ferocissimum. The sequence goes on along the minus strand of NC_081349.1, from coordinate 51,630,829 downwards.
CCTCCACACTTCTCCACGCTTCCTCCAAATCGGCTTCTCGCCTTGGCTAGTTTGGCTTCTAAGTGAGCTCCGGTTTCTTTCGAGGTCACCTTCTGCACGGTCGACCGCATCCAAATTGGCCTTAAGACCTGCCACCGGCTCTATTCGCCCCCTCGAGTTCCCTACTTAATACCCTCACATATCCGCCGGCCCGCTCCTCGGCTCTTTCCTCCAAAATTCTGCTGCGCGTCGTTGAACAAGGCGGTCCGGACTCGAGCTGCCTGCTCCTTTCCGGACAAGCTCGTAGCATCGGCCTTCACCGAGTCCGGCTTCTCCCCGAAGGTGGGAAACCGTGGCCCGAGTTCGGCTCCGAACCGCGTAGAGAATCGGGTTTTATCCCGGCTAAGGGCGATCTTGCTCGCCCCGAGACTCCGGTTATAATCGGTCCTTGGCGGCCGGTCGCTTGCCAAACGTCTCTGTTCTCCTCCTTAGCCGCATCAAGCCGGGCGAAGATTGGCTGAACGGCCACCCGCCAACTCTTCTTCCTTCGCCGGAGAAGGTGTTGATATTTCTCCGTCTCCCGACCTCGGGCATCGAGTTGGCCCCGAGGTCATCTATCTCGTGTTGGGCACGGATGAAGAGCCTCGTTGACCAAAGACCACACTCGCGTATAAGACAAACCAAAGGACTTAGGCAAAGAAGGGATGGCATTCCGAGAATAGAATGTACAAGGACGGTTGGGAATGTTATCCGCTGCTCCGCGTGCATACCCTCGTTCACAAGGCCCGCCAGTGACCCCGGTCATCTTGCGTTTGTCCGAATCCGAGACAAGGGGACGCAAATACCCGCAACGCCCACGGGGCGTGATAAGAAGCTAAAGTCTTCGGGGACAAGGACCACCGCCGATCGGGTCCTCCGAGGTTCCACGGCTCGGGGCGGGAAAACGTTCACCAAACCGTCCTCGGCACCGCATTCCGATGCTCGGTTGGCCGGCCTAGTGACCCGGGGAATAGGAAGGTGACCGAAGCCGGCTTCACAAGAAGCCGGGAGAGTCCCCAAGAACATCTCCCTCGAAATCGTCGAACACGTTGAGCCGGGGTGGACGAACTTGGAGCGGCCCTCGATGTTTTCGAGCGGCCGTGGCCCCGTAGTCGCGGCAGGCTTTCGGAAGATGGACGGGCACCTACGGGGGCCTCGATCCGGCTCTCCAGGCCTACGCTTTCACCGGCCTCGACGGTAACCGCTTCCCCGGATCTTTCCTTTGCGAGGAGTATCCTCGGAGAAGTTTCACCCGAAATGTCGACAAAGTCAATCGACCGAAGAGGACCGGTGAAAGTATTTCCCGCACCCGATTGGGAGCGAGGGACCAACGGCCTTCGCTGATAGAAGGAAGGGGCTGGACAAGAGACCGTCTCCTCCCAGACGGGGCCGGTAGGGGATCGGGCCGACCCTCCGAATGACGATCGGCTCGCTTCCTCCCTCGAAGCATCGGCAACGCCGCGTGCCTTCTTCCTTTTCGGAGTCGTCACCTTATCGGAGGACCTCTCTTTTCTTTGCGCATCGTCGAGGATGCGGAAAGAACCCGCCGTGTCAAACCCGATGACGACGTAGGGTAGGCGGTTCCGGTTCCCGCCGAGGCCACCGAGCCCTTGGGCAAACCCGAAAGGCGAAACAACGATGGCGAGAGATGGTGAATTCGAAGAGACCACGGGTAGTAAAGAATGCGATAAAACACTAAACAAGGATAAACGTGTTACCGTGGGGTTCTCGCGCTACCCACCGACCACGAGACAAAGGACATGTCCGATTCTCGTAGGGTACCGGGCGGAGGAGAGCAGAACGCCATTTCGCTCGAAGTCACGACGGATAGCGAGGGACGTATCCGTTGGCTTCTGCGAGAGCAAGGAGAAGGCAATGAGTCAACAAGATCAAAAAATGGATAAAAAATGACTAAGTGCATAAGGACGACCGCCAAGATCGAGCTTGCGCTTATTGTTCCATTTCTTCCGGGAAGGGCGGGATAACCCAAGTGGACGATGTCCTCGGTTTTCGCTCGACATACCTCTCTAGCGTCCCCTATCCCGTCCTCGTCCATCTTCGAGAAGAACGGGTTCCGGCCGCGTTGACAAGTTTTGTTACGCCGCCCGAAGACCCTCATAAGCGTATCAAATGGCTCCGCAAATCCCTTCTCGCCGTTGTTGGCTAAAAACCGAGACACGCAACGACCCTCCAAACGATCGGGACCAATGCGCTAAAGTCACACCGTAGGTTCGGCACATATCAAGGATGACGGGATCGATCGGAGGATCGATTTTAGGGTAGGGTAAGTGTGTACGAACAAGAACCCTTCTCGTGATCAGTGACCGATTCATCCGGCCGGTGCAAAAACCTTGCCCGGTGTATCCCATCGCGATCGGCCGGGACTACGTCGAGCCTTTCCTCGGTAATCGATGAGGGTATCGCCTCGCGTCGTATCCCCGTCCCGAGACGAGGGACGGCTTGTCGACCCTCGAGATCTTTGTTAAAATTGAATTTGGCCGAATGATATCCGAGGCTGAGCTCGATTTTAGCCCAGGGAGAGTAGACCGGACCCCGGGGGTGACGTCGGTGGAACTTCGTGGGAAGTGGACTCGGACATCTCGAGAGTGCAAAGGGAGAAGGGTTTAAAAGTGAGGAGGGAAGTGAAGGAACTTGGTAATTCGGGGATGACGAAACAACGACGAACGAAACGAGAACAATTGGCGAAATCAACTCTTTTGCACCGATTTTGAGTTAATGGTCAGCCGCAAGTCGGATGCGAGCGGAGATAGCGATTTTTGGGAATGAGAAGGAATGAAGAGAAAGAGAGGCGGTGAGGGAAAACAAAAATGTGAAAGTGGCAAATGAGTGGGTATTGGCCTTATATAGGCAAGGAAGGGGAACGGTTCTGGGGTGACCAATCGCGTAGCGCGGGCGTCCCCATCATTAACGAGGGGCGACGTGACGAACGTGCGCGGTTGGCGGGGCGTTGCGTGGTCATTCCCGCCAAAATTTAAAGATAAGACGGGGGTGGCCGAGTCACCGGTTTCTCGAGGTTGTTCGCTCCCCGTTACCCCGATGGTTCGACATAACGAGGAGCGAGGGGCTTATCCGTATACGGTGAATACGGGACACAACGTAAAACCGAAGCAACCAGCATCGAGAGAGAGAAGAGGGAACGTGCTGGTGGCATTCGGCTAAACCTGGGAGCGCCTGCACCGAGCCGAGTAGGGTTACCATTTGTTCCCGGGCAGTTGCCAGTCTCGCCGCTTTCACCGTGGTTCCGATGTAGTCGTTGGCCCACATACGGCCGTGATTCCGGCGGAGCCGTTGGTTCGTTAGCCGCTTTCCGCTTGGTGTACCATTGATCCGTATGTCCGTTGTTCGAGATACGTTTGATCCCATGCTCGTTGCACGAGAGCCACGCGCCGTTAGCTGGCGTCCGCACCATGGTCAACTACCAACCTGCGTGTGTCGGACGGGGCCGTCGATCTTCTAATCTCACCAAATCTGTTCGGAAATTGTCCTTGTTGTGATTATTTTATTTATTTTTGCATTGTACAAAGCCCATGGAGGCAACACTATAAATAGAGGACACCCCCTTCTTTGAAGGGTTGGCTCCCTTATCTTCAAAAGAATACCTTTAATAGAAGAAGCTATCATATATCATTTTCTCCTCTCATTCATCCCTTCGTCACGGCTACATTGTTCCTCTTAATATTGCCGTTAATGATATGATATATTGTTCATGACGTTTATATCTTTAGTTATCTTATTGATGAACCTTCAAACCTCTACTTTTTGTCTTATCAATCTCGCAGCTAAGACATATCCTATACCCACATATAAATTCAATTGATTATCCGATTTCGGGGTAAACAAATATCGTAAAGTCATTTTCATAACATTTCAATTGAAATGTTATGAAAATGAAAGGAAGAAAAAATTATGACAAAGGAAGATAATCATAGAAAAGGGGCAAATTCCTAAATTGTATTGAAACGTGGAATTCAAGAGCTTTATCTAATTATGTACAACACGACGGAAACTCAATTTTTGACAACCCAACTTCAAATTTCATGGTCATTAAAGTGACATGATTCAAGAAGGGGTAATATGCAGATGACATGTTTTGGGATTCATGGCAAATACAAAGGTTCAACAACTAGTGGAATATGAGCACAACAAAAATAAAGTGAGGTGTGAGGTTTTAAAATCTATTTGAGATGTCTTCAGATAAAAAAGTTGTCGAGATAAGCTGGCTAGGCAATATCCAGCACAATCTTCCCTAGCTAAAATCAGAGATGAACGTGACAAGTGCAGGAGCAATCGTCCTCAAAGCCAAGACCACAAACCAACCATCATGTTCTTAAAGTCACAAAATTTTCTTTGACTGAAATAAGGGCATAAAAATAAATCTGGTAGAAAAAGTGATTTTTTCACTCATGAACCACAAAACTTGACTTCAAGACAATTAAAAATACAATATCCTGAAATTTAAAGTTTGAACTGTCTTGAAATTAAACTTACTAGTTACTTCTTGAATATTTGGACTGGAATTGTTATTGTGCAAAATAAGTTTGAGATCAAAGTATTGTGTGCACGAATCACTCTCTTTTTTCTCTGTGAAAAAAGAAGAAGATGGAGAGCTAACAAGGCGGTAAATTGTTACTAATACTTCCCCCCTTTTTTTTTTCTTTTCCAATTAACATCAAATGGAGACATTATTGAAGAAAAAAATGGCGGATTATTCGATTGCATTCAGTTGTTCAGTTACAGCCTTTATTCATATGGTTCATGCAAAAAAAAAAAAAAAAAGAGAGAGAGAGAAATTGAAATGGTCTTCCTTACACTACCATACTGATTATTATACATACAAGTGTGATAAATTTTTGCAGACGACAAAATTTTTGTCCCTTCAAATATTTCAGGAAAAGGTAAAACTATGTATCAATATATTTCAGAAAAACACTAGCGATGACAACATAACAATAATAGCACTAACACAATAAAGACGCGTCTAGAATTAGGAGATTCTAAAATTAAAGTAGTCGAGCAAAAATTTCAAGAAAAAGTAAAACTATTTACTAACCAAATGTGAAAAACAACCATATCCAACAAAAAGAATGGGATCAGTGGTTTGTATTTATAATTATAATTTTTTTGTTTTGCAAAAACAATAGCTTATGAATTTGCTGTAAACAAAAATTTAGATCATTTCTACAAATTCCTCAAAATCGATCTTCCCATCACCATTTACATCAAAAGCCAAGATCATTTTCCTGCAATTCTCCAATTCTGCACCTTGCTTTAATCCAAGAGCACATAAAACTCTCTGTAATTCCATTTCATCAATGAAACCATCTTTGTTTTCATCAAATACATCAAAAGCTTCTCCTAATTCCTGCATGGTATTATTATTATTATCATAGTCTTCTTTTTCTTCTCCAAACAAGTCACAAAAATTGTCCATATCGAACCTCTCATGAAGTTTTTCACTTTCTTGGTTGCAAAATATTCCCAACTTACCCATTATTTTCTCTACCTCTTCTCTGCATAAACTATTATCAACTAGCAAAACAGGCAAATTTTGGGATGTAGATGTATGGTTCTTGTTTTTTTCTGTGTATTTTGTAGTTTTTTGTGTATGGGATAAGATATTGAAGAATTTTTTACCCCAATCAAGAATTATGTACAACAAAAAGAAGCCAATTAAGCCATGAATAACAAGAGGGACTGGAACAGTAGTAATTGGTAACTTCTTGATGGAAAAGCGATTAAGATAGGTAGGAGCTGCCATTGGGCTTATATTGCCTAATGGAGCTTCTTAGATTGAAAAATGGAGAAGATTTTAATTTCTTCTCCCCTTGTTGTTATAATATAATAAGGGTGACAGAAAAAACAGAGGAAAAATATGGTCTTTTATGCTAGTGTTGTGTGAAGGGTGGAGAGGAATGATAGGGAATGTGTGTGTTATATATACAAACAAAGCTGTTAATTTTCTTTTTGGCTTTATTGTTCGGAAATTCAGTGACCATTAATTAGGAACCTTTTGAATTTCCGCTTTTAGTCCCTTGGTCGTTTGGTACATTGATAAGAATAATACTAATTCGGAAATAACTGCTGCGCTAAAATGGTGGAATTAGCTATCCCATTTAGAAGGTGAGATAGTTAATTTCATAGGATATCTCACTCCATGGGATATTACAGTACGTGGATAAGTTGGAATATATTCTAGACTCAATCTTGGATATCCCACCTTATCCCATCAAATTTTAGATTATTTTATTTCACCTCTCAAGTGATTTAAATTAGTCCAAGAATTATAATCCTAAAAATATAAACCGGGATAATTTAATCCCCAACCAAACGATATATATTAGTTAATGATTAAACACATTTAACTTTTAATTATATGAAATGCGCACCTTTGACGGGAGGGGATCACTTCCAGTATACTTTGCTCTAGTATTTCCCAACGGAGCAGTAGAATCTCAGCCTTTAATTAGTTACTGACTGTTACAATTAAGTTTGTATTGTTATTTTATATTTAAGAATGATATAGTTGTAAAATAACATAAAGTTTTAGGTTTAAATTCCAGCGACACATAAAAATAAAATACTAAGTAACTTTTTATCATTTGCTTAAGTCTTGATTGGTAGAGTTACTCGATATCTATGCTAATGAGAGATAGCCGATAAAGTAATCGAGATGCGAACTTATTAATCCGAACACCATCATAAAAAAATCTAAGAGCCCGTTTGGCTTATCTGATTTAAAATAGCTGATAAACATTAAGTGATGTTAAGCCCTTTTTAGTGCTGAAACTGATTTAACAGATAAACAATTACGTGTTTGTATAAAAGTGATGAAACTAATAATAAGCAGTTGAATGTTTGTCAAAAAAGTGCTGATGAGCAATTTTTTGTGTTAACATGACTTAAATGCCCCTAAAGCTGTTTAAACTAATAGGACATGATTATTACAATATTTCAATTTCCAGATTGATAGTTGTCCTATTCGAATAATTCATTAAAAAAAATTGTTTGATTCAAATACAAAATGATTTATGTCTCAATTTAGGTTAGTTCAAAATTGATTTAGATAATATTATTCAACAACAACAACATACCCTATTACCCTAGAATGTAGAGGAATAGGATTGAGTTTCATGCTTTATAAACCCTATAAATCAACCGTCATTGACGTCCAGTCGGTAGAAGGGAATTGATATTAAGTTGGAGATCCAAAAAATTAAAAAGTTAAAAAATACATCGTAACGTAGCTTTATGTAATATGCAAATTAACTAAGTAAAAGAGAAATTTCTCACCCAAATAATACCAAGAAGAATTTGTAAAATAAAGTTGTTGATGTTGAAGAGGTTACAAAAGTCATAGATTCGAAGAACTGGTGAAGAAGTAAAATCATGGGGAGGGTTCGAATTTTGTTTTAAAAAAAGGTATTTTAGGAATTACATAAAATAATTAGGGATAGAATAGTAAAATCATTGGTCAAACTAACAGTGCTTATAAGCTAAAATATTATAAGTTGGGGATGACCAACTTATGGCTTATGACTTATTTTGGCTTACAAGCACTTTTAATATTTACCAAATGTGTAGATAAGCTAAAAATTGCTTATAAGCTTAGCCAAACACCCTCTAAGTGTGACATTTTCTTGTATAAAAAATAAAAAGTACACAAATTAAAAATAAAAATATTTAATCGTAAATTAAGATTTATTATAATTGAGTGACGAAAAGAACTACTATTAGTCTATTACCCCTCATTTGAATGAAAGTTGAAAAAGAGGTTGAGGAAAGTACTTGTTGGCTTCCAATGATAAAGTCAGTCGGTTAGAATAATCAAGATTCGGTCATTTCCCCTATGGTTGAGAATTTGGTGGCCTGCATTTTATGCTTTTGGTTTGATTTGATTGTTTAATTAGTACTCCATTTGACTAATATATGACAAAGAAAGTTCAAGGAAGTTGCTCTAATGATCTTGATAGTACACTTTCATGTCATCTTTCCTTCTTAATGCATTGCTCTTTATGTAGTAAAGATGGATTGAAATTTCTATAGCAACTACCAAAAAAAAAAAAAAAGTGTTGTGGACCTGACATGGATTGAAATTTCTATAGCAACTACAAAAAAAGAAAAAGTGTTGTGGACATGATACTTCTTAATTCTGAAAATAAAAAATAAAAAAAAGGTAGAGTAACGCTTCCCTTTCCTCTACATAGAAAATACAAATTAGTTGATTCAATAAGTACCACATATCAAGTGGTTACATACCCATTAAAAAAAAAAAAAAAAAAACTTTAGCCATCACATATGGCCTATGGGTAATTTCTGTTGCATCTTCAATACTTCTGCTTCGAATATTTTGTTATCATCATAGACCATGGTTAACTATTCCTCTCTAATGCAGTAAAAGAAGGATTTACTAAGTTACACTCGATCAATAACTATATACGTTGAGCTAACTGCTTTTTTTTTAATCAGTGAATTATTACCACATTCTATAATTTAAGATAATAGAAAATTAATACTTATAATTAGGTGCGAAAATCGTTGTTCGACACTTTTTCCTCAACACTTTCTCCACACACTTTTTCCTTCCTTGACTTCAAAGTTGAAATCTATGGTACTTAACCTTCCAATCAAGTTTGCATGAATTTTCTAGTTGACGAAGTGGTTCAACGTGAAATATATGTCCGTAAAGCCATACTTCTCAATACGTGGAAAATCAAATTTCACTTTTCAGAACCAAGAACAAAAATCACTACTTCAAACAAAACTTCAGGAATTGAACTTTGCCAAGAATTCGATCTCTTCTTTTTTAAAATAAGATTTACGTATTATAAAACTAAACAAGAAATATAACAAACCACAATATCTCATAAGTCGTAGTTAAAGTATTAAAAAAATATATTAAAACATTTGTAGTTAAAGATAAAATTATTTTACCCTCTAAATGATATTAATGATTTTTTTTCGTGTTATGAAAGTAAAGGTGGACGCACAGCCGCACAGGTGTATATTGTTGATTCTATGGTCCAATTTGGGCAGCTATTACTCTTTTTTCTTTTGAAAACTTTCTTCTCCTTTTTTTTTTTTTTTTCTGCTTTAAGAATGAATTGATGACAAGTTTGCACCCATTTTTTTATTTCCCCTCAAAGTTTAGGTCTCATTTGTTTGCACTTGAGATTTGAATCTTAATCATTTCATTAAATGCATTTGTTTAAGGTCTGCATTTTAATCATTTTTTTGCGCGGATTGCCCTTCTTTTGGGGTGGTCTTTAAATTTTGCCCCTCAAATTTGTGGTCTTTAAATTTTGCCCTCATATTTAAGTGGTCTTTAAGTTGTGCTTGACAAATGTGGGCGAATACATGAAGTTCGGGTTCGAACCCCGCTCAAGCATAAAATAAAAAAATAATTTCACAAGGCGGATCGGGGAGTGTATGCGGATCCGCATACAATCTTTAAGGAAAAGCTAAAGTTATGCCGGATCCGCATAACTAAAAGTCTGCCCCATAAGGCGAATTTTTTCCTAAGAGTTAGTTTAGTTATGCCTTATGGGGAGGCGTAATTTTTAGGCATAACAAAATTATGCCCCATAAGGCAAGACTTTTCCTTAAGGCATAGATTTTGCCTTATAAGGCAAAGTTTAAGTTATGCCTTAAGGAAAGTTCCGGGCATACTTTTATATATCTTTGTGGCATACTTTTTAGTTAAGGCATAACTAAAAGTTTACCTTGACAAGTAAAAATAATAATAATATATATATATATATATATATATATATATATATATATATATATATATATATATATATATATATATATATATATATATAAGGCAAAGTCCGCCCCTCCGGACTTTTAGTTAAACATAACTAAAAAAAAAGTCTCATTTATAAGATAAAGAAAATTTAAACTTTGCCTTATAAGGCAAACTTTGGTTATGCCTTAAGGAAAACTTACGCCCATATGGGGCATACTTTTAGTTATGTTTTATGGGGCATACTTTTAGTTAAGGCATTACTAAAGTTTACCTTGAAAAGTTAAAAATAATATATATATATATCTGTTCAAAGTAAAACTCGTGACTTTTAGTTAACATAACTAAAAGTCTCCGAGTTCAACTAAAAAGCGAAATTTAAACTACGCTTTGCAAATTTTTTTAAAATTTTTGATCGAGCGGGGTTCGAACCCGGAACCTATGGGTTTTAGCCGAAGGGCAAAATTTAAAGACCACAAATATGAGGGGCAAAATTTAAATACCACCCCAAAAGAAGGGCAATTCTGTGAATTGCCCCATTTTAATTATTTAGATTCAGCCCATTAAGTACAGTTGTTTTGTTTCCTTATAAAGCCTCTTAATGGATCTGAATAAATCAAATCCATAAGAGAGTCTTATTCCATTCAGACTCATTAAAATAAGTAGCGTTATTCACAAAACCTTTCATTCCTCTCTGCCTTCTCTTCTCGCGGTAAATTTTTGACGCCTCCCTCTATGCTTTCTCAACCAAATACCATTTTTTCCTGCTTGAACTGGTAAGTTTTCATAACCTTTACAAGTATTTTATCTAGTATTTTTTATATTCACAATATTTTTGGGTGTATTGATGTTTATCAAGAACTCTTGTTGCCACAAATATTAATTGTAGCTGTAACTAAAATCGTTTTCTTGAAGCTGTCAAAAATTTGTTTCAAATCATATGCATCTTTACCCAGTTCAAGATTTGTATGTAGTACGAGTGGTTGGATTATAATCCGTAAAACTTATCAATCAGCCCATTTTTACCACTAGTATTGTACCTGTGTGATGCACGGTCAATATAAACAAATATTAATCATATCATATTGTAATTTGGCTTATTTGAATTTTTTTTAAAATCAAAATTTCAATTATCATTTTATTTTTAATTAATTAAATACATTATACCTAATAAGAGAACCTCTACAAAATTAAAAGAAGCGAATCATATCAACACCGAATAACTTTTATTTTGTTCCTTATATTTGTTTATTACATTGCTAAGATGATTTTTTATCAACCTGTCAATTGGCCCCTTATGCCATGTGACGAAAATATCGGTAGAACTTGTAGTATATTAAATATACAATGACAATTATGTGACAACAACAGTATGTTATCAGAACAATATAGAATTGCCTCTAGTAAGGAGCTTTTTATAAGACTTCTCAACACGATTTCGAATTAATGAGACCCAACGTAAATATTGAATAATGAGTGAAAACTCACAAGAAGTTCATATTTGAGAGTTTTCAAACATAATAATATATCATTCTTCTTAAAACGACAAAAGTGTTACATAAAATGAAATTGGTATAATTAATTTTGTAAGACTATGGTCATATCGGAAGCCAACTCCGCTAGTGCTTTTGTAGAGGAACCATCTTCACCACGTACTTTGGTTGCTGCATCTTTTAAATCTCTCATTTTGGGGTGTACTCCTTTTGCATCTTCTCCTTCAATCAATATTTTATTTTATTTAATACCAAACACACCCTAAATATGGATTGGAAAAAATAATATCAATAGAAGAATAATGATTTAACTAAAGATCCTTGATTCCTCTATATCCTGGTACTGTTTCAATAAGTACGGGAACTAAGGAACAGGGTACCTTGGAACCAGTTACCATGAACAAGACACCTACTATCACACCTACTGGGGGTACAGGAAAGCATGCTCCGCCTCCAGTAACATGGGCAAATGTGGTCGATGGAAATAAATATGCTGCAAGAGGTATGAATCTAAAGTATATTGCTCCTATTATACAGGATGGGGAGAAGATTGCACAATTAGATAGAGAAGAGGTGAGAAAGGAGCTGAAAAGGAAATATGCCCTAATCTTGTATGTTGTTGGGGATTCTCCCACTTTTGGGGCAATAGATAGATTCTTGGTGTCGATCAAACGTTTTGATGCTAAACCGCGAGTTTATTATCATAACGATGGATATTTTATTATCCAGTTTGCTAGTGAAGAAGATAAAGAAACTATCCACCTAACAGGACCTCATACCATTAACAAAAAGCCTATTATCACTAAAGAATGGGCACCTGATTTTAACTTCAAGGAGGAAATCTTACAAACCATACCTTTGTGGATTCAATTACCAAACCTGTCGTTGGACTGTTGGGAAGCAGATTCACTAAGCAGGATTGGAAGTAGTTTGGGGTCCTTGTTTATGCAGATGATTGTACTACTAGTATTGATAGAGTGTCATATGCCAGAATTCTAGTGGAGATGGATATTACACAAGAACTTCCAAGCTATGTTAAGGTGCAGGATCCAACAACAACAACAACAACAACAACAACCCAGGCAAAGAGTGTACGTTAGACGACTCCTATAAGGTGCAGGATCCAAAAGGCAAAATATTCCAGCAACCTGTAACATATGATTGGAAACCAAAGTATTGCAATGTATGCTTGATGATTGGCCAAAGTTGTCACGAAAAGGAGCATAGGAAGCCTAAAAGCTAGTAAACCTGTCAAACCTACAATTGTCAAGCAGAGCTATCAACCAGTGAACCAGCAACAAGAGACACAAACTAGTAACCAAGTTGCTAGTGAGGGTGTTCTCAAAGTCACTGAGGGGGTGGACCAAAGTCAAAAGCAATAGAACACTGAATTGGGGCAAGGCTCAAATGTGATAAGGCAGGAACCGGTAAGGCCGCAACCACCAGAACAGTTAACAAACTCAGCAGATGAGGGCTGGCAGACCGTTCGAGGGAAATCAATAGCAATATTACAACCATGGCAAAAATTTAGTAGTACAGAGAAAGGGATTACATTGTTGAAAAGACAGGAAACACTATCCTCTACTAGAGTAGGCCAAGGTGGAAAAAATACCAGGGAGAGAGGAGAAGCTGCAACATCAGTCCCTTTGTTTAAGAAATGATAGTTGCTTGGAATATGAGGGGCCTAAATAAAAGTTACAAGCAAAGGGAGTTTAGGGTGTTTTTACAAGAGAATAAGGTGACTCTAATTGTTGTTCTGGAGAAAAGAGTCAAAGAAAAGAATGCTGCTAAAATCATTAATAAAATTGCACCAGGATGGTTATGGTGTGCAAATTATAGCTATAGTGCTAAAGGTAGAATATGGGTGCTCTGGAACCAAGATTTGTGTCCTTTTTATCACTAAGTATGCAAGCTCAGTTCATGCATGGTAAGGTTACCATCCATGCTTCCAACCTAGAGTTCCAGTTGACTGCAGTGTATAGACTTCATACTATCAATGACAGGAAGCTAAGGATTTATGGCAGGGCATTAGGGATATTAGTGGTCAGATGCAAGATAGCTAGATAACATTAGGTGATTTTAATGTAGTATTGGGGGAAGAGGACAGGTATTTGGGCAGGGTAGTAACTGATATGGAAACAACTGACTTTACAGAATGCTTGCTGGATACTGGTTTGACAGAAATAAAAACTATAGGTGGAGATTTTACATGGACTAATGGGCATGTGTTTAGTCGGGTTGACAAAGCTTTTGGGAATGATCTATGGGTTATAAATATGCCTCAGGTGGAAATGATGATGTTGACCTCCCATTTCTCAGATCATTGCCCTTTGAGTTTTAAGGTAGGATCTCAGTCAATGAATAGGAAGAAACCATTCAGGTTTTTTAACCATCTGGCAAACCACCCCTAGTTCCTGGAAGTAATTGCAGATTGTTAGAAAAAATTAGTGCCAGGCAGCTATATGGAGAGAGTATGGAGGAAATTGAACTTGATCAAACAAGAACTCAAGAAATTACAAACTAAGGAATTTTCAAATGTTGATGAAAGGATTAAAGAACTTAGAAATCAATTGCAGAACACTCAACAACAAATGAGGATTCATGATCAGCATGCAGCACTCTTTGAAACTGAAAAGGAACTGAAGAAGCAACTAGAGAAGTGGGTTGGTGTTGAGGAAATCATTCTTAAATAGAAATCAAGATCCCAATGGTTAAAACTTGGTGATGCTAACTCATCCTATTTTTTTGCTAGTATGAAGAATAGGCAATCCATTAACATGATCAGAAGTCTTCAAAATAGTGATGGTATCATTGTGCAGACTGAAGATACTATTAAGCAGGAAGTAACAAAATTCTATAAGTCCCTTTTGGGAGATGCAGCTAGTCAACTACCAGCTATAAAGCCTGCGGTGATGAGGAATGGCACTAGACTGGATAGACAATAACAACTCCAACTGATTAGCCCAGTTACAAAAGAGGAGGTTCACTTGGCACTAATGAGTATAGATGATCAGAAGGCACCTGGTGGGGATGGGCTCAATGTAGTGTTTTACAAGAAAACTTGGCCAATTATTGGAGAGGAAATCACAGAGGCTATATTCAGGTTTTTCAATAATGCTGAACTGTATTACCCAATTAATTATACCTCAGTAACTTTGATCCCTAAAGTCCAACACCCTTCTACTATTAAACAATACAGACCTATATCATATTGTAATGTCTTGTATAAGATCATTTCAAAGATACTCATGAGGAGAGTGCAAGGGGTGATGGATAGGTTGGTGGATCCTGAGCAGTCAGCTTTTGTACCTGGAAGGGTCATTACAGACAATATAATACTTAGCCATGAACTTTTCAAAGGCTACAATAGGAAGAATATTTTCCCTAGATGTATGTTGAAAGTGGATATGCAAAAAGCCTATGATTCCATTGAGTGGATCTTCCTAGAACAAGTAATGAACTGCCTTGGCTTCCCTGTTCAGTTTGTTAAGTGGACTATGGATTGCCTAAAGACTGTTTCTTATTCCATAGTGATAAATGGGAATCCTTCAGAGCCTTTCCAAGCAAAGAAAGAGCTAAGACAGGGTGACCCAATATCACCTTTCTTATTTGTGCTTGCCATGGAATATCTTAGTAGACTGCTGAAGACTTTACATAGGGATCCAGATTTTAATTTTCATCCTAAGTGTGCTAAGGTTAATCTGATACAATTGGGATTTGCAGATGACCTGTTGATGTTCTGTAGAGGAGATGTGGGATCAGTACAAAAGGTGTTTGACCATTTTAATGAACTCTCTATTTCCTCTGGCCTCAAAGCTAACCTAGACAAAAGCTCAATCTATTTTGGAGGTGTGGCTCAAAGTGAACAGAATGCAATCCTAAGTGTTCTGGGGGTTCCTAAAGGGGAGTTACCAATAAGATACTTGGGGGTTCCCTTGTGTACCAAACGAGTGTCTGTGAACCAGTGCAAGCCCCTGCTGGACAAAATGCTAGGAAGGATCACCACATGGCCTAACAAGTTTTTATCTTATGCAGGTATAGTACAACTCATTAAGAGTGTACTTTTTTCTATTCAAACATTCTGGGCCCAGATTTTCTTACTACCTAAGAAGCTTACACAAATGATTGAAGCTATCTGCAGGAGGTTCTTATGGACAGGTGGAACTGAAATGTCAAAAAAATCACTGATTGCATGGAGTAAACTATGCTGTCCTCAATCAGCAGGAGGGCTGAATATACTAGACATACTGACTTGAAATAGAGCTGCTATATGCAAGTTACTATGTAACTTATGCACTAAGAAGGATAAGCTATGGGTTAAATGGGTTCATGTGTATTATGGCAAAGGCAGTGCAATTTGGGAAATGGAGGCTAAAACTGCCTCATGGGTAATAAGGATGATTTTAAAAGCAAAGGAATGTCTAGTGGAGGCTGGGTATCAGGAGAAGGACATAAATCAAATGGACTCATTCTCTATCCAGAAAATCTATAAACTACTAAGAGGACACTATCCTAAGGTAGCTTGGAGGAGACTGGTATGTAACAACAGGGGATCACCAAGGTGGACATTCATACTTCGGCTGGCCCTTTGTGATAGATTGCAAGCTAGAACAAGATTGGCTAAATGGGGTATTATTGATGATGCAAAGTGCCCTCTCTGTGATGGAGCACCTGAGACAGTAGCTCATTTGTTCTTTGAGTGTGCAAGAATATGGCAAAGACTACTGAGATGGCAAGGAATTCCTAGGCAACCTATGGCATGACAACAAGAAGTGGACTGGGCAGTAACACAGTGTAAAGGAAGAGGCAGTGCTACAGTGATTTATAGAATGACATTAGCAGGTGCAGTCTATCATCTTTGGCAGGAGAGAAATGCTAAGGTCTTTCAGCAGCAACTTAGAACTGAGGATGCAATAGTGAGGATGATCATTCAAGAAGTACACTTTAGAGGCAGTGTGACATGTAGACATAGCAGTTACTTAACTAGCTTAAATTTCTATACTTAGATCTGCTAGTGTGTAGGTATGGGAGGGACTAATGTAATTAGAACTAAAGGCTGAGGCTGTTTAAGCTCAGTCTTGTTCCTTCTGCATTGTAAAGCTCAGTTTGGTAAATAAAAGTCATGAATTCTTTGCCAAAAAAAAAAAAAAGTTCAAAACAAATTAAAACCAGTCATTGGACTTAGTTAATCTTCTTATTTATGATATCCTTATTCCTGCAACTGTAAAATTTGAAAAGGATAAATGTAAATCAATTGTAAAAAATAAAGCTATCCTAAGAGTGATCACAACATATTTCAACTAATGCCAAAAGTAAGTACAATCTACCTTGGCCTTGCCCGTCAGTTCTTCCGCTTGAAATATACATGAAATACAAAAACGAAATGTTATCTTCATATAATTGTTGTGTGAAAGATGATGCATTCCAGGCTGCAAAACAATCATTAAATATATAAGCCTGCAAAACAATCATTAAATATATACGACAATACACATGGAAAACAAAAACCAAAGAAGCTAATAAAATACATATATATGGGTTTCAAAACTGCCATGACAATACCTCAAAAAACTTAGCATCTCGTTTTCTTGCATCCGAGTTGTTCAAAAATTGCTAAAACTACACATACTACTAAGTCCACAATCTGTATGCTATGATTTTGAAATTTGAGTATTAATATACCACGTGAGAGATAAAAGAATTGAATTTTGGCTTTATCTTTCTTGATGTTTGAAAAAGAATATAAGGACTATGATAAAGTATGAGTTAGGCAGTGGACCTTGTTCTTATTAATTATAGACTTTGAAATATGAAACAAATATCATTACTTTATCAATATGGTCTTTATCTGCTCATATTCTAGCACTATTCTTATCTTTAGCTGAAACGAGGAGGAAAAAGAAATTTAAGTAAGATGTTAAGACCTATTTTGGGTAGATGGGCTTCACTTTCTTTTCATTAAGTAAAGAATTGTTGCCATGGAACAGGATGCAACAGTTGTTGCACAAGTACATGTCTTTTTAAAGAAGGCATTTTTCAATATGAAAACTCCTATAATTATGATAAAGTGGGAAAGTTGTAACTATCTCCAAAATTGTTAATACTATTAGTTTTAAATTTTAATATCTTTCAATTAATTTTTATTTATCTTGTTGTTTGGTCAAAATAACTCTTTTGAAAAGGTATCTTTAAATTTAACTCCTACAACTACGATAAAGTGGGTGTCCTAAAAATATGGACAATTTGTTAAACATATTTGAAAACGTGTTTTTTTTTTTTTTTTTTTTTAAATTTTGCTTTTGAATATGTTGTGAAGTTAATTATCTGTTGGGACTCCATCGTGCGTATGGAATTGTTGGTTTCTCAATTAGTTTTATACTCTGTGTCAATTTGCAGTTTTTATTTTTTTATATTGACTTTTTACATTGAAATTTGCTCCTTCCAGTTTTATTTAACTCTTGCATTTTTATATTTTTATTTTGTATCTTAAAATTCTGACTTTTGTGGTGATGACACTTGTCATTCCACCATGCTTTTGCCTCTCTTATTTTATATAGATAGATTAGGTGTGAGGCGATTTGTATAACAATTGAGCTACCCTACAACTAAAACAATCATATGAAAATTTATATACTACCAATACGCTTTAGGAGGTAATTTATTCATCCGCTTCTTTAACTAGCCTTGTCCTTTGCAGTAGCTAGCTTCTAATTTAGTAGTATCAATTTGTTTGAAATCCTCCTTCTTATTCAATGCACTTTTTTAGCTTCCCTGTTTATGAAAAAAATGAAACTTTACCTTCTGAGATTGAGGTATTTTGCAGACATAGCATTGTTAAATATTTTTGTTATAAAAAGACTAACCTTTTGCTCAACTTATGGGTAATAAGAAACATTATTTTCTGGGTGACAAGAACTTTGATGTGTTGTTCTTGTGCAATAAAAGTATAAATTCTTTTTGGCATATCTTTTTGTCACAATGTATATTATGCACGAGCACATCGTTTATACATGAGTTTTATTTGTCTAGTGCTTGATGGGCTGGATTATTTTACATGAATTATAATTTCTTATTAGATCAACTTGTTTAGTCATAGTTGATGTTTGGTTACTCTTGATTAAAAACTTGATGTTTGACTATTGGATGGAGGGAGCGTATAAATAATTAGTTGTTTAAGCAATAAGATTCATCTCAGTTAATATTTAATGAGGAAGAAGGAGAACACGAAGAAGTATCAGATGAAACAAATGGACCTAGGTGGACAACTGAAGATTCGTATATAATGCACAATATATGTGAACAACTTGCACTTCAACTAATGCAAAGAAGAGGAAATACTTGAGAGTTTCATATTTTCATTATTTGAAATTTTTTTATAGTGTTTGAACGTTAGAGTTTGATCTGATGTAGTTAATTATTTAAATTAACTTATACTTGAGCGTTTGAAGTGGAACACGATTTTTGTTTAGCTAAAAAATTTTTTGGTTAAAAGATTAACTTATGTTGAAATAAATAATAATAAAAAATCATGTTACCTTATTACAGTAATACTTTTTTATATTGATGATAGATAAATTTTAGTTTGCATTTTAGATAGTTTAAATTTTTTATCAAATATAAATAGTCAAAATATTATTCTCTATTAAATAATTAAATTTATTTTGCTGAAATGTAGATTTTTATAATATTTTATTGATATAGTATAATTTCACATGCACATTCAGATATTGAAAAATGAAAATAGACAGTTAATCATTTAGTGTTCAGATCTAGAGACCACATTTTAATATTCAGATGTGCATTCTCATCTAGACATCTAAATCTTAATGCACATCTTAATATCCAGATGTGTATTTAGATTCATACGTCTTAATCTTAATGGGAAAAATTGGGACCTTAGTACCCTTTTTGAGGTTTGATTAATTCAGATTCAAGCTAAACGATTCTATTTTAAGGATTAAATGCTCCCTATCACAGGCGACTTCATACCAAAGGTTCGAATCGAAAATTTATAGTTAAGTATAAAAGAGTACACACTATTCAGGATTAAAATTTAATGATTTCAACTTTTAAGATTTTCAGTATGAGCTCATTGTAATGTCAAAATTATGGGCCGGGGCGAATCTGTATACTAATTTTGGGGCACGTGAACTCATGATCTCTTTGTAAAACTAGATATTTTATCTAAATATTTTCTAAAATTAGTATGCTATCATCTGCTGTAACCCATACTACATGAATGCTTGCGTAATGGTGTCTTGGTTGAAGGTTGAGTTATTCTCTAAGGACTAGGATTAATTCCCACATAATATATATATATATATATATATATATATTTTTTTTTTTCTTAAGTGGTGAATCCATATTCTAGAAATCCTAAATTCACCTCTAATTATGGGTTCAACTCTAATATTTGTTGAAATTTTATTAGATTTTACTTTGTACTCCACGTTGAAGTTGGGTTTAGATAAATCCATATCCAAAAGGCTATATTCACCCTAGATACCAATTTCCCACAACTTTTGATGGTAAGCTCGCATCTATCTACAACATGAAATTAGAACCACTTACCCATTCAGATTTGTATTATGATGGAGAAATAGCTTTTTCTTCTGATTTCTCTTTTATCTTTTCTTTGGAAGAAATGGCTCCTCTCCCCCCTTCAAAAATAAATCAAAGATCGAGACTATTGTAAGTTTAATTTGTAAATGGTAAAATGTAGTATAAAATTCCTTGGGAAGTTGAAAAGTCACATCTTGGTTTGGTCAGAAAACTCGAATATTCTTATTTCTACCATAACTCTAAAATCTTACCAATTATTTTATTCTATACATGTTCAGTTTAGTACTACTACTTTGCAAATAAAGAAAAACTTTCAACAGATACCGTTTCAACATGAAATAGCAATAAAAGCGTTAAATTATGAGCACTGACTATGCTACATTTTGAATTATTAGGTTTAGTTGACCTATAACACAAAGCAATTATCCATAGCAACTCTGACATTTACAAAAGTAAAAAATATTCTGCTATATCCAGTTACATTGAACTGATTGTGTAATTTCTTTTACCTACAGATATTGTGTATAATATAAACCCATTTAGAAAATGTGAGGATCAAATTGTCTGAAGAGCACATGATTTTCAGTGTATCTCGAATATATATTTGCTATATATAGTAGATTTGTTAACGTATAATTTGCATATACTTACAAATACTGAAAATAAAGGTGTGTTTACTTGTAATCTGGAGGAAGGTCAAAGGTGGTGATGCTGTAAGCTCACAAGTTATTAATAAAGGCGAAATAACCCATATATACCGCTTACACATCTAGTTTCTAGCCAATCTAGCCCACTGTATTATTCTAGCCCACTACTGTATCATAGGTGTATAGATAATGTATATGTATTATATAGATATATATACATTAATATACTTTGTATTCATAATGTATATGTTTTGTATAAACCCATGAAACCAACTTCAAATTATAGTGTATACAAAGTATAGCTACATATTTACATTAATATACTTTGTATAAACACCTGAAACTAACTCAATTTACAGTGTATAAATAATGAATTTAAACCCCCAATTTGAGTCCCTCTTCATATGTTTATA
Organism: Lycium ferocissimum; assembly: GCF_029784015.1. Lineage (NCBI taxonomy): Eukaryota > Viridiplantae > Streptophyta > Magnoliopsida > Solanales > Solanaceae > Lycium > Lycium ferocissimum. The sequence continues at coordinate 51,609,930 of NC_081349.1, read as the reverse complement.
CGTTTGTTGCTTGTGACACATTAATAAAACCTACATTAATAGACAGCTTCAGAAAGCACAAATGGAACTAAAAGGATCACCTATATATCAGTTATGGACAATTTTACCAATCAGAAGAAATAGTAAACAAAATGGTAATATGCAAAAATCAGTTCATACTCTATAGTTATTTATTGCCACATATGAAGAGCTTACTAATATTTTATACCACAAGCAATTAAGGACAGCCTATATCAGCAGATCAAACCGAAGAAGTGTCTCTATCCCAAATTAAAGGGTCCGTTGAATGAGACTCAAAGTGTCGGCTGACATTGCAATTTAAACTGCCGAAGATACATTTTGGGTAAAAAGTGAATAGTTGAGCTAAAAATGGCAAACTAGGTGTCCCAATGGACACTCAGCCATTAATAAAATCTTAAAATAAAACTTTCTATAGTGGAACCCAAGACGATATAGAAATAATCTCAAGCCGGTTGAGTCTGCTATGACAATAAGGCTTAGTTTGAATTCATAATATTTCAATACTCCGTGCTAAAGAAAAATAGACGTAGCCTTGACGAATTGCAGCTAAGTAAAATATTTCTTACTCTCCTCCCAAGGGAACAGTTCAGAAATTAAGATATCATAATTCAATTATAATGTTACAACTTCATACTCATAGTTACTCTTAACGAACTGCAGCTAAGTAAAATGTTTCTTACTTTCCTATTATTTATGAATATCAACTTTGATTAAAAATAAATATTTAACATTTATACACTGATCAATAAGACTTAAAAGTCAGTTAGTAAAAACTTTTATACCAAGTACTTTGTGTTAGGTCGTATGGAACGTTCGGGTCAAATGGCTTCTTAGGGGTTGTTGGGTAGGATGTTTTAGAGAAAATAATGCATGTATTAGCTTTGGTATTATCAATGGCCTTATTTGGTAGTATTTTTCAACCTATACATGGTTAAAGCCAAAACTGCCTTTAATACACCAAAACAAACAATGGATAAGACATAATCCCAAAGACAACTAATTCCAAAGATTACTAATCTCAGCATTACTAATACGTCCTATTCAGTATTATTCTTATACACTCTACCAACAATCCCTTATAGGTTTTAATAATGAAAGAAGTGTACTGTTGGTACAAACTTCTGCACGAATCCACCTTAGATATTTTATATTCCAAACTTTTGGTAGTCAACTTGAGGATGAGCATCAAGAAAATGAAAACAATCATAAAAAAACATTTGAAAATCTCATTACTTAACATGAACAAGGGAATATGAAAGACCTAAAGAATATAACCAAAAGCCCATTGTCTTGACTCGTCACAAGCCCATGATGCTTTTAAAGGTCAATTCATGTCCTGAGGTAGTGGAGGGAAATGTGGAAGAAAACCAGAATAGGGATTGTCGTTGGGCCCAGCATAGTCATAGTCTGCCACGTACGCCGCCCTAGGTTTCTCCTGTATATTTTGTTAAAAAATATCCAAATTAATCCTAAACTTTTAGACCCTCAAAAAAATGTAAAGGAAAAAATATGAAATGAGCTAATATCAAAATATTATGCACCTCCCATCTGATAAAGAATTTCGGAATTTACATGTCATTTTCTTAAATTTTTTAATAAAGAATACAAATTTAGAGATCACATAAAACATATTTTTCCTTTTGGTTCAAAAAGAGTAGATTTCAGAGAACGAGGATCGAATTGTCTGAACTTTGGTCTCAATTTTGGACTTCCATTCTTCAATCTTTTAGGAACTATAAGTGCTAAAAATGAAAAATTTATAACCATAGATAATTTAGAAGTATGAAGAAGTAGGCATAAAAATAGCTTTTTAGCACTCGAATAGTAACGGTATTCATATAGAAATATGAACATAAGAGTGTTTCATTTCTTTTGGAATAATCGAATCCAATTGAAATTGGTACTCTTCAACAATGATTTATCTGTGTTTTAAAAGGGCTTTGAAAAGTAAAGTTGTGCTCGAATTTTGTTCCACGTACCCGCGACACATCAGCCTTATATATTATAAATAATATAGATACACATCAGCCTTATATATTATAAATAATATAGATACTACTACAAATTCAATCAGTGATCATATAAATAATTATAAATTTTATGTATATAATTATCGGTTGGTTCGGTTATTTATTCATCATTCTTGAATGATCTCATATTTTCAATTATTCTATCATTTCAAATGACATCTATTCTTACTGAAAGCACTTTCAATTACCAAATAATAATATCATTCTTTTTAGAACAGAAAATGTACACATAATATTACAAAAGAAAAAAAAAACAAATGAGAACGAACCTCAAGCAAAACTCTATGGATGTGTCCATGGCCAAAAGATCCCAATGTTTTTCTACCGAATCCTACACAATCAAAAACAGCAAAGTTAGTGAACAACAGAGAAGTATTCCAAGACATATTAATTAATAGTCCACATTTGGTTGCCAAATCCAATAATGTAGTAAATTCAAGAGAAAACATGGAAATTTTTCTTTAAAAAAAAAAAAAAAAAAAAAAGAAAGTAAAAAGGATAACCGTGACACTGAGAGAAGGCAATAATGAGAAAAGCAGCCATAACAAATGCAAAAGAAATGAAGCGCCCCATTTGTTGACTTCTGCTTAATTGAGGGTTATTGAAAATGAAATTATGGGGTTTTGTATTTAGAGAACTTTTAATTTATTGAAGACTAGTAGTATTTCGGTTATAGAGTCCTTTTTGGATTGTCACTCTTTAATCACCAAACAAGATATTGCTAAATACATGGAAATAACTTATCCACCCGCTGCTTCAATATTTCACAAAAGGTGTTCACACCAAACGGTACGAGTTAATCAGGATTAGATAATATATGTTGATTAGAAATATGCAATAGTTAACTGTGATTAAGTCACAAAAATATATGTAAAAAAATATGTGGCAGTTATTCATTGACTTGGTATAAATACCGATTAGAATAAATTTTCTTCCGGAATGTATGAACCTTACATATTATGATTTATTAATGTTCCTCCTTATCTAATTGACAAGTTCAGCCACAAAATCCCTCAGCAAATCATGTCATTAGTTTTTTGTCCTTATCCGGATTTCAATAAAAAGCTAAGGGGTTGTTTGATTGCTGGTTAGAGGTATGTAGTAATACATATATTAGTCATGCATGTATTAGTAATGCAAGATCTATCTATATATCATTATAAAAGCAAGATTCCCTTAATGAAATGTCATTTGCCTTTTTAACATCTAAAAATAGATTTTACTGTTGGGATATATACTATTAACCATGTGTTTGGATATAGTATTTATTATAGAACAATTATTTATTCATTGTTTAATAAAGAGTTAAATAGATCATGTACTGCTGTGTGTGTCCTTTACTTATATAGTAGATGATTTAGTGTATAGAGTTTAACTTATACACGGACGATTAAATCGTCGGTTCTTATAAGTATAAGTTTTATGTTCACAATCTAAGATGAAAATTGGACAAAGCCATCGGTATGATTGTAGCACAAGATTAATATAATGTATCTTAATTATGGGAACGGTATAGTTCCGTCTTCTTGTGCTAGTACATTTTGTATGTATTGAACGGACCAAGTAGAGATAAGTATTTTTGTACAGAATATATAAAACAAATTCTCTAGTTCATTAAATGTACTTATACTCTTAATCTTGATATAATTATTATGATCAATGTGATTTGTTCATTATTTTGATTTATTAAAAGGTACGACTCAATTGCGGGTCTATGTATTCCTGGTAAATTGGATAATGGCAAATTACATTTGTGAAATAATAATTAGCGATAGAATCCATGTCTCGACTTTGAGATTGATGATACCCTTTATGAATGCTTATAATTCTCATGTGAAAACCCTGCATGTGGATTTTGTATCCGTCACATGATGTAAGTTAAGCAGAAATATAAAGGATTCAATTAGTCAATAAATTAAATTGTCAGTAATTTAATTTAATTGATTGGTATATGTAATATTAACATGGGAAGTTAAATAAGTTTTAATGTATGATTTCGAAAATGAACTGGGGAGTGCAGTTACGATTTTTTAGTGGAATAATTCGTAATTTATTATGGTAGGATTAATTCAGATTTTTTGAATTAATTCCATAATAGGAAGCCTCGTTAATTAAATTATGTGGTCCCTGCTGTGCCCGAATAATAAAGAATTAAATGGAATATTATTTCTTGATGGAAAATAAAGACCTAACAGGTTTTGAAAAATGGTGAAAATCCTAAACCGGTAGTTATAAAATAGAGGTCTTATTCCATAAGGAGGCTAAGGGTTTTAGAAGTTTCTTCAACTTTTCCATAGAAATTCACCCACACGAATTTCGTAAATTCTGGTATTATTCGGGTTAGATAGTAGAAGACCGTGGAACTGGAGGATGAACACGTGGATGATTTTTGCTCGTGCTTGAAGGCTAGATTCGAGGTTGCATTCACGCTTCAAGAGATAAATATCAATTTTATGTTTGATTAATATCTTGATTATGTGTTGTCTATATTACATGCAAGTTCGATCCTGACTCCGCTGCATATGCCTGTATTCCATCATTTCCATCATACAAAATTATTATTCAGTTATTTTTCTAATATTTAAGATTTTGAAATCAACTTAAATTGAGAAAATGTCTTCTTATGGTCAATGGTTGAATTTTCATATACAAAGTTCTATCATAAATGTGATACTCCCGAATCGGAAATCAACCTAAATTCAAATGATATTTCTTTTGTTGGGCAATGGTTGAATATACATATACAAAGTTCTATCATAAATGTGATACTCCCTATCTCGTTAGCTACGCTTTGCATTGGAAAATTTTTTCGTACATCAACCATAATTAGGGTTCTAAATAAACAGACAACTCTACCTTATATTTGGGACTTTAAATGGATTTTCTTTATATTTGGGGTTTTCCTCTTTCTTTTTACGTAGTATAATAATTGATTGACCGTAATTATTAAAGTTCTAAATAAACACACAATTCTACCTTATATTTAGACTTCGATTAAATGTGTAATAATTCCTTTATATGTGGGATTTTTCTCTTCCTTCTTTTGGCAGTACAATAATTCCTTAACCATAATTGGATTAGAGTTCTAAATAAACACTGCCCTTGTAATGCTGAATTAGTGTCATTATGCCAACACAAGCGAATTAATAAACGATACTTCAGTTCACTGTCATCACAAGTTTCAGAATTTCCCTTATCAACATGCATGTATTTTTTCATATTCCCGTTATAATGGAAATAATCATATTTTATGTTTAAATTGTTGTGATTGTATCTGTATGATTAATTTTCAAGTTCTAACAATGAAGAAAGGATCATCTTGCTTAATTATATGTGTTCTTCTCTGTTTTGCATTTCACAAATTCATCCTACTTTAATTGTAATTCACATTTTGCTTTTAGATGGTGAAGCTAAGGTTGAGGGTATCAGCCAAATTTATCAGCCATATTAACTTTAGTTTTTTTAGGAGCACACCTACAGTAGACCGAACTGTGAATTCAACATTGGTGAGCTTAAATTACTTTTGTGATACGTTCAACATTGAAAATAATGAAAATTTTAACATTGATTTTCAAAAATCAATTAGAAATTGAAAAGAAAATACATTTAACGCAAATGCATTAACCAAATCTCTGAAAAAGAAGACAAAATAATGAAGATTGCAATCTAAAAAGAGTTATAGGACGTGTATCGTGAGATATAATTTTGAGGAGAGAGATTGAAAGAAATTGGGATAATAACATTACTAGAGAGAGAACAGAAAATATCTGAATCTACTTTTACGGTAGCTACATCAGTAATCTAAAACTAGTTGAAAGAAAAAATGGCCACATGTTATGACCAAAACTAAAGTCTAAACCCTCACTGAAGTACTCACAGTAGGAACACAAAACTACTAACCATCAAGTGCATAATAAGATCATTCTTCGTTTCCCAAATTCTCTCTGTTGTGCAACTAATGCAGGAAAATGTTTCACATGTTAACACTCTTCTTGAACAAGAATGCGGCCCGGCCGCTTTCAATCAGTCTTTCTGTTCAGCTTGGAGATACAGAGGAGAAAACCAAAACATGCAATAACAGTAACCAGGAGAGCAGTGGGATTCAAGAAATAGAAATTAATAAAGTTATTTGTTCCTAAAGTTGACTTTCACATTTCACTCCCGACGACTTTGCCGACTTTAATACTGATTAAAAGAACATATGCAGCTACCAATTCCCACCAAATCACAAAAAACCAGCCAATTAGACTCAGTGTACGAGTTTGCTACATAACACTGATGAATGAGGAGATAAAGCATCATATCAGCATGTCTCTCTTGCTGTATAACAGCACCAATTTGAGCAAAGAATCTCTTATAAACATCGTATAAGAGAAGCCAATCATTTTGGCTGTTACAACCAGAGGAATGCCAGAAAATAAGGGGAGCAGAAATTTCTCTAGAAAACACATCCACACTCCATCTCTCCCATTACAAGTAGATGACTTAGATTACAATAGTTCACTCATCATACCAATTTATAATAGCTCTTCTGACTACAAATATGTGCAAGAACCAGATCACAAAGTAAAAGCTTAAATGAAGCTTAGATTAGACGACAGCCTCAGCTTAGGTTTGACTAAAGCCCCAAGCTACCCAAAAGAAGTAAGCCAAGAATCCACGGCTTAAAAGCATAAGCGACGAAGGGCACGGATAATTTGATTCATAAAGACCCCAATATAATCGATATAATGAGGCATTACATAGCTAGCAGACAGTTAACATGGTCTTGATTGCTCTATGGTTCTATTTGTTCACATAGACAGAAATGGGTTGACAAGTATTGGAATCAATAGGAAAAGGACCATGAAGCTTGTGGATTAATTGTAAATTAATCCATTACCTTTTCCCTTGGCAAGTTGGCCATAAAATGGCGGTGTCTCTTCTTCACTAGAGAATCAACTCCTGCTAAAGATAAAGATGCATCAAGTGTCTTTTGCAGTACCTTTATTTTTTCCATTTCACCATAGTCCTCTGCAACTAAATATGTTACTGGTATGGGTGGAATCAACTCCTTTCTGCTTTCCTCTGAAAAAATAGTATCGATAAGCACCACAGAGAGTTTAAATTATGCATTACCCTTTAATTTACAAAAATGAAAGGCCGACACCTAGAGGAAGAATTGAAAGGTAAGGTTCTTCAGATAAGCAAAGATACATCTCATAGAGATGAGCTAAAATAACTCGCTAGAGCATCCTCAGGAAATATATATTGACAGTCCATCCGTAGCAGTGCATTACTAGTAAGATTCGCAACAGACGATTAAGCAAATAATAAACTTTTTAAATTTACTGCCAACTTATTCATCACACGGCAAATTTGGTACACAAACAGCCTAGTTTATCTCTCATTTCTCAAATACAAGTATGTACATCAACTAAGACGCAAAACAGAGAGAGAGAAAAAAGAAAACGCTATCAACCAAAAAACACCTTTCTTTTCCACACAAAAAGGAGAATTAACTGCTAGATATTCATCTACTCCGATCCGAAAGAAATTGAAGGAATCTATCCTGCATTTTCACCAACACTACTGTGAAGAACTTGCTCTAACCAAAATATGCCGACAGGTAACAGTAGTTAAGAGTTACCGAGCTGAAGAATTCCTGCCTGGCCTAGCCATCATTGTCTGATGTTAATGATTCCACAACTTCTTATAAGCTCTCATTGAAATTTACTGACCGAGACATTGCTGCTGGGTTTGCTTGTAATACAGTAGAGTTTTCTGAAACACTATTGTTGTCATTATTCTTCGGCTGAAAAGCACTGAAAGGACTTCCACCAATGGAATCAACACTATCATGTTTTATTCCCAATGTCGCCCATATAGAACTCTTTGCAGCCTCTTCTGGATCATCAATTCGCAGAGTTTTTGGAACCCAGAGGCACTTCTCAGGATTACTCTCTTTTGAAGGCTCTTCCTTGCTGCTCACGGGTTTTAGTACGTTTTCATCCCTCGAGTGTTTCCCCAGAGTCGGAGAATCAGGACCAGAAGTCGGAGGTGTTTGGGTTAAGGAAGCACTAACTGGGGACACCCAAGGGACATTCCAAGAACCTGCTACAGTATAACCCCAATAAGAAGCTGCTGGGTAAAACGGCATAGGAAAGCCTGGAGGGCAATAACCAGGAGGACTCCAGGGGACAGAACTGCATGGATATGGCCAAGGAGTCCCAGGATAGCAAGTCAAGTAAGGTGGAAAGTTATGGCAGTTCGTCCTTAGCAGGTCAGGTACAATTTTGTTAACTTCAACCTCTGAATTTGTAGTAGTGACGGACGATCTTCTAGAATGGTCATCTCCACTGTCTCCCGCTCCGTAACTAACTTGAACCCCAGGCTCTTCTGGTTTATGGAACCCGTTTTGTGAACAGTTATGCACTGTTTTGTCAACAATGTTCAAAGCTGAAGCCATTGATTCACAGAGTGGTGTAGTGGAGCCAAATGCAAGAATAGGATGCTGGATTCCATTGGGATAATCTGCTTGTGCATTCGGAAGTGTTTCAGAGACAGATATTTGACGGTAATGTGGAATTGAGTTCTTGTTTTTCCGACGACCAGCACCTACTGGCACGTTCCTCATGGTCCCACCAGCTGTCCAATATCTCTGGCAATTCTTGCAGAAGTGTCTAGGCTGGTTCACATTGTAATTGTTGAAATAACAAAATTTGGTTTCCATGCTGTTACACCTGGGACACGGAAGTATCTTGTCTGGCTTTTTGAGGATTTTTTCTTGCGAATTACTTGCTTCTACCTGCTCTTCTTCACTTTTTGAGGGTCTCGTTGAACAGTCATTATCAACAGGTGGCTCCTTTATACTATCATCAGTTTTAATTGGATCTGAATTCTGATCCGGTAACTCCTTGCCAGTCGAAGTTTCCATCTCATCCTCATCATCATCCAGGTTTCCTCCAAAGTCATCCTGTATGTGTGATGCATTATCACAGAGGAGTAAATTGAGTCGGTAAACTCTTCTTTTAAACTATTCAAATTATCGGAAAACTTAGGGAGATCTCAACAGAAACGGTTCAACAAGATTTCACTAGTCTCTTATAACTATTGAAACAACCAAGCTTCTCCATTTTTAAGAAGATATGTGAAGGTTGTAGCGAGACATATTGAGGCCAGAGGTAAAAACAAGACACAATCGTAGTTTATATATCATGAAGGAATTAACCAGGGAGGACGAAGGATACGGGTGCATAACAGATTAAGTAAAACAACTCCGTTAGCAAGTCAAAATTAAACTACTCTTCGTTCACGCAAATTAATTGTCCCTTACAAATCTTATATATAGAGATGTTGAACAAAGAGATTTGATTGATAGAACAAAGTTGAACTCTAATGAATCACAGAACAATTATAACAGAGTTTAACTTCTATACACTAAAAGTATAAATGTTTTCTACACTATCAAGTAATCTAAATGATTATTACAGGTAACTACCCATAATAACTGGAATTAGTAACTTGAAAAATAGGCAAGTCACCTTCTATACGATGTTAAATTTCACTGATCCCAAAAAAAAAAAATTGTATTACACTATCAGTGAATATAAGCTAAATCCATTGTAAAATTAAAAACTTTCCATTAAAAATTATGGGACACCAATTAATATGTTATGAATATGTGACCTAATCGATAAATCAACAAATTTCAACAAAAACTAAAAAAACACGGCCTTTCCTTTAAAGATATTGATTTAATCCATTTCAATCCAAAAGAAATGGTTTATAGTTTTTCTCTGATTCAAAACCCTAAGGAAATGCTACTGAATGAGGTGAAGCAGAGTCCAATGGGAAGTCAACGACAAGTCACATACAAATTATTACTAACAAGAAATATCAACAGATTATATTCTAACATTTAAGTCTTAAAATAAAGTAAAGTACCTTGTGAGCTTCTTCTTCTTTGGTATCCTCATCGTGTTGAGGAGAATCCGGCAACTGAATGGTTCTACCGAAGAGTTTTATAGGAGGGTCTTTGTCTTTGAGTTCAGACATATTTGGTGTAGAGTTTTATGTATGCACTTTTTCAAGTTCCTAAGATAGCAAGTTAGAAGAAAGAGAAGACAATCCAACAAACAAGTCCGGCGAGTTTGGGGATTGGGTCTCATCTCATGTTATGTTACTCCCCATAGATCTGACACACTACACATACAACCTCCGACACACAAACACACATAATATGTGTGTGTTTGCCTGTTTTTTCTTTTTAAATATTTTCATCCATTTTTACTTTTATCAATATTCACTATTACTTGTCGTGTTTCAAACCCAAAACATAATTTAATATTCCATACCTGTTTTTTCTTTTTAAATATTTTCATTCATTTTTACTTGTGTCAGATTTTTACTTTTATTTGTCCAATTTTAAATTCAAAACATAATTTAACATTTCATACCTATTTCGTTTTCATTATTAATTATTGGGTTAAAGACTTCAAGAAATTATTAGTGATTGTATAATTTTTAAAGTATGTTTGATTGATTTTATGTATGACTTCGTAAGAGGCGTGTCATATCAATACCGGACAAGTTAAAATAGGTGGAAGGAGTGTTTTCTATCACCAGTTGGATCTCACCTTTTATGAATGAGTCTCTACGTATTTTTTATGCAGAATCAAATATCAATATATTTAGTGCTTTAGAATTTAAATATCAAATTCATCAGGTTAAATTTTCCTTATGTTGGTGTATTTTGGATAGAATTCTGTTGAAAATTGAGTAGAGGAGCGGTGGTTGATTATGATATAAAATTTACATACAATTTATTGCTATATGAATAAATAAATAAGTATAGTCATTCTAAATAGTTAGATTAATAATTTATTTGTCGAAACTTCTAAAATCAATTTATATAAAAGTGATTTATTTGGCTAATCAAAACAAATATGAGGAAGGCAAAATGCATACGTATATAGTTTAGCATAGTCGGTTCGATCAATCATGGAATTTGAAATGTAATCAAACAATTTGCTGATTTGAAGACAAGTCAAATTCTATTACATTTACTTTGTTTTGATAAATTAAAAAAGTGAGAAGTAACTTGTTTATGCAGACTCCGTGCAGAAAATGTTAAATTCAGCTGGTATGCCACGTCAGATAGAGAAAACAATTCTCAGCCACAAGTTTTTCGTGGCTTTGAGATTTTGTATTTCTACTTTTTCTTCTTTTTGATTCTCCATAAAGTGAAAGGGGCTCTTTTTTATCTGAGTCAGCACTACCTTTTTTCTTCCTTTTCTTCTCATCCCCAAATTCTTCGTTTTTGGGACCCACCTTTTACAAAGTCACCAAACTTTTCGGCTTTGCCTACGTTTTTTTAATTTCATTTTATAGACTTTTCTATTTTCTTGTGGATGATAATACAAGTTGGGCAAAATGTTGGACACTACAAAGCGTGCAGAACCAGCAAACTCAAATACTCTTACCTTTTTAATTTTTTTATAAGTTGTACAATGTACTAAACATAAGTTCCGTTTTTTACTTATTTACGTTAGCAAATTAAGATTCTTTTTTACTTATTTATGTTAGCAAACTAAGATAAAATTAATTATTTTTAAAATTTAATTCTTATTATGAAATAATTATTTCTCAAATTTAATGAATTAATAATAGTCAAATTTAGATTTTCAAAGCATAGTTAATGGTAGGGGTGTGCAAAAATCAGTTTAACCGATAAACCGAACAGAAAAAAATACTATTGGTTTATCAGTATTAAGTTATTGGGTTAATGGTTTTGTAATTTTTTTTTATTCAACTATCGATTCGGTTTTTCGTTTTGAGGTTAAGTTAATGGTTAAACTGATAACCCAACAAGATTATATTAAACTTAGCTTTTTATTCCTAATTTTATTAGTGGCTTTAGATTTTAAATACAAACCCAATTTCCTAAATTCTTACTTTCATTTCAGGACCTTATTTCCTTAGGCGACACTTTAGTTCTCTCAAGTTAGGTCTCTTGTCTCTCTGCCTCTCTCGACTAGAAAAAAGAAAATTAGTTTGTTTTAGTAATAACGTCTTTGAATTTGCTTCTGCTTGTAATTTGTGCAGACTTTTATGCATGAAGGTAGTGCATATATAAAAAAAACGAAAATAAGAGAAAGCAAAAAAAAAAAAAAAAAAAAAAATAGAGCATTTTCTTATCAGTTAAACCAAAAACCGAACCGTTAAGGATCCTAAACCGATTAACCAAAAACCGATAACGAATATCTTAATGGTTTGGTTGTCGATTTAGCGCATTTACAAAGTGAAAACTGATAAATTGAATCAGTAATACACAATACCTGATTAGCACCCCTAATTAATAGAGGTAATTTAGTAAACTAAATTTTATTTAATATTTTTTTTAAGGGAATGCAAAATGCAGACTGAACAAGTATAAGGAATAGATGAAATATTAAAATAAGTAAATTTTACTTGGCATAGCTTACTATGTTACATATTTATGGAACATAACTATACTTTTTAATAATTAAGTTTAGTAGCTATAATATTATATTTTTACAACTTATAGCTACCCACTTTTCTACCAATTAACTTACCACTCTCCACACCCCTATTTTTTAGTGCTTTTCTTTCTCTCTCTCCCCTTTTCCTAAATATACGTTTCTAACTTCCATCTCCCCTAATTTCGTGCTTTTCAAATCAGTTTCTGATTTCTTTCACTTCCTTTTTTTACTCTGTATTAACTGCTCATTAATTTCAACCTTTTACTGCCAAAATTCAACTCTATTTCCTAAAATATGTAAGATTCTCTGTTATTTTTGTGTTCTCCCTCATCATCTTTGTTTCTTTTTTTGCTTTACTAAGCCACAGATTTCATCTTTCCCTATATTCAGTGGAAGTTTAAAGGTTTTTTTGTTTTTGTTTTGAGGGATCCATGTTGTCACGACCCAACCGGAGGGCCGCGACGGGCACCCGGTGCTAGCCCACCCGGGCACCTCTCAACATACTTTCACATCACATCTAGGTGAGCCACATAGCTAAATCATACTTTTCATTTATCATCATACTAATCCCGTTGGGCAACAATTCATTTATATCATCATTAGCAACTATGCCCATATAAATGTACATAAGCCGACGAGGCTAACAAAATAATATCCAAAATATAGGCCGATAAGGCCAAACACATCTACCGATATACACATGTCTATGAGCCTCTAAGAAGAGTATATCATATCATATAGGCGGGACAGGACCCCGCCGTGCCCATAATTATGTACACAAAAGAATCTATATCAAAAGGCTGTGACTCACGAATGAAATGGAGCTTCGCTATGTAGTCCCGAATAAAGCGACTATGGATCAAGTCTGTCTCCCTGGCCACCTGCGGGCATGACGCAGCGTCCACAAACAAAAAGACGTCAGTACGAAGAATGTACTGAGTATGTAAAGCATGATCAATATCAATATGAAAGCATAATAGATAACATATGAAATAACATAGGATGGGAGATAATAGTATCATTATCATAGTACTTACTTGCTTTCCATAGGGACATTCCATTTCTATGGCATATCCGTGTACAGACATCCATATCCATACTCATTTACCTTTCGTAACCATTTTTGTATTCGTATTCGTATTCGTATTCATACTTCCATTCATTCTCATTTTCATATCATATACATTACATATACGTAATCTTTACATAGCATTTACATATACTTAGCATATTCGTACTCATTTTGATGTCATATACATAGCATTTATATAGCATAACCGACCACGAAGGTTCAGTGTTTCACATACCTGGCCCTACCAAGGCTTAGTGTCATACATACCTGGCCCTACCAAGGCTCAGTGTTGTCCGTACCCAACTGCAGTGGTGCGCGCGCATTACATATATATATATCTACTATATTCTACCCGGCCATATACGCTCGGGGTTTCACAATAGCCACACATGGGCACATATACATATAAGCATCTTTAGCATTATTACTATCATCGTTCATCATATCTATCCGTAAAGGATTACTCGTCATATAAGGAATTTAGTACAATCGTATTATATTGAGGATCATAAGCTTAGTAGCTTTTAGAGATAGGATCATTGGAGAATATCGTAGGTTCATAGAAGGATAGATATTTGGTCAAAGAACCATGCCTTATGAAAGAAGGGTTAGCCTTACATACCTTTCCGTTCACTATTCTATCACTTGCACGCTCTTCTTCAATGCTCACGTTTCTACCTTCATTAGAGTACATACTAGCATTAGGAAATCGATGAGTTAGCATACATGACTAAAGCTAGAGAAAATCGGACAGCATCTCCTTTATTTATACGACTTCCTCCGCATCATATATCAACTCCCAAACATCAATAATAACATTCACAACATCATCACAATAGCCTTTATTCAACTACATTATCCTTACTTCACAATTCACTTCAATTCATCCATATTCATGGTCATATCACACAATTACGTTCGTTCATATACAACATCTATCCCATGTTCTCAACATCATTTATAACATGATTATAATCATAATGTATCAAGAATCATAACTCAATCCAAACATTTACTCAAAAGTGACACTATCCCACATTCATGACCCATTTCCTATATCCTTTTGCAATCCAAGTGTTTCAACTTTCAAATACCTTAAACAACGTGGAAATGTCATAAAACTTACCTTATATGGTGTAGGAATGAACTTTGGGTGCAAACACTTCACTTGAGAAAAACCCTAGTTCCACCTTCACTTAGATTCTTGTCTTGGATGAAGTTTAATGGGTTTCTTATACTTGGTTCACTTGGTTTGATGAAGTTGAACACTAATTTCTCTTGAAATCTTTGCAGGAGAAATGTAGAGAGATGTTTTAGAGAGAAGTGGAGTGAAAGGTGAAATGAAATAAATGAAACTTGGATCCTTATTTAATAACTCCATTCTGACCCGACCAACTTCTATGGACCAATATACGGTCCGTATAATTTATACTGACCGTATGTCTGGCCGTAGATTTGGTCCAGAGAGGTCTCAATACGGGCTGGAAGTACGGCTAAACATACGGTCCGTATGTTTTATACGGCCGATATGTTTGGCCGTATAATGTCCAGTGATTCCGAACTTGTTCTCGTCCACTCGTTTGATCTCCAATCCTTATGGAACCTTCTTGACACTTGTTTATCACCTCATTATCAATCTAAGGGACGTTATAACTCTTCTCCAAAGCGTCGTTAAATCATCATTAGCTTGTTACTCGTAAATCGCTTCCGATACTTATCGTATGCATTGCCTTCTCTTGGCAACTTTCTCGTCTAACATCGAATGTCTTTGAAATCTTACTTAAGGCCATCAAATGCTATTTCTTACTTATTTAAACACCGAATACTTCGTACTCTTCGTTAGTCTATTCACTGTGCATCAACGAAAAATTTTCCGAGGTGTAACATATGTATTATTCATCCTCATGTCGTTTTAGACCACCGTCTTCTCCGGCGTGATCTGACCGGCATCAGTCGTCTTCTCTTTTCGGTCGGATCGTAGCAATTGCATGGTCGGATGCCGTAGCAATTACAAAGACCAGCCTATTTGAACAAAAAATATTAAAGACCAAATCATTTAACCGCCATGGCTTTTCCTAGATGCCCTCATGGCCGCCGGCCACCGGAATTTTGAATACGGATACGAAGTTTTTGTTATTGGACAAGAGTAAAAATGTTCATGTTCTCCAAGAGGTATTTTTTCTTTGGTCTTTGTAAGGTACGTTATGGATCTTCACTAATCACTTCCATGCTTTGGAGTCGGTTTTACGGTTTCGGTGATTAGTTAAGTGATTTATGTTGGTGCTCACAAAGTTCATTATGGATTTTCCATCCCTCCCGTAAGTTAGTTTCATGCTAATTAAGTTTTACTTTTGCTTTTCTATTTTTGGCTAAAACGTATTCCACCATTAGTTAATTGATTTATGTAGGTGTTTTCAGAGTTTGTTATGGAATTCCTTTTGCTCCTGACAGTGAGCTTCATGATTGTTCCTAGATGCCCTCCGTCGTCGGCCACCGGAATTTTTGAATACAAATCTGAAGTTTTTGTTATTGGACAAGAGTAAAAATGTTCATGTTCTCCAAGAGGTATTTTTTCTTATTAATGACCCTATTTTCACTTCACCAGATATGTATTTTACTTGCATTTTAAGTATATTTTTATCGTATTTTTTGATGAACTTCAGTTAATTCCCGTTTTTTCAATTCACCAGATCTATATTTTGCATACATTTTAAGTATATTTTTGTCGTATTTTTTTATTATTTCAATTAGTTTGTGTTTTGAACTTCAGTTAATTCCTGTTTTTTCAATTCACCAGATCTGTATTTTGCGTACATTTTAAGTATATTTTTGTCGTATTTTTTATTATTTCAATTAGTTTGTGTTTTTAATTGTGTGTTATATATTTTTTCTACCTAATTTGTTACTTGTAAATTTATGCGATTTTGAATTTGTGTTTACTTTTTATCAAAGTATATTTTGTAGTATATATTCAGTGTATTTGAAGTGTATTTTTACAGCACGATCACACAACTTTGTTGTAGTGACAACCACGGTGCATTTGACATTGATATATTTGCATTATATTTATAGTATATTTTCAGTATATCTTGAATGTGTTGTTATTTATTGTGGTTAATTTGTTATGTTGTTATTTTTTCATGTTTTGTTAATGTAAAGTTTCAGTATATCTTGACGCATTCCAGCTGAAATTGATGCAAAGTTTCTCCGTATGAGATACGACGCAAATCGACAAGGCAACCTGAATGCATTTATTGATAACGAGCAACCACCAATACCCTGTCAAGGCTACCGTTGATTATGATGCAGTGATTTTAGTAGATGTTCAGGAGTAGATTTGTAGACAGAACAGTTTATGTTTTAAGTTGTTTTTTTTTTCTCCAACTTTTTTTTTTTATGTATAACATCACTGTTGCGACATTATTTTTATGAAGATTTTAGAAGAAGTTTTATGTATTTTGGTAATGATCCCGCTTGTTGTATAGTCTAATCGTAGATTTGAATTCTGTTTTTATTACATTTATATTTTTCTTGTATAGTTACTGCTAAAAAATTACAAAGTGCATTTCAATATTAAGTTTGTATTTCCTACATGTTTTCACTATATTTTATTGATGAACCAGGAAGAGTTCTATGCATTTTCTCTATATATTCATGGTACACTTGAATTCATTATTGAACCATAAAATCCATCTTTCTGTACAATATACTTCGAAAATTAAAAAGCAATTTTAATAGTTCTAAAATACATACAAAATACAAGTGAAATATATTGCAAATATATTCATTACGATTCAAATCTTACGGATCAATTAGAATACACTCAAAAATACAATCATAATACAGATAAAATACAGTGAATCAAAACCCACCCTTAGGGATTAAAGTTTTTTTATGGAGTCAAGTTTTCCCATCTTATTAAAGGTACTAAATAATATTCAATATCAGCTTATTGCACTCAATAACTAATATTTTTTGTAACGAACATTTTGATTTTTAATAATGTAATTTCATTGAATATTTTTAATAACGAACACAAAACCGATGGTCATAGCATCGGACAATCTCAACTTGTCACTATACAATTCGATTGATGAACAAATCAAGCTTTGCGTGATTTATGGAACATTAAAAAGAGATTTTTTTTCAGTTATATTTTGGGAAAAAATATGAAGAGAGTTTTTGAATTCAAATTTTATGTGAATGATTAGATGTTGAATGAGATATGTGATTAGATATGGAAGAGAATGAGATTTGGTGATTTATGGAACATTAAAAACAGATTTCTGTTTAGTTTGAAATTTTTTTTTCCTTAAATAGAGGCATTATTTGCTCAACAGTTCCGTGTATTTAGTCTGTATTTTGGCTATATTTATGCGACGCGTCCAGGACCTAAATATAGGAAAAACCAGCTACGAAATGTAAATAATGAACTTGTAGTTATAGCTTGTTAGAAGCAGCTAAAAGGTAGCTATTTGTGAAAATTTTACTTTAAATAATACATATTAGCTAACTATGATCTCATGACAAAACTTAGGGATACATAAGTTTCCCTTAAACTTGTTCCGAAAATCATTTACACACCTTTAATTCATAGGCAACCTAATACCGGCTAGTTTAGTTTGAAGTGGGAATAATAACCCCTTATGTGAAGTACTAGTTATGTGAGGCCCGTGCTAAGCCCGGACCCAAACTCAAGATATAAAAGCAGATATTTTAACTAAAGAAATATAATTTGTGTTAGTACAAGTGTACAACAACAACAACAACAACAACCATATACCCATTGTAGTCCCACAAGTGGGTAGTTATATAAAAGCAAAATTTTCATTCCACTCCTTTAATATTTTAACTTCCATTTTGATGAAATTATAACTTATGTATCCTAATTTTCTGAAGTTATTTAGTTCTAAATAAATAATCTATACATAGTTAATGAACTTTTAAGACAAATACATAATTTAACTTGTGCAACAGATGGAGCTGCTCCTCTCTTAATTAGGGATTAGGGGTTCGAACATGGATATGGAAAAAAATCTTTGGAGGAAGCGCTCCCCCCGAATAGGCGCGATGCAGTGCGAATTATACGGATTAATTGGGCTCAAATGCGGATATCGAGCACCAATCAAAAAATCAAAGAACGTGAAAAATGAGGTAGGAGGTTTGATAGCTTTTGAAAAGTAGACTTTAAAAACAAAAACAAAAAAATTGACATAAATAAATAAGATTAGGACCTAAAAGTAATTAATTAAAAAGTTTTAAAAAAAATTGAAAATTATTGTAAGGACTACAAAAGTCCCAGAAAGTCAATAGCTTTTGAAAAGTAGACTTTAAAAACAAAAAACAAAAAAATTGACTTAAATAAATAAAATTAGGACATAAAAGTAATTAATGAAAAAGTTTTTAAAAATTTGGGAAATTATTGTGAGGACTACAAAAGTCCTCACATTCCCTCTTATATATAATAGTAATATGAGAATAATTACGACTATGAAGAATTTAGGTATGCACCGAATAAATCATGTCAAGTTTATTGGATAATAAAGTATTCCGCCTTTATTATTTCGAAATCAAGCGTAGGTGATGCTTGTAAATTATGAAAAAATTAATGCTATAGCAAATCAAATACTCCAGCTTGGCTTAACAGAAATCGTAATAGAGAAAAAACTGATTGGCGCATTCAATTCAAAACAACCACCTATGAGTTCAAAGTTTCAATTTTATGTATGCACTTTCTTCTATCTTTTCCGACCTTGCACCTAATTAAATATATGAAATAAAAGGGTCAAAAACACGTCTCAACTATCACTTTTTTTTTTTTTTTGTGTTTCATACCTGAACTATTCAAAGTGAGACTTTCCTATCTAAACTATCACCAGATAGTTACCAAAATACACCTCGACTTATATATGATGGTGTGTGTACTACACTCTCTTTTTTGTTTAAAAAAATCGTGCCTCGTGGATAAATAATTCCACCGTGGTAGAACTAATTGTTAGGTTAAAAGTTAATTCCACGTGGATAATCTGCCCACATTTGCAAAAGACATTCTTCCTCATTTTGATAAGAAAATATGAATAATGAAGAAGATGAAGGGAAACAAAATGAAGGAGAAAATCTGATTAGCTCTTACAGAAGAAGAAAATGAAGAACAAGGCTAATAATGAAGAAGAAATAAATGAGAAAATCTGCACAAGAGAAGAAGAAATGAAGAAAAATGGTTGAGAAATGATGAAGAAGAAGGGAGAGAGCTTAGGTTTTAAAGAATTAATTGGAGATTAAAAAAATAAAGAAATAATGAGTTAGCTCATATATGCTCCACGCGCATTTTGATGTTTGAGGTCAAATATTTAATCTAGTCAGCGTTCATGTGTGTTTTGCTAACTATCTGGTAATAGTTTAGGGAGGAAAGCCACACTTCGGATAGATTAGGTATGAAACACAAAAAAAAGTGATAATTGAGATATGTTTTTGACTCTTATCTCTAAATATATTAGTCAACCATACTTTTCTTGATGCATGAGTAATCACAATTCGGCTTAACCGCTCTACATGTTAGTAGCGTACATCATAAGATAAACAAGATGTAACTGTGCGTATTTTCTTTCATGTGTGATTCCTCTGATCTTGTAATTTCGATTTTTCATACATTAATTGCTAAAAGAAAATTATTTACTCTTTATTTCATTCGGCTGAATTTCATGCGTCCGTACTTAAAAGATTGATGAGTGTCTTAGCAGGCAATTGGAATTTCATGATTTCATCTCATCATTTAGACATGCGATAAAATTCTAAATCATCCAGAAAGACATGATTTGAGATTCCAAATCACGGTTTCAAATTTTTTAAATGTAAAAGTTGACTCATAAGTTTATATTTTATAAAAATAGATCCATAAGTTGGTTGATATATTTACCAATCATATTTACCGACCATATCAAATATCAAAAGATCTACAAGTTGATGGTATATTTATAACAAATTTATTCTTACCCACCATGTGAGAGGATTATATTAAAGAGTAGTTATACTACAATTCATGTTCAATTTTTCATTTTATTGAACTAAAATTTGATCAATTGATGTTGATTTTTTTTTAGAAAGGCTTTCTAGTAGGGTATTAATTTTGTTATGAACTATGACTTGCTCGTTTGGTACGATTGTATAAGAATTGAGATTGTTACATGACTTTTATGTTTATTAAAAAAAAAAAAAAACAACTTAAGAAATCCAAATTGTATGTCCAAACAAAACTTCAACTTTAAATCATCATGATTTCATCTCACGATTCCAAATCATGGCTCCTTATAAGACGAGAGTCCGGAACCAAAATGACCTAAAAAAACACATTTTGAACCAAAATACCCCAACAAAAAAAAAAGTTACCAAACTACCTTTAGCGCAGTAATTTACTGCGCTATAGTGTCCGTCTTTTTTTTTTTTTTTTTTTTTTTCAGCCCCTTTTGGTTAACTCTTCTTCCATTACACTTTTTAACGTACTTTGACCATAGATTAATCATGCTTCGGGACCCCGAAACTTCAATATTTTATGTAGAACCCTACTTATTTTTGTGTGATTAATAAGGTAGGATCAATACATCAAGGATACACAAAAGTTCGGATGGCCGTTTTAGTGGTTGAACAGTGCTCGAACGCCATTTTCGTTTGAAGGCTTCGTGTCATTAGCTTGAAGTTCTTTACGAATACTTAAACTTGTTCATTAATAATTAATCAAAAGTTAGTCAAAATGGCAGCATTCATACAAAAAAAAAAAAAACTTAATTAAATTGCATCATTCATAACCTTGAGTAGATGAAAATACTTAACATACTAATATTCTTCAAAATAACAACATCATCATAAATTAAACTTAAAACTAAAATCACAACATTCTTAATCATCATCAGAGTACAAGTCCTCAATATCGTCCTCAGAAAAATATTGGCGGTTTCTTAAGACACATCTTTTTTCAGTGAGATTAGTTCTCTACCGGTTGATGATGCTTGTTCTTCGACCAACTTTAGCATGTAAAATCTACATCGTCTTGCCGACGTACATTTGTTTTCTTTTCTAATCCTTTGCACGGCAAGCTCACAAGTTTCTGGACCTACTTGCGCATGGTTAAGGAGTACCTTGTTGGGATTGGAGCGTTGAGATTTTCCAAGTCACGAACAAGACGTTCTGATTCGGCAAGCGATGTGACCATTCTCGGCGTAAACGCAATAATATTCTCCGGATGCGAATATTTCACCTTTGCGAAAATCATCATTACGCTCTATAAGAAAGTGGGGATTTAGCTCATCTAGTTTGAAATCCTTGGTATCGCTCGAAAAATTCTGCTATGATTTGAACTCTCATCATCATTTCTATTTGGTTCTTTTGGAAAGAGTAAAGACCAAGCTGAGTTTCTACTACTCGACATTGAATATGGTGTAGTCTAATAACAAAAGAAAGGGCTACTTATATCATTGCAAACCCCCAAGTACCCTCGGGGGGGGGGGGGGGGAGGGTCTTTATGACCCTACCTACTTACCTTATTATAAGAAAAATATTAATCTTCATCGGACATTTCACAGTCCGAATCCCACTTGGATCTAAATCTTATGCTACCATGTATATCATATTCTACCCTATGGTAGCGTATTTGCATCCGATTGTTCTCTTCGCGAAAACGATTAAGAGCAAAATTAAACTCTTGTGGAGTTCCGCGAGGCATTGACATAGCACGTTTTTTTTTAAGTTTAAGCCCTACTGACGCTAACTTGTGCTCCGATCTTTGCAGCCTCCCTAACACGCCAATCCCACTCCTCTCTCATTTTATTATTGTATTCTCGATTGAATCTGTCGTTAGGGTTATTTGAGTAATGAAAATCATCATCATCTAGTTCCCAGGTCCTACCCATTGCTTCAAATATGTTTGCTGGAGTGAACGATATAACACGACTAATATCTCTAAATTGGTCAAAAAATGACATAGTAACTCAATTTTCTGTGGTTGGTAACAACTATTCGTCAAATTACGTTATATAACACTTAAAGTTTGATTCGAATTATAATGTTTTTCTGTTTGACAGTTGAGGTGACAATGTACTGCAGCGGTATAGCGCAGTAAAATACTGCGTTATACTGTCATATTTTGCTGCGTTGTGACAGAATAACGCATTATTTTACCGCGCTATTCTGCCGGGACCTGACATAGCGCGGTTAATTCATGCGTTATGCAACACTCCGTACTTAATTTGATTTGACGTAACACTGCAAGACACACTAATTGCATGCATGCGTTGGTTCTATATTCAAACTTTAAATCTTATTAATACCGAGTTCGTATAAGGGAAAAAATTCTAAGTTTCATCCAATTTTTAACACAAATTCTAAGTTTCATCTAGTTTTTGCATTTTGTATTTCTCCTAGATTATTCAAAATATGGCAGATGTTCCAAAAATTAGAGTTTCTTTATTCTGGGACGGACAAATTATATTTGAGAAAAATAATTTGCGCTATGATTCTCCCCCAAAATACCATGTTAAGTTTCCACTTGACTTAAAATTCTCAAAATTACTCCAAGCCTTGTATAATAGACTACAAGTTAGTAGAAGTGATTTTGATCTAAATATAATTGGAAAATATCCAATGTCATTTACGCCGCAAGGTGTAACTAGTTATGGACAGTGGTACATTCAAGACGATGGTTCTTTGACTGATTATTTGAAGGCGCCTTATGATTATAGGCAATGCATAACTTTAAACGTCCTTGAAATGTATATAGAGAAGGTCCCCATTAATCGACTTGAATTCATGGCTAGGGCTCCTCGGGAAGCCCGAAATAGACCTCGTCGGGAAGCCCCTCTATAATTCAGGCCGAAGTCACTCAAGCGGAACCTACTTATCAACACAATTACCCTGACATGAGTACTTATGAAAGCATTTTGACTAGCCAAATGCCTCTGGATAGTTTAAGTCAGCAATTTGATGGGCAGTGGTAAATATTCATTTTTTACAATATTATTATGTGTAGTGGCACTTGAATGCTACTAATGATGTCGATTATATTATTTAGGGGTTATACACCTGATATGGATCATATCAGACGGTCTCCTCAATCGGGATGGATGAATCAGGTTGGAACATCCTCAGCCTATCCAACAACTCAAAGCGATGGTCCTTCCTCAAGTTTCGGTGCAGTTGATTACTATCGGTACGTCTATTTTTTTTAACATTAATAGTGTTATTTGATGTGTAGTAGTTAAAATACTCTAATTTCTTATGTAGGGAGAATGTGGTAGTTGCACCAAATTAAAAGCAAAGACCTGCTATGGATGGTCCGGATTATCCGAATTATATAGTGACATCATCCAGCGATAGTGAGGAAGTACCTAATGCGGAGGAAAGTGACGATGAGATTGAGGTTGGAACTAATCCTCAATATCAAGTAGAAC
This sequence comes from Lycium ferocissimum, assembly GCF_029784015.1. Taxonomy (NCBI): domain Eukaryota; kingdom Viridiplantae; phylum Streptophyta; class Magnoliopsida; order Solanales; family Solanaceae; genus Lycium; species Lycium ferocissimum. Next base: position 51,585,884 of record NC_081349.1, on the reverse strand, counting down.
TGTTGCAAGTGTTGACACCCAATTTTGGCCCTCCTTTTTATTTAATTAATTTCACTATGCTTCTTAGTCGTGAAAATTCCCCGAAAATGAGTTTGGAATATTTTCGCCAATTATTACACTATTTTTCGAGATATATTTCGCTAAAGTTAAGAACATTTTTTATTGTCTCTTAAAAATGACCAAACATCATATTTTATAATTGAAAAGGACTAAACATTTTTTTTATATATAAAATCATTCAAAAAAAAAAATAAAAAAAATAATAATAAATATTCAACATTGACACTGACATTTTTCCTTTAATCTTACTTATTACCGTATTAATCATCTTTTACACTATTTTTAAAACCAAACGCGTATATTAAATTACTTGTGTCATAATTTATATAGGTATACATTTTGTGGGAATTACTCAAGACGACGAAGCATATTTTAATTGATTGAAATAGAGGGGGATTAGGAATTGAATTACCTACCCATAATATTGGGCCAATTCTCTTCTACCCACTAAAATAAAATCAGTGGCCCAACACCCAAAACGCCCCAGCCCAGCGCCCCGATGACCCGACCCGGCCCAATCTAAGCCTCCAAATCAGCCAAACCAAACAGCCCCTAAATCTTATTCCCTCTTCAACCAAAAATCAGCCTTAATCCCTAATCCTCTTCAACCTTTCAACGTCACCATCCACCCACCACGACGCCGCCACCCGTCCTTCCATCACTTCACCACCACCACAGCAATATCCCACAAAATCCGCTACCCACACCCCTCTTCTCTTTTCCCACACTCCTTCTCTGAAATTTGCAGGCTCCATGTGCGATTTCAGCCGATTTTAGGGTAAGTCCCATACCCATTTTCATCATCTCATCAGTTGAAAAACGTCTCCCAAAATTTCCCCCCTTTCCCTTATTTTTAAAATTTCGAATTCTTGCTTCTTTGTGGAGCTGATTGAAACCCCCTCAGTGTTTGCCTATAAATACAGCCTTCCTGGGCTGTTCTAAAGGAGGAAAAAAAAAAAGAAGGTTTTTGAAGGCTGAAAATCCCCTTTGAAACAGGCTTGGAATTTTGAGAGAAAATTTATATTTACTCTAAAAGTTGAATTGAAAAAAAAATCCCTTTCTTTTTCATAAGTCTTCATAACCGAAAATCCATAGTTCTTGCTAAGTTCTCAGAAAATCCTCTTTTAACTTTGAGTTCTTTTTTTGGCTGTCGAAATCTCTTTTCAAGTTCTCGGCTGAAACGACAAACTTTTCGAGCAGATTCGGAGACTCGACGACGACAAATAGCCTCAGTTCGCTGTCCCTAAGAAGGTAACCGCATTCGTCCTACCTTCGTCTTTAATTTAGTAGAAGTGAAAAATGTAGTCGTTCAAATATTTCTCGTCGTTTATTTGGTTTAGTTGGTTGGAATGTGTTGTATACTAGTTTTGTTGTAAACTAATGTAGAACGACTAATTTCGTCAAATATGTGTTTAACTTAGTCGCTTGGCTAATTTTTTTGTTTTATTTATTTGTTAAAATCTGGGATGTTCCTACGTTTAGCGTAAATCACTATGACTGATAGAAGCTATGAATTTAAAGAAAAAAAAAAAAAGGAAATCCACCGATTTGTGAGAATATGATAGGAGCTTATATGTACATTTAGTATTTGTTTGTTTTCTCGTATGTGTGAATAAATGTCTAACGAGTTTTGCTTCTTTTCTCCAAGTATTTATTATGTATCATGTTAAAATGATGAGGGAAAAAGTGTTGTATATCCCTATCTTTTCTATTTTTTAGTTGAGATCCCTGGAATTAGTGTAGTAATGTATTTGAAGAATCTAAATATCTGTTTTTAGTTCAAATTTTGTGTGCATATGACATCTCTTTTTTTTTTACCGTGTCCATGAGACCTTCTTAACCAAAGATGACTCTTATTTATCGATTTTTTTTTCTGAAGTTTTGCATAGTCGATTAATACTGTTTTGACATGTGTATATAAAAAATAAATAAAAAAGCTACTGTTTTTAACTAGAAAGGCTACTGTCCAGTAGTATTTTACTTTAGAAAAATGAGACAGTAGCCTCTCGTTTGTAAAATCTGGTTTAAGTTCTTTTCATTTGGATAATAACCTCTATTTTACAACCTCTGTCCATATATCATGACTATAGGATTTCACAACCTCTGATTACTACGTTTTCTCCATCGTTCTTTAGTTACTATGTGGAAAATTCATAGCATAACTTAAGTTTGTGATGAATTTAAAGTTTTCTCATAAGCATGTCGTAATATTGAGAACTGATTTCTTGTCCAAAAGCGGTTTCTTACACCTGAAATTATGAAGTCTAGGTCCTTGCTTTGGTAATATATCAAGTCAAAGTGCTTTCGTTATAATCATGAAACTGCTCATGTGCTCGTACACTCTTAAATCTGAGCCTTGGTCTTTGTTTGATATGTTAAACATGGCTAAGTTATGGTAATTCTTCAATAGTTGAATGTTTTATGTTCCTTTGTTAGTAGCCTACTAAAGCCTTTACTTTTCGAATACTCATTCTTATTCTCCCCTCTATTTCTTTGCATGACTTGAGGACTTTCAAGTCCGAAATGTCCTTGAGCTGCTGTTACGTTGATGTTGTTGATGCCCTTTGGAGGCTCTCAAAATGCCGTACTCTGTGATAAATTTGCTGCATTCTGGGGGAGGAAAAATGCCATACTTTGAGTAAATTATTGTTGCGTACTTGAGTAAAATAGTTGCCTTACTTTGGTGTTGTCGCGAGTTGGTTGCTGCTGCATTTAGTCTCTGTTGCTGCTGTTTTGGCAGCACTTTGGCCGACTGATTGCTGTATGTTTGAGGGCTGAAAGAGGTCACATATACAAGGCAAAGGCTGCTGCCTTTGGTGACGTAACTGCCACATTAAGACACACTTTGTGCTCCATTTTTTTGTGTGAACTGCTACGTGTTCTGCCATTTGTTGTTGTTGCACTTGAATGGTTTAGATGCTGCACTCGAATGTTGGCTTTTCATTTGATCTATTTGCTGCTGTGCTATTGATTAACTGCTGCATACCAAGATAGTTATATTTGAGGTCAAGATCTGCTGAATTTTGGGGCCATTTACACATCATTTTTTAGGCTCAAAGTGATGTAGTCTTGGCTGCACTGTTCAGTTAGTTATTAGTGCATTCTTGAGTCTAATCTTGGAAACTTTGAGGCCAATTGTGATTGTTTTTCCCAAGTGCAAAGAGTGCTAAGTTTCTTTTTTTTTCCGAAAGTTCGAAATGTTGCTATGTTGACTACTACCTTATTTTGAAAAGAACAGACTGCTATACTTGATATAAAGACACGCTGATTTGAACCTATATACTACACTTGGGCCGATGAAAAATTTGTTTTAAAATTGAGGCCTCGCTTTTGAAAGAACGGATTTTCATACTTGATTGAAAGTTTACTGATTTGAACACTTGAAACTTGCATAAAAAGGAGTGGGGCTGCTATACTCAAGTTCGGGTGCAATTAATATGCTAAATTATTTTTTTCCTTATATGTTATTTTTATTACATTTGATTCTTTTATCTAGCTCTTAATAATTAAAGTTATATAGATTCCTTTTTTTTTTTTTGTGTTGAATTGTTTCTAATCCTTATCTTTATTTATTTTTATTTTTTTTCATGAGCAACTTTGGGAGCATTTGGAGTTATGGCAACTCTGGGTTCTGCCCACATTAGGGAAACGATGAGTGCATTCGCGTGCTCGTGTCTAGCGACCTTCGTTCTTGTCAAGCGTCTCCGTCCTTCTTCCTCTCTTAAATCCTTTTATATCTTTTGTATTACTATATGTTATTTGCACCCTTTGACTAACATTTTTTTTTTTTGGGTTTGTATTGATAAGATTTTATTTCTTGCTTGTTTGTGAATTCGTAAATGGCCGAAGTTTGTCGTTGGTCATTTTCCTTTAGATGTAAATCTTGGTTTCCCTTTAACTTTGCGTATTTCACAGGTTATAAACACATTTTTTTTTACTAATAGATAAGGCGGAATTTTTCATTTTTTTTTTTTTTGTATTTTTTTTTCTTTTCTTCTTCTCTTCTTTAAAGTTAATTAACATTCCCTTTTTTAAAATCCATTTTAACAAAAATGAGCGATCTAAATCGGAGTTTCGAAAGGGTAAGATGTATATTTCATGGGCAATCATTCTTTATTTGATGCTAACATATGGGGCAGGTCAAATTCTTTGAGTTTAATTAAAAACGTCATACTAGGCTTATGTATAGTGGCTAAGTTATTTTACAAGAACTACAAGGTACGTATTTATTGCAATACACATATACTATCTTATTTTTTAACCAATCTTTTCATTATGCGTGCACTTACCTATATCACGATACTTAAGCATTATTATATTTTTCATGGCCATTTCCAAAAGTATACCTTTTACACTATATTTGTTTTTATACGATTAATATACTTCATGTATATATTATTTTCTCATAAAAAATATACATTTTCATACTCTACATTATATATATACTGTCCTTATATACAACAACCATATTATACCTCATCTTCTAAAATATACATACGTACTCTTCCGAAAACTATATATATATATATTCCTAATACAAATAATTTTACATCTTGTCTTAATTGCTTTCCTTTATTATGGGTGTACCAACATACTATTTTCATATGCGCATACCATACCTGTACTATCTTATTTTTTTATTAATTCCCTTAGTCTCATTTTCATTACATGTACACATATAGTATTACCGTGTCGTCATAACTATTTTTTAAGCATTCACCTAGGATATACTATCACATATGTAGATTATTTTCGTATAAAAATATACACCTCCTTATTCTATATTATACATGTTGTTCTTATATAAAAAATGTCATACATATTTTTCTCATGCACACATTAGCATTAACTACTTCCTTTATGTATATGCATTTATTCACATAATTACGATCACATTAAAAACCCTTTTTTTATTTTTTATTTTTTTTATATACAAATAGTTTTGAAAGAGTAGTTTTCTTTTCCACAATTCTTTAAATAGGTAATAGTAAATAAGAAATAGATAAATAATTCCCCCCTAGTGTTAATTAAGCTAAGTTTAAAGACTGTCCTCGGATAGGCTCTGAGGGATGCCTAATACCTTCCCCTCGGGGTAAATAAAACCCTTACCTAGAATCTCACAGGTTTCAAAGACTAAAAATGGAGTTTACATTTTCACAAATGGTTTCCTAATATTTCCTAAAATTAGGTGGCGACTCTGAAAAATTTACAAAACCAGAGGAAACATAGTCATAAGTTGTGAACTAGTTTTAATCCGTTAAAAATAGGGCATTGACAGTAAAAACATCACAATGCTCACCATACAGATAATGACGCCAAATTTTCAAAGCAAACACCACAGCAGCTAACTCTAAGTCATAAGTCGGGTAATTCTTCTCATGCTTCTTTAACTGTCGGGAAGCATAAGCAATCACCTTACCGTTCTGCATCAATACACAACCCAAACCAATTCTAGAAGCATCACTGTACACCACATATCCACCAGATCCAAAAGGTAAAGTCAAAATAGGAGCCGAAGTCGACTTGGTCTTAAGTTCTTGGAAACTCTTTTCACAAGCTTCAGACCACTGAAGCTTAGCAGTCTTTTGTGTCAATTTAGTCAATGGAGAGGATATTGATGAAAATCCTTCCACAACTTTCGGTAATAATTTGCCAAACCCAAGAAACTACGAATTTTCGTCGCACTAGCTGGTCTAGGCTAATCCTTAACCGCTGAAATTTTTTGAGGGTATACTTTAATGCCATCACCAGTCACCACATGACCCAAGAAAGACACAGACTCAAGCTAGAATTCGCACTTAGATAATTTTGCATAAAGCTCGATCTCCTCAAGTGTTGTCAAAGTTATCCTCAAATGATTAGCATAATCCTCACGATTCTTAGAGTACACCAAAATGTCATCAATAAACACAATAATGAAGCGGTCTAGATAAGTCTTAAACACACGACTCATCAAATCCATGAATGCAGTAGGCGCATTAGTCAACCCAAAGGACATGACTAGAAACTCAAAGTGCCCATAACGAGTATGAAAAGCGGTTTTCGGGATATCCTTCTCCTTTATCTTCAATTGGTGATACCCAGACCTCAGGTAAATCTTTGAAAAGAACTTAGCACCCTGAAATTGGTCAAACAGATCATCTATCCTAGACAAAGGACATTTATTCTTAATGGTCACTTTATTAAGTTGACGGTAATCAACATACATCCTAAGGGAACCATCTTTCTTTCTAACAGACAAGACTGGAGCACCCCATGGTGAGGAACTTGGTCGGATGATACCTTTATCCAACAAGTCCTTCAACTGATCCTTTAACTCCCTTAGCTCCATTGGAGCCATACGATACGATGGAATAGAAATAGGTTGGGTGTCGGGAAAAACATCAATCCCAAAATCAATAACCCTATCAGGAGGGATGCCAAGGAGATCTTCGGGAAATACTTTGGGATAATCACTGACTATAGGAACAGATGCAAATTCGGGTACTATGGCTTTTGTATCATTAACAACAACCAAATGGTAAATACACCCCTTAGTAATCTTTCTATGAGACTTAAGATAGGAAATAAATCTACCCTTTGGCTTAGCAATTTCACTCTCTCACACAATAACAGGCTCATCAGAAAAGGCGAAACGAACTAACTTATGGCGACAATCCACATTAGCATAGCATGCAGACAACCAGCCCATCCCCATAATTACATCAAAATCCACCATCTCAAGTTCATACAAATCAGCCACGGTCTCACGACGTTTAATTACAGCAACACAATCTCTGTACACTCTAGAAGCAATAACAGGAACACCCGAAGGCGTATCAACAGAAAAGGGTTCCAATAAAGGTTCAAGTTTCAAACCCATATCAAGAGTAAAATAAGGGGTCACATAGGATAAATTTGAACCCGAATCAATCAATGAGTAAGCATCATGAGAACAGATAGTAAGGATACCTATAACCACAGTGTCAGAAGCCTCAGTTGTCTTTCTACGAGTCAGCCCATAAAATCGAGTTGTCCCTCCACTAGAAGTATTAGCAACTTCCTTTCCTTTGTCATTATTACGAGCATTCTGAATATTATTGTTAGCATTATCAGCAGGCAGATGTTTAGCAGATGCAAAAGCAGGCGATTCATTCTTTTGATTAGACATAGCAGCTATCTCGTATAGCCACTTTCTACATTCCCTCTTAAGATGCCCCATAATACCACAATAACGATAGATACGATCTTCCCACACTGGCGGACAACTACTTCCCTGCGAAAACTTACTATTATTATGATTTTTCTGGCCTTGCCTACCAGATGGCACACTAGCATGGGAATGAGAACTAGACTAAGCAGGTGCAGATTATCCTCTACTCTGCTCTCCCTTATAGCTATTACCACTGAAACCACCCGCCGAACGGGCCTTCTTGTTTTGATCTCGATCCACCCTTTCTTCATTTTTCCAACTCTCTTGTTGTTCAGAAAACCCAACCAGAGATGAGAAAGTGCAAGTGGGAGACATAGCAACAACATCATATGCAGACTTGATACGTGGTACCAAGCCTTTCACAAAACGAGTTAACTTATGCTTTTTCAGTCGGAATCATGTATAAAGCATACTTTGACAGATGGGTGAACTCCAAACTATACTCACGAGCCGACTTGTTACTCTGCTCTAGCTGTTCAAACTTCGTAGCCATAGCAAATCTTTCCTCATCAGACAAGAACCTTTCCATGAATGCCTCCTCAAATTTAGCCCACGTCGGAGCTAAAACAGCGACACCCCTCTCAGATTTCTACATCTCAAACCATGCGTAAGAAACATCCTTCAACTGATACGAGCGAGCCTCACAGCTTCGGAATTCTAGGCATTCATTGCCCTCAATGCCTTGAAGGTCTCATCTAAAAAGTGTTGGGGGTCATCCACCTCTCGTGACTCAAAGAACTCTGGTGACTTCAAGTCTAGGAATTACTTAAGTCTGCCTCCACCATGAGGTCCCACACCTCCACGCTGCTGCTGAGCCGCAACCAAAGCAGTCAACATTTGAATAGTCGTTTGCATAGTACCAATCTCAGGCACACCCGCAACAGGAACAACAGGAGCAGGCGGTGCTGGGGGTGGTGCTTGATTTCCAGCATTATTTCCATTAACATCATGTGCGCCCCTAAGATTTCGATTAGCTCTCGCGAGTTATGCTCGGTTACCGTTTTTGGATCGCGTCAGAGCCATTTCTGCAGGGCACGAATTAATGAGCGAATTAGAATGATCCTAAAAGGACTTGAATCTCTACAACACAATCTAGAATCAAGAAAAATAGGAAACACCTATAAGTGTCCTGGGAGTTTCTCGGTCATGCAGGTGATCAGGATGCTAATCCTACGACGTATTTAAACCTAGGCTCTATTACCAAGCTTTTCATGCCCCAAAACCCACCTTAGATGTGATCGGAATCCGACATCATGAACAATATCGGAAGAACCTAAACGATACAATAATAACACTTGAACCCGCCAGGATCAATATTCGCCTCCAACAGTTTATAAAAAATAAAGGTAACAAATTATGAATATATGAATTAAATCAGCGGATGTGTTCATAATATAAATAATTCAACCAAAACATGATAGTGTGCCCGAAAGAGTTAAACAACAACTCTTCTTCTACCCACATTCAAATGTATACTAAGGAGCTTCTAAGAATAAGGAATAAATGTCAAACTCATCGGGACGCAGCCCGGAAACTAATATAAATAAATGGAATTGAATAAATAGGGTGTCCCACAAATGAACGTGTGGGCTCCCCAATCAGCAGAAACCCAAGTCCTTCCAAAACGCTCGGAGTATCAAGAACCTGTTCTTTACCGTTACCTAACATACCATAAAAAACAAGAATGATATGCCCGAGCACTTCGCACTCAGTGAGTGCCTCGAGGAAAACAAGTAATATGAAAATAAATTACAATAATACATAAAGAAATCGGTCCGAAAAATTATGTGAAACCAATGTAAGAACAGTTACTCAGTTTGTGCATCTCAATAAGAATTATCAAAACCGATTACAAGGCCTCTTATCGAGGTACAACTTCAAATATGCCTTTCAATTGATCATAATTAACAACAACAATTCCATGAGAAAATAAGGATATCACACATACCAATACAGGCCCAAGAGTCAAGCACATCAAAGGAGTGACCGTAGAGTTTCCCTTGTCACAGCGCACCACACCGGAATATGGAATTTTCGGTGGCTATCGTTCCTCCCAAATAGCTAGGCATTAACCGCACTCCGGGTAGCGAACCCGGTAGTGGCCACTCTTTCTCCCGAATGGCTAGGCAATTACCACACTAGGATCCATAGTGGCTACCCTTCCTCTCGAGTAGCTAGGCCAAACACAACAACAAAATTCATAGCATAGAAGCCGATTCACAATTTGTCTCATAGTAGTCACACCATCAATTAACATTAAAGTTCATTATGTCATTACGAAAATCCATGGTTTCATAGATAATCTTGAAGATGTTTCTACTTCTTTCAACAAGATTTCATTTGTCATAGTTCCCTTTTAAAACATGCATGCCAACAATTAACCCTCATTAATGACCATCTCTTATAGAAGAAAACGGTTATGATTTCATATACATATATAGAGGATAATACAATCAAGGTTTAATGTGGGCTTGTCCCCTCACGCACACCAACTACAAGCAAAGACATGAATTAGGGTTTTGCATGAGAAGTTCACCTTCTTATTCAATAAAGAACCTTTGAAAACAAAACATATATCCATGATAAGGTTTTTAAAAGAGAGACATACCTTAATTAAGCCTTACGTAATTCAATAATTTACTTTTATAACGAAGAACACCCCAAAACCCTAGCTTGAATCACCTTGAGAAGGATTACCTTGCAAACCCTAGGTTTTTCATTCAAGAAACATGTTAAGAATCATGGGTTTAATGCTAGGATTGATTAGTAATGCTAAAGATGTTCTTACCTTTATGTTAGGAGATGTGGAGAAAAGATTTTCGTCCTTAGGGTTTATGAGAATGAGAATAATTCATAAAATTAACTGAATCCCGCTATTTATATACATAGCTGGCGGCTGGTGAAATACGGTCAGAGTTTACGGATCGTATTTCAAAATACAGACCGTAAACTATGGCCGTATTTAACAATAATGAAAATAATGAGCAATCTTAGGGAACAGGTGAAATACGTCCATAAATATGGATCGTATTTCAAAATACGGGCCGTAAACTCTGGCCGTATTTTATGATATCAAAACAGTGAGCCACCTAAGATGGTGGGTGTAATACGCCCAAGGTATACGGACCGTATTTCAAAATAACGGCCATATTTCTTGGCCGTATTTTACATTTAACCCAAAGCAGTGAAGTCTAATTATCTAAGACACTTTCACACTTAACTCGAATTTACGGAGTGTTACAAATCGTGAGGTAGCGGTTACCAAGGTTATTGCCGGAATCGTGAGGTACATGGACTTCGCGGGTGCCCCATGGGTTGTGCTACTGAGATGTGATGTTCCATCATCGGAGTACATTTGTATACAACATTTGTATTGCATACACATTTCCTATATTATTGCATTGCATTGTACTATGGATTCTATTGTGATATTCCTCTGATGCACTTGTGATATACGGATTCTGACTGAGTATTTTGAGACTTGGCACATTTGGGTTTAGGTGCTAAACATAGGTGATGACGTTTACTTGGATTCCGGCTCGTGTTTGACTTATACCTTGTTGATTTACCTGTTTATCTTACTTTATTGACTTGATATGTGCTAGCTAAACTTAGTCGACTTATGATACCTACCAGTACTTGTTGTTTGTAATGACCTACACTTGCTGCATTCTTTTATGAATGTTGAGTATCAAGAGAGATTGACTTCTACTCCTCGTGGTTGATTGCTTCAAGGATTTGTTGATTCGAGTCTTACAGGGTGAGCATGTGGATGTTCGCTGTCCAAAGACTCCTTTTTATACTATGTCTTTATTTCCGTTCGAAGACATATTTTTAAGACTATTAATGTATATTTATTATTCAAACTTGTAGTATTTAGTTAGATGCTCTTGTATGACCAGACCAGATACTGGGGTGTATTTCTATTGTTTTCGCTTTCTTATATTATATTTGTGAGGCTTTCGCTATTTTACTTCTTCTGCTATTTTCTATTAATTGTGCATGTGGAGTTAAGGGTTCGCCTACCAAGGTGGGAAAGGTAGGCGCCCGCACGACTTAGTAAAATTGGATCGTGACATATATACACCACTTTTGTAACGAGGGGTATATCTGCTCTAAATCGCAATGTTGAGGGGTATATTTGCCTTTGCCCTAAAATAAAATAAAAAACTCAATTCCCTGCCCAAGTTCACTATCACGACAAAAACCTCGGTATAAATTGAAGTAAAATGGACAAACCCATAGTGAATTACAATTTGATGGTGAATCCTCCTAATCCAAACTAGATTTCTTTGACTGATCTTTTGGAAGATGAAACTAAGACTCTTTTGAGCGTGAAGTTCACACAACAACTTAAATGCACTCTAGCAGGGTTTTAAATTTGAAATAACATAGTTCATGGGGTGTCTTAAACTGCTCATTTTTTGCAAATTGAAAGGACAAAAATTGATCAAGTGATCCTTAGGGAACTATTTTGAACCTATTACCAAAGAAAATATCCATTTTTTGGAAATGAATCATATAAAATATCTTTTAGAGATGGTACAATTATGAAACATTTTCGAAGCACAGTTAAACAAAAGAGCATCAAAAACCTTGTTGTCTTCTCCAAGAGCTGAAATTTCTGCAACACAAATGGAATTTGAGAGAGATGACGCCTCTCATCGACACCCAAAGTGGAGCAAACCCACTAGCAGTGCTCCCTTTTCTCCTACTTCAATTGAGGATTCAAGCATTAAATTGCCTAATATGTCAGCATATCTCATCAATTAAATCCTCCTAAAGCTACCTGTAAAATCGCTCGTAAAATTCAAGTGTGTTAATAAATCCTGGCTTGATTTAATATCTAGTCCTGAATTTGTCAAGTACCATCTCACCGTATCCGCTAATAACAAGGACTACCCTCGCCATAGGCTTATGTTGGGGTTTGATCACCTAAAACCAATCTTAAGGATTGTTTTGTTAGTTCTTTACTTTATGACCATGTTACTATGGCAATTGACCTGTATTCTCGTCCAAAATGATCCCATCAATCTGTTAAGGTTGTGGGTTCTTTCAACGGGCTGATTTGTCTTTCCATTGAGGAAAAAGACTTGTTTCTTTGGAATCCGCCAATTAGGAAGCTCAGGAAATTGTCTAGTTCTATAACTGGTTGCTTTTACATTTATGGTTTTGGATATGATGAGCTTCATGATGATTATAAGATAGTGGATATTACCCAACATGTGTATGATAACGATTCACATTTTTATGCCGGCAAAATATGTAGTCTAAATAATAATTGCTGGAAACGTTTGGATGTTTTTCAAACTAGGATGCAATTCAATAATTCGGGTATGTTTGTGAATGGGAGACTTTATTGGGTTGTTACTACTAAGGATTTTCATTATTATAATAATTGGGACATCATTTTTGTTGACTTGGCTGATGGGAGATGGGAGAAATGGAGAAACCTTGCTATGGAGAAGGAAATTTTGATTTTAAGCAGTGCCTCGGTGTGTTCGGAAATAGCCTTTCCATGTTTTGACATCATCTGATGAGTCACGCAGATGTGGGGGTTATGGAGGAGTACGTGGTTAAAAAATCTTGCATCAAGTATCCTTATGATCCCATGGGGTATAGCTTATTTGGTATATCCTTTTGCATGTCAAGTGAAGGTGAAATATTGTTTAAGAATGATCAGTTTTCATGATTTATAATCCAAGCGATGACTCCATGACATCTACTAAGGTTACCAACTGTGATCACCTTCTTGAGGTAAATCTCTACATTGAAAACCTAGTTTGGCCCTTTGTCACAAAAGGTACCAGGGATGCAACAACATCAAAGACAGCAAAAGCTAAGATGAAGACACTCCTGTGACCAATAACTAGTCAGAGCTCTCTATACATATTTCTCAATAGGTATTAAATTATGTTGCTTTTCTTAAATATAAAATAACAAGAGACTACATATCATGGACATCATTGAACCATATCTGCTTGTAGATCTTTTTAGTCCTTTTTCCTTTTTACTTTATGAAAAAACTTCTTCCCAAGAACAGGTACTTTGGTTGAAGTGCTTGGTGTCATCAATCTTCTTCCCAAGAATAGTAATTGTTTCTCTTCTTGAGCAGTATTTTAAGGGGAATTTTGTGCCTCAAAACAGAGTAAGAATAAAGAGCACCAGGAACGTGGATGTCATGGTAGGTGAATATGTCAATCAGTGATGGACGCAGGATTTTAAGTTTATGGGTGCTGATCTCCCATTAACGTAAGTTTCTACTGATCATAGAATATAAGTGGAATTATTTCAACACAATAATAATAAAAAAAAATATTAAGCGAAAAAACATTTAAAAAGGTTTAAAAATAAATGAAAAAGTGAACAAAAAAGTTATATATAAAAAAAAAGGAATATATATTGGAAAAAAAAGGAGGACGAGAAGTCAACGGAATAAGAATTTTTAAGCTAAAACCAAGTTAAAGTAAAAGTCAGCAAACTAAAAGGAAAGCCAATCAATAAAGTATAAAAATTAAAGAACAAGTTGTATCTATATGGGAGAAAAAGAAGGGAAAAGTCTTAAAAAACATGTGTAACCAGCTGGAGTCAAAGCCGCAAACCTCCAACCATGTGCCTTCAACTCAAGCTCTCAACCAAAGCACCCACCCAAACTTTTGGCTTATGGGTGCTATTGAGACAATATATCAGATTTTAAGAAATTTGTACATACAACTATATAGTTCACGTTCGGGTCAATGGGGGCTCGAGCACTCAGATCACTACACGTGGGTCCGCCCCTGGTGCCAATAACACCTAGGTATAGCCCTTGATAGGGTTATTTTTTTAAACAGGGCGCTTAATCAATAATAATTTAATAGGGGTAAAGGATGAAACACAACTATTATCGAATAATGGTTAAAGTCTGACTGTCACAGTCCATTTCGCAAGTTATGATGGCACCCACACTATCCCCTCGGTCGGTGAACCATCTCCTTAATCACATTCATTTATAAGAAACATCTGGAAATAAAAGCTGAATTATTACTAAACAGTCTTGCATGATAAATATAGAATAAGTGCATAATTACTTAAACTGTTACAACCTCAAAACCTGGTCTTAACTTGTACAAGAGCTTCTAAATTGAAAATACATAGTCTGGAATGCTGAAATACAACTCAAATACTGAAATGGAATACTGTCTGAAAAATAGAAAATAGACAGCTATCATAGAGAGAGAATCCAAGGTTGCAAGTCCGGCCAGTAGCTCACCCTAAAGTCTCGACTTGGAAGCCTCGGGATCAGTCATGAGGCCGCGAGCTAGAACCTGAATCAAACTCTGCACTTAACAAAAATTGCAGCAAGAGTAGTATGAGTACAAAACTAGTACTCTGTCACATCCCAAATCGAGGAACGTGCGGGCACCAACCTTTTTCCCCACCTGGTAGGCGAACCCGTTCCTTAACCAACATTCGAATAACAATAAAGTAACCCAACCAACATAAATATCTAACAAGTCTGACATAAATAAGTAAAAAGAGTACGGAAGTAATACATAATCTCAAAATCTGGTTTAGGTCGTACAAGAGCCGTTACATAACTAAAAGTCTGAATACATAGTCTCAAAGTGAAATACTGTCTGAGAAATAGCGAATAAGACAAGTAAAATGAGATGATTCATACGGGCTGCGGATCTGGCTATGTGCTCACCCTAGATGCTCGTCCATGATGCTTTGGGAGTCAGTCTCGAGGAGAAGAAGTCAATTCAGCCATGTACTCTGCACTTATAAAAGAATGCAACAAGGTAGAATCAGTACAATAAAACGTACTGAGTAGGCATCATAGGCCGACAACAGTTAGCTTATATATATATATATATATATATATATATATATAAAAGTAGGAGTTCAATCCTACTAATCAATTGCTAAAATAACTCGAGAATGGGTTAATTTCGAGATTCAAGTGAAAACCCCCAACATGAGTATGAACCCTAATTTATCAACCTTCAAATTAATCAACATAAATGGAAGATTAAAGCCTATTAGCTATGAAATCATCAAATTTGATGATTCGATTAGTCAAATCCACTAACAATTTCCATTTAGGAAGGCTATAGCTCATTTCAAGAATTTATCATCAAAACCCATTTTTCCTCTTAGAATCTAATGGATTTCTAGCATAGATTCAAGCTTAGGAAGGTTAAAATGATAAATGCTGGGTTAGGAGACATGTCACACCCGGCGAAGAGCATGACAGGAAACGACCTGTAAGCTGGATACCACCTAGCATAACAGTTACCGTGATTATCATATACCGTTATTCGATATAATATGACTCAAACTTGACTCAAAAGACACTTACACGTAGAAAAGGCCCAATTGTAGAAATATGCAATGATCCAACATATATATATATATACACACACACACACACACACACACATATAAGTGAGCTGACCAGGCCACTACAAACATCATGAGTGCCATAAAGCCGCAAGGTTATCAGGAGAACATCAAAACCAAAACAGGGCCGACAAGGCCGTACATTACATCTACATATACCCAAAATGTCTATGCGCCTCTAAGAAGGAGCAAACCAAAAGCATAATAGTTAGGACAGGGCCCCGACGTAGCCATAGCATGTGAACATATATCATGATAACATAAGTATACTAAAAGATAGCAAGTCCAGAGTACTGGAACTTGCTGACACCTGTGGTTGTGGTCCGCTACACCTGTTAAGACCTGCAGCATGAAATGCAACATCCCGTAGGATCGAACGTTAGTATTGATAAAAGTACTGAGTATGTAAGGCAGGAAACAATAACGTAAGTAAAGCATAAATATAAAGGATAGAAGTAACCTGAGCCATCTAAAAACGTACAACATACAATGCATGAGTTTGAAAACATATGCAAATATACATATAGTAGCATCATCATCGTGTCATCATCATCCCGTGATCGGGGCATCCCACGTCGGGGGAACATCATAACATGTCCACTGCAATGATGTGCACATCTACATTCCTGCCCGGCCGATTATAGCGCGGCGCGGTGTAGTAAAATAGTGAATACATATATCTACATAATGCATGAGGAGCCAATGAACTAACATCAGGCCTTTCGGAGTGACGTAAAGTTGGTAACCTCCGAATGAATTATGAAATTCGTACCGAACTCAAAGAAATAACTTAATGATGATAAGCATGATAATATTTCAAGAATCATTGGAGATGTATATCAAACTAATTGGGGAGACAAGTAAGTAATTCAATAAAGAAACCTATAAGAAGTGACACATGAATGAAGTAGAATCATCGAGGTATATGCATAGGTACACGCTAAATTCAGATTGGTGCCAAGGAAAGAGGTGTAACAGACACCTTACATACCTTAATTCGCCAAGCTGCTACTTGAAGGAATTCCTTTTTCCGAAGCCCGCCCATACCTTGCCCCTAAATGGCAATATACGACTTTAGATAGGCCTTAATTGTCCGTATACCAACGCATATGTGGTGTATCTTTGAGACTATTTGGGGTTAAGGGAATTTCAGGCAGCATTTCCTCTATTTATGCTATGTTCCCATGATCACAACAACAACAAAACCAACATCAAAGGCATTTGTTCGATTTCCTTATTTTATTATAATTCCACTAACAACATCCCATAAGAGGTTTATGCCGTCTTTCGCCCAATTAGACTTAACGCACGACAATCAAACAAATATTACTTCGAGTTAACTTAATTAATTGGTAATAGAGAGGGAATCTTTACCTTAATTTGCCTAGTTTACTCTTAATACCAATTTGGATCCGAGGTTTCCTCCTTACCACAGCGATACCAAGATGGAATCGAAGCCTACGAGGTTATACGCACTTCCCGAGCTTAATTGACGCTAGATTTCAAAAATTATCGTAAGGATTGATGCATGAACTTTAGGAGAGTATCTATTGTAAAGCTTCTGGACCTTGAAAAATGATGAAAATAACAAGGGAGGGGCTATTTATACTTGTGAAACTCGGTTGCCACCGCCTTAACTCGACGTGCACGTTAACGGGTCGTCAACACATTGACGGTTCATCCATGTGCAACCATTGAGTTGCCATCAGGGGCTACCCTCTGAGTGGTGGACGGATAGTGGGGTTTGATAGACCGTCATTCATGTTGACGGCTCGTCAAGTTGAGGCGTCAAGTTGCACCTTTTCCAGGCTTGGTTCCTGTCGATTCGTTCAACCTCTAATCTTTCTGACACTTTCTCAACATGAACTTAAACCTTTGTTTACATGGAGTCACATCTCTAACAAGAGTTTTAATCTCTTGACAAGTTTTCGTCATGGCTTGTACCTCCCGTAAACTCAAAGACGCTATCATTCTACAAGCATACTATAAGCATATGTCATAGGATTCGAGACGTACTTAGCTCTTCGGAAGGTGAGATGTAACATTTCTCCTCCCTCCCCCTCTCCCCTAGAACATTCGTCCTCGAATGTTTTAAAGAACGTGAGGTATAATTGTTTATGCACATTTCTATGGAAATTTTAGCAGAGTTTCCGCTGTAAATTGGGTACTCCCAATGCCTGCATACGGCAAACCTAATCTAGATGCCATATAGGATACCGTATTTGACAACACAGAGTCATACAATAACATAATAATATTTCCTAGTACATACCTTTTGTAAAGTTTAAATATTACTTTTACCTTGCAAATCATCTATATTATAAAGCAAAAAATTACATTTGAATCTTAGCGTACTTGTTTAAGTTAATGCCATAGAGGGAGATTGAAGGATTTTACTTATTAAGTACCTGTAATAGGGAATAAGTGAGGGTAGTTGAAATTCATTTCCACCTCGGCTTCCCATGTCATATCTTCTCTTTCTTTACTTCTCTAGAGAACCTTTACCGAAGCCACATCTTTGGTTCTAAGTTTGCAGACCTGTCTGTTGAGAATGGAAACCGGTTTCTCCTCATAAGATACATTTCTGTAACTTGTATATCATTAACAGGTACGGTTCTAGAGGGATCTCCAATACATTTTCTCAACATAGATACATAGAAGACTGGATGGACTGCTTGTAGTTCTAATGGAACCTCCAATTCATAAGTTACCTGGCCTGCTCGTTGGACGATCTTATAAGGTCCAATGTATATGGGACTAAGCTTCCCTTTCTTACCAAATCTAGTTACGCCCTTCATAGGTGATATTTTTAGAAATACACAATCACCTACCGAAAATTCCAATTTCTCATCTTCGTACATCTGCATAAGATTTCTGACGAATTTGAGCTATACGTAACCGTTCCTGAATAAGCTTTATCTTCTGAATAGCCTGATGTACAAGATCTGGCCCAAACAAACTTGCTTCTCCGACTTCAAACCAACCTGCAGAAAACCAACACATCCTACCATACAGAGCCTCATACAGAGCCATTTTGATACTGGCATGATAGGTATTATTGTAGGCAAACTCTATAAGAGGTAGATGATCATCCCAGCTTTCTTGGAAATCCAGTACACAAGCCCGTAGCATATCTTCCAAAGTCTGGATAGTTCGCTCTGCCTGGCCATCTGTCTGTGGGTGGAAGGCTGTATTAAGACTCACTTGAGTGTCAAGACCTTTCTGGAAAGACTTCCAGAAGTTTACCATAAACTGAGCGCCTCTGTCAGAAATAATAGACACAGGAATACCATGAAGACGCACAATATCCTTAATGTACAGCTTGGCATAATCTTCAGTAGTATAAGTAGTCTTTACTGGTAAGAAATGGGCTGATTTGATTAGCCTATTGACGATCACCCAAATAGAATCAAACTTGCGATAAGAACGGGGCAATCCATTAATGAAATCCATGTTAATCACTTTCCATTTCCAAGCCGGAATCTCCATTTCCTGTAATAAGCCACTGAGTTTCTGGTGTTCAATCTTCACCTATTAGTAAGTGGGGCATTGAGCTACAAAGCTCATAATATCTTTCTTCATACCGTTCCACCAATATAAACGCTTAAGGTCGTGATACATCCTTGTGGAGCAGGGATGAATAGAATACCGAGAATAATGGAACTCTGACATGATTCTATCCCAAGTCCGGCTATATTTGGAACACACAAACGACCTCGATGTTTAAGAACCCTATCTGAATCAAGTTCAAAGGAGAAAATCCTATTTTATTGAACTCCCTCTTTGATATTGACTAGAACTAGATCTTCATATTGTTGAGCCTTTAGTTCCGAGGCAAAAGTCGACTGAGCTATATTCTGTAGGGCAACCCCAATACCTTCTGAATATAATAAGCAAACTCCTAGGCTTGCTAGGCGATTAAGCTCTTTAGTCATTTCCAGCTTTTCAACTGCCACATGCAATAGACTACCCATCAACTTGCGACTTAACACATCAGCAACAGCATTGGCTTTGCCAGGATGATATAAGATATTGGCATCATAATATTTCAGTAATTTAAGCCATCTTCGTATCCTCAAGTTCAAATCCTTCTACTTGAATAGATAGTGAAGGCTTTGTGATCTATATAAATATCAACATGAACTCCATATAAGTAATGTCGCCATATCTTCAGAGCATAAATTACCGCCGCCAACTCAAGATCATGGGTTGGATAGTTTTGCTCATGTTTCCGGAACTACCTGGAGGCATAAGCGATCACCTTACCATTTTGCATTAGTACACATCCCAGACCTGTGCGTAAAGTATCACAATATATAGTCTAACCCTCAGTTCCTTCTGGAAGGGCGAGAGTAGGGGCAGATGTCAACTTGTCTTTCAATTTATGGAAACTCTGCTCACAAGCTTCTGACCATTGAAACATGGTTGCTTTTTGAGTTATTTTTGTCAGTGGAGCTACTACAGAAGAGAATCTCTCTACAAATCTTCGATAATAACCTGCAAGGCCCAAGAAACATTGAACTTCTAAGGCTATTGTTGGCCTAGGCCAATTCTTAACGGCTTCGATTTTTTTATTATCAACTTTAATACCCTCGTCAGTCACAATATGGCATAGAAAATCCACAGAAGTTAGCCAGAATTCACATTTGGATAACTTTGCATACAGCCTTCGATTTTGCAATGTTACAAACACCTTCCAAAGGTGATCAGCATGCTTTGCTTCAAAACGAGAATATACTAGGATATCGTCAATGAATACAATAACAAAGACATCTAAAAAAAAGGTCGAAATACAATACTCATTAGCTCCATGAATGCCGCTGGAGCATTTGTCAACCCGAAGGATATAACTAAGAATTCAAAATGTCCATATCACGTTCAGAAAGCTATCTTTGGAATATCTTCCCCTTTTACACGTAGCTGATGATACCCTAACCTTAAGTCAATCTTTGAGAAATATTTAGCACCCTTCAGCTGATCAAATAAATCAGCAATTCTGGGCAAAGGATAGTTATAGTTAATAGTCACCTTATTTAGTTGCCAGTAGTCAATACACATTCTTAGTGATCCATCCTTCTTCCGCACAAATAATACCGGCACTCCCTATGGAGAAGTGCTGGGCCTAATGAAGCCCTTCTCTAGCAAGTCCTACAATTGCACCTTTAATTCTCGCAATTCGGCAGGGGATATACGATAGGGAGGAATAGAGATAGCCTGAGTGCCCGGATACATGTAAATCGCAAATTCGATTTCCCTTTCGGGAGGAAGACCTGGTAATTCATCGGAGAATATATCCTGAAATTCATTAACTACTGGAATGGACTGTAGAGTTAGTGGTTCAGCTTTATTACTCCTAACGCGAACCAAATGATAAATACAGCCTTTAGAGATCATCTTCCATGCCTTAAGGGAGGAAATAAACCTACCCATAGGTGCGGGGGTATTGCCTTTCCATTTAAGGACTGTCTTACCAGGGAACTAAAATTTCATGGCTTTAGACCAACATTCGACATGGCATAGCAAGAAGCCAGCCAATCCATACCCATAATGGCATAAAAGTCCACCATCTTTAGTTCCATTAAATCAACAAGAGTTTCGCGGCCATATATCATAACCACAAACTTACAATAAATTTGTCTCACAATAACAAGTTCCCCGACTGGGGTAGAAATGGAGAAATGCTTGGATAATGATTCTGGCTTAATACCAAACTTTACATCAACATATGGAGTGATATAAGATAAGGTGGAACCTATATCAATCAACGCATAAACATCATGAGAACAGATGGATGAGATACCTGTCACAACATCTGGGGCCGACTCAAGATCCTATCGTCCTGAACTAGATATCTGACCTCTGCCCCTAGCTGTACCTACTGGGGCTGAAGAAGAACCTTTCCCAGAAGGGCGAACAGAAGATAAAGACCCTGCTACCAAACTTGTCGGCTGCGCCGGGCCACTCCTACCTCAGGATGGACAATCCCGCATAACAAGACTAGGCCACCCACAAGTATAACACACCCCCATACCCTGGTGGCACTGGCCAGAGTGTCCCTTACCGCACTGATCATAACGGGGCAATGAGGGTCTTGCCTAACTAGACTCTCCCTTGTAAGAAGAAGTCGGTGCCCTCGAACTCTGA
Organism: Lycium ferocissimum; assembly: GCF_029784015.1. Classification (NCBI taxonomy): domain Eukaryota; kingdom Viridiplantae; phylum Streptophyta; class Magnoliopsida; order Solanales; family Solanaceae; genus Lycium; species Lycium ferocissimum. Next base: position 51,564,103 of record NC_081349.1, on the reverse strand, counting down.
ATAAGTGGAACGGTCATAATGCTGCCCCTGGAATTAAGAAGGTGCACTAACTGCTGAAGGGGCTGATTGTCTAGAAGAATGAGGCCTATAGCCTCTCTGATAATCACCAGAATAGCCCGCGGATCTTGTCAGCTTATAACGACCTCTGTCTGGATCTTGTTCGGCCCGCTATTGATGCTTAGGATCCTCCAGATTTTGAGCATATGCCTGAATACGAACAATATCTATACCGTCCTGAAGTGAGGCCGACATACATTCATTTATCAAGTGGGGCCCAAGCCCTATTATAAAACGATGAACCCTATCTTCCATTTTAGTAACAATCGCAGGGGCATATCTTGCCAAAGAGTTAAAATTCAAACTATATTCTCGAGCACTCATATTATTCTGGCAAATCGATAAGAACTCATCAACTCTGGCCCTGCGAATAGTGAGCTAAGAAGGCCCTAGTGAACTCGGACCATATTGCTAGAGGTGCATTCTGCCCTCTCGACTATAGCCAGGATTCATACCATACTGCTGCCACATCCCATAATCTATAAGAGGCCAACTCTACTGATTCTGTATCAGAGGCATGCATTACCTTCAAAGTACGGCCCATTCGATCTATAAAGTCCTGGGGATTCTCCTTCAGGTTTGACCCTATAAAAATCGGAGGATCCAAATTAAGAAAATCAAGAACGCGGGAACTGACAGCCCTATCCGGAAGGCCAGCTTGTAGTTGAGTCTGAGCGGCAACCAATCTGGTCAATAACTGGACTGCATCTCGTAAGTCCTGTTTTAGAGCAATAGGAAGAGGAGCTGGAGGCTGAGGAGCTGGAGGGACTGGAGCCCTTCCATGCTCTTCTGCAACTAGAGTAATAAGGGTAGCATGCGAGGAAGTATCACTATGAGCCTCGTTATGTCCTAACTCAGCCAAGGGTACTTGGCTAGTACCTTTCCCAGTAGTGCCCGGTATTTTGCTGAAAATTAAACAGAGAAAGATTAGATAGTTGCATTCTTAACTTGGCTTTATCACAAGATCTAGATCATGAAAAAAGGTGACTTCCTAAATGCCCTATGGCCTCCTGGCTATAGATATGGTGCACGACATATTGATAACTGATACGCTCAAATTACACCTATTAATGGTATAACGCGGACGTTATCAAATATAGTAACCCAACAAGGTTGGGGTCGAATCCCACAGAGAACAATATGTAGGCAATTTAAGCAGATTAGGAATTATCACTAACAATAGCTAGACCGAACGCATCAATGGTGGTTTTTGATAAGGTTTTGATAAAATACGGAAATATAAATTTTAATCTAGAAAGCAAGTAAATTGATCAATGGCCACAAGAATGGAATAAAGGAAACTACTTCTCAAGTAACGATCCAATATATTTCACGAATTATAAATAATAGCAAGTTTATGTTATTTAGCCTCGGATAATGACTCTAAATTAACTTCTCCCGAAGATTAACTAGACTACCCAATTGAAGATCCCTCAAGCAATTAGGAGCATTAAGAACACCCGAATATGGCTACAAGTGGTATCGCCTATTCCTAGGTCAATTTCCATTAGATGAGGGTTAACGCCCCAAATTCATGTTAATTATTCTATCCCAACCCCGTTCTTCCTCTTCCGAGTTTCAAACAAAGTAAATGGGCAAGTCCTAGGGTTAGCTACTCCCTTGAGAAACGTTGAAGAATAAGAATAATTAAAATAACAAGAACTTACTTGATTAAAAATAATGTCGATGAATAAATAATTAAAACAAGAGTATCAATCTCAATTGTCACAAAGAAATTTCCATAAACAATGTTCAAATAAAAGAAAGAATATTTACGTAGGGACCCTAGCCTCCAAACTTGAGTTTTATGCCAAAGATCCCTAAGAATTGTGGCTTAAGAAATATTTATAGGTGTAGGAAAAAGTCCAAATAAAATAATTGAATCCAAAACAAAATAGGAAAATTTGGGATAAATTGCTTGCGTACTGGCTTCAAAGTGGATTTTATTTAGGTCCTCGATCGCTTTCAATTTGACACAATCAATTGGTGCTCAATTTCCACTTTTCTTACGCCAACAACTTTTTCCTCTTGTTTTAATGATTCCACGTAGACAAAATTAAAAGTAACTTTCATTCAGCTGCTTGCTCCTTTCCATTAGTCTAATTTATTTGTTACGTCCTTTTGTTGCTTCTTCCATGTTGTAACTTAGAAATTATTTTGTTTCCACTCATCAGCCCATTGATTCATGTCTCTTTTCCTTGTTTGTTTTGTTCAAGTTTGCTTCAAATCTCTTCATCTTCACACCGTTTTATTCCTACATATAGAAATATAATATTAAGCACAATTCAATATAATTAATACTCAAAAGACAATTAAAAGTACTAATATGTAAGGCAACAATGGCTAAATATATGTAAATTTGGCCGAACATCACCACCCCACACTTAAATTCTTGCTCGTCCTCGAGTAAGCATTAAAATCACTCTCAATAAATCAAGCCTAGGAACACCACCACTTTGGTTGATACAAACAATTAGGCCTCATAGCAACTCAAACCATTAAATATACATTTCCTGATCATCATGCAAGATATACAAATCAACAAACAAACAACAAACGTCTAACCTCCTAATCTCATAGACGGACTCTAACTCATCAAATTTAAGCTCACTCACCTACTCTATCAAAGAAATATAGTAACATCACATATCTATCATGAAACAAGTGTCCACACAAGAAGAAATAGTCCACACACTCAAATCAAGGAATGAATGTAAATTAAGGACTTAGCATCAAAGCACAACTCTCACGCTCACAAAGAAATTCACATGTATGCACAAAGAACCATAGGCCTGCCCATTATGTACATCTCTACTAATTAAGTGTGCTTGAATAGAATCAAATAGGACTTTAACGGGTTGTAATGTTGGCTAGGGGACGGGTAGGAAAACTATTTAATAGTGACTTACACTTCCCTAAGCACTTTGCACTTTTAGACTTCATCACCCATTATTTTCTAATCTTCACTTTATTTTTCAGCCATCTCTTCATCAATTATTTCACTAGAAATTTTCATCATATCAAGAACGCTTCAATTTTTATTTTATTTTCAAGCACTTTTTCTCCTATTTTTTTCACCTTCTTTCTAAGTGGGCCTTTTTATCACTTTGCAACTATCATTGGTCACCATTTTTTGTCTCTCGACCATCCCTTTTCTTCAAATTTATCAATTAATGTCACAGTCTACGCTACAGTGCTCAAAGAAGCTGGGTGCAAAAACTAGGGATTCAACAAAAAGGATCAAGACAAAAAATACGGCTAACAAATGAAAGGCTACAGGCTCAAAGGGCTAACTAGTGGTACAATTTCTGAAAAGGCTAAAATTTACAAGACATATCAAAGAATGCCTATCATCATTTTCTAAACAGAGCAACACTTTTTATTTCGCTTCAATAACATGCAAGGCAAGTTCTAGACTATGATGCAAAACATAGAAATATACAAGAAATCCTCACCACACATGGCACAAGTCTCAATCAAGATGGATCAATTCTACTCTAGGACAGATAGGATCATGACGAACTACAAAATAAGAATAACCTATATACAGAGCCACTATCTTGAGCCTAGGTGTCAGAAAGTCTGCTATTTTTTTAATTACTCAAGCACTCACAAGAAAGTACTACTCAAGTTCAAGCCCAAATATGCTAGTATCAACCAAGCCAAAAAGGGTCTTTCTTCTCTCTTCTTTACTACTAAAAAAAAAAATTATCCTAAAAATTAAAAAATTACCCGGTTCAAAGGCCCCCCCTTGGGAAAGAACCGAGGCCATAAGAAAACCAAAGGGGGCGGATGATGTATGCCGCTAAAAGAGAAAAAGAATCTACAAAAGAAAAATAAAAAGAACGAACAAAGAAAGAAAAAAAATCTTTTTGAATTTTATTAGTTTTTTATTATTATTATTATTTATATATATAAGGCTAAGAAATAAAATAAAAAATCCTATGGCATAATCATCCTTGACCTCAAAAATCGGAAGTACCCACCCCACACTTAAAAATATGCATTGTCCTCGATGCATTTATAGTAGAGAAAAATTAAAACAAGGGTGAGAAATACTCCCTGAGACCCTCTAGGGCCTAGCTAGCAGCATAATCCTCAACATTAAGGGTCGGGATGACCCCACACTTAAGCCCAAACATGCTCCTCAGCTTTCAACTTCAGGGTACTCAGACTTTCCCTAATCTGCAAAACAAAACAACACGTGACACTATAAAAAAATAAAAAAAAATAAAAATCTAAAACTATTACACATTGGGTTGCCTCCCAACAAGCGCCTTAGTTAATGTCGCAGCACGACGTGAATCAACTTTATCGCTTTTCTCGCCATTTGGAGCTTATGAACTGGTCACCCAACATTGATTCAAGTTTGTGACCACGAGCAGCGGGGGGTGGTAAATAAATGACCACGCCAAGTAAAATATTTTTCATCTTCCACTTCTTGGCTTTCAAGTGAGGAATGTCATTTTGCCTTCTTGAATTTTCAAATTGCAAAATATAAGGCTCTTGAACTTCTTGAATTACGACATCCTCTTTTTCCCCGGATTGGAGTCAACACCAACCATATTTTTCAGAACAATGGTTGACTCCAATTTATTTTTTTCTTTGGCATTCCCAATAAACTCATCTTCATGATTTACCCTTTCATCTTGAGCGCTGGAGAGTTCATAATAATTTGCCCATGGAGGATTTTCTTCGTCTGTCATCAAACCAAGTTGGAGACTAGTTTCCAAGTATTCTTCCAAGGCTTTTTGATTTTCATTACCCTCACCTAGCAGGCACTCCATCATGAGTTTGAACTCACCAATTTGTCCATGCTCACAATAAAAATCACTACTAAACAAGTTTTCATGGAAAGATGCCATTTTTTTTCTAAAAATAAAATAAAACACAGAAAACAACTATACAAAATATTCACAGGTTCGGTTCAAAGCAAGTTAGCTTATTTCCTAAATTAGCCAAAATACGCCAATTGTTCCCCGGCAACGGCGCCAAAATTTGATACGCTCAAATTACACCTATTAATGGTATAACGCGGACGTTGTCAAATATAGTAACCCAACAAGGTTGGGGTCGAATCCCACAAGGAACAATATGTAGGCAATTTAAGCATTAGGAATTATCACTAACAATAGCTAGACCGAACGCATCAATGGTGGTTTTTGATAAGGTTTTGATAAAATACGGAAATATAAATTTTAATCTAGAAAGCAAGTAAATTGATCAATGGCCACAGGAATGGAATAAAGGAAACTACTTCTCAAGTAACGATCCAATATATTTCACGAATTATAAATAATAGCAAGTTTATGTTATTTAGCCTCGGATAATGATTCTAAATTAACTTCTCCCGAAGGTTAACCAGACTACCCAATTGAAGATCCCTCAAGCAATTAGGAGCATTAAGAACACCCGAATATGGCTACAAGTGGTATTGCCTATTCCTAGGTCAATTTCCATTAGATGAGGGTTAACGCCCCAAATTCATGTTAATTATTCTATCCCAACCCCGCTCTTCCTCTTCCGAGTTTCAAACAAAGTAAATGGGCAAGTCCTAGGGTTAGCTACTCCCTTGAGAAACGTTGAAGAATAAGAATAATTAAAATAACAAGAACTTACTTGATTAAAAATAATGGCGATGAATAAATAATCAAAACAAGAGTATCAATCTCAATTGTCACAAAGAAATTTCCATAAACAATGTTCAAATAAAAGAAAGAATATTTACGTAGGAACCCTAGCCTCCAAACTCCAGTTTTATGCCAAAGATCCCTAAGAATTGTGGCTTAAGAAATATTTATAGGTGTAGGAAAAAGTCCAAATAAAATAATTGAATCCAAAACAAAATAGGAAAATAAGTAAATTTCCTAGAAGCTTGCGTATAGCTTCCGTGGATTTTATTTAGGTCCCCGTTTTCTTCAATTTGACAAAAAATGGGCAAGTCAATTGGCTGGATCAATTTCCACTTTTGTTACGCCTGCATAAGCAACAACTTTGGTTCCTCTTGTTTTAATGATTCCACGTAGACAAAATTAAAAGTAACTTTCATTACTTTGCTCCTTTCCATTAGTCTAATTTATTTGTTACGTCCTTTTGCTGCTTCTTCAGTTGTTATAACTTAGAAATTATTTTGTTTCCACTCATCATAGCAAATCATGCCCATTGATTCATGTCTCCAAATCCTTGTTTGTTTTGTTCAAGTTTGCTTCAAATCTCTTCATCTTCACACCGTTTTATTCCCACATAATAGAAATATAATATTAAGCACAATTCAATATAATTAATACTCAAAAGACAATTAAAAGTACTAATATGTGAGACAACAATGGCTAAATATATGTAAATTTGGCCGAACATCAATAACCAGGACTCTACTAGACACGGCTCATAGACATTCCTAAGACTGACCTGCTCTGATACCAAGTTTGTAACACCCCGACTAGGAGCATGACGGGAACCAACTTGTAAGCCGGATACCACCTGACGTAACAGTTACCGTGATTATCATATACTCATTAATCGATATAATATGACTCAAACAAGACTCAAAAAACACTGCACACATAAAAGGCCCAATTGTAGAAATATGCAATGATCCAACATATATATATATATATATATATATATATATATATATATATATATATATATATATACACACACACACACACATAAGTGAGTCGACAAGGCCACTAAAAAATTATCATGAGTGTCATAAAGCCGGCGAGGCTATCAAGAGAACATCAAAACCAAAACAGGGCCGACGAGGCTATACATAACATCTACATATACCCAAAATGTCTATGAGCTTCTAAGAATGAGCATACCAAAAGCATAATGGTCGAGAAAGGGCCGCGACATAGCCATAGCATGTGAACATACATCATGATAACATAAGTTTACTAAAAGATAGCAAGTTCGGAGTAGCGGCACTTGCTGACACCCGCTAAAGCTGGAAATCCTACTGTGGTTGTGGTCCTCTGCTACACCTATCAGGACCTGCAGCACGAAATGTAGTGTCCCATTGGATGGGACTTCAGTATAGATAAAAGTACTGAGTATGTAAGGCACAAGACGTAAGTAAGGCATAAATATAAAGGATAGAAGTAACCTGAGCCATCTGAAAACGTACGACATGCATTGCATGAATTTGAAAACATATGCAAATATACATATAGTAGCATCATTATCGTGTCATCATCAACCCACATCCGGGAATCCCACGTCCGGGGAAATATCATAACATGCCCACTTCAGTGGTGTGCATATCTACATGCCTACCTGACAGACTATAGCGCGGCGCGGTGTAGTAAAATAGTGAATAAATATATATACATAATGCATGAGGAGCCAATGAACTAACATCAAGCCTTTTGGAGTGACGTAAGGTCGGTAACCTCTGAATGAATTATGAAATTTGTGTCAAACTCAAAGAAATAAATTAATGATGATAAACATGATAATATTTCAAGAATCATTGGAGAAGTGTTACATCTTAGAAATTTCATGTTGTTTGCACTATGAGTAAACTAGTGCAAGCCTAAAAGTTCATATGAATCCCTTATAAGTTTAAGGATGTTATCTAATAATTTTAAGTGTATACCTTAAGGTTTCAGAGTCACATGAAACAGCGGAAGTAAGTTTGTTGAAAGATTGGAATTTGAGTCATGGTTTGGGAAGTTTTCATATCATTTGAGGTATGAATTAACTAGCATTGACTTTAGGGGGAAATATAGGTCCCCTTATATGGTTAATGAAGTTTTACGCAAGTGCCAAGAAGGTTCCATAAGGATTGGAGGTCGAACGAATCGAAAAGAACGCATTTCCGCGAAATCGAGAAAAATGGGCAGTGTGCTGAGCCACATACTGGTCGCCAACTTGAAAACTAGGCTAGCCTCACTGACCAAAATCATCCCCAAGCTGAGTATGGAGTGTTCGGCTGCACACTCTGTGTGCTAGGTCGCATACTCATCGCAAAAGTGGAACGGGGGGTGATTTTGCCACCTTTTTAAATCCCAAATGACCCCAACTTCATTGCTAACTTTCCACATTTATTTCCCCATCTCTATAGAGACTTCCTAAGGGTTATAGAAGGTTCCAAAACACTCCACATATTTCCATATCATCTAAATAGAGAATCAACACCAACCTCTCAAGATAAATCCATGGAGAATGATGGTTCTTGCTTCCTTTCAAAGTTGTGGTGAAATTGATCTTGGAGAGAGAGTTGAGTAGGGAAAAATTATACTACTACATGGTATGTTATCCATATTATTCATATGGTTGAGTTGATGTAAAGGTTTAGTACCCCTTAGAAAGGAAAAGAATTAAAGTGGAGAAGCTATGAGTGTTGTAATGAAGAAGATGACTGTGAGGTGAACTCAAAAAGGGGATTTTGGTTAAATTTGAGATTTGATTGAATATAACTTCTTGATTATGATATTATGAATGTTTTTAATGTTTTTGGTGAGTTGTTTTGTCATATGGTGGAATTTGATGAAATAGGGGAAGTGCTGCCCAAATTCCGTTTGCCTTTTAGTTGCTCTAGTTTGAACTTAAGCATGTTTGCAATGACTTGACCTTAGTATGAATTCTCATGAATGTAGAGTTTGCGAGCTTTGGGGAAAGAATGTTAATTAGTTAAGAAGACGTAAAGGTATGTAAGGCTAACCCTTCTTTCTAAAGGCATGATTTCCCCGTTTTGAATCTATACATGATATTCCTACTCCTATAAATGTTATAAGCTCATAATTCTCAAGATTCTCTTGTTGTTGTTAACAATTTTCCTTGTGATGATAATGATTACGATTACGATGATGAGTTCAATCCTAGAGATGCTAGAAGTTCCGAACTTCCAATATTCTTGAAATACTTTGGCAAAACCTCCTCATAGTGATGATGATAATGATGATGATGATAATAGTGATGATGATAATGATGATAGTGATTCAATAATAGAAATCAGCGGTTCTCGACTTTATGTCACCCCGATAGCCCTGTAATGTTTCTCTCGGATACTTATGTATGTCATAAATATATGAAGCTATGTTGTGACACCGAGCCTATACGGTTGGGTATTGCGCGCACACCACTGTAGTTGAGTACGGATAACACCGACCCTTGTTGTGGCCGGGTATGGATGACACCGAACCTATATGGTCGGGTATGGTATCATTATATGTGGATGTATGAAATTTTTTCTTCAAAGGAAGGTTAAGTAATTATAACAAATGTCTTAAGAGGTATAAACGATTCATTTATCTCATGTTATTCTTCATGCTTGTATCATGTTATTATTCATGCCTTACATACTCAGTACATTGTTCGTACTGACGTCCTTTTATTTGTGAAACGTTCATGCCCGCAGTAGACAGGAGATAAATTTCACCCGGTACCTTCTAAACCGGTGATTGCATGGGTGCTCCATTCAATCCGGAGCCGAAATAGTGGGTATTATTCTTTTGGTATACATATATGGGCATGGCGGGGTCCTTGTCCCATCTTTATGATTTTATGTACTCTTCTTAGAGGCTCATAGACAGTTGTGTACAGTTAGGTATATCTCAGCCTTGTCGGCTTATATTGTGTATGTTACACCTCGGAATTTCGGGTTGTTGTGCGGTGAATAGACTAATACAAGTTAAGGTGTACACGATGTCCCAATAAGTAAGAAGGGATACTTAATGATTTTAATTAAGATTCCAAAGACATTTGAGGCAAAAGAAGAAAGTTCGTTAAAGAAAATGGAGTATAAGTCGTGTTTTGGAAAGGTTTCGTAAACTATCGAGTTAAGGATTATTTAGTAATGTCTTGAAGAGAAGTTATAAGGCTTCTTAGATGGTCAATGAAGTATTAAACAAGTGTTAAGAAGGTTCCATAAGGATTGGAGATCAAACGAATCAACGAGAACAATTTCGGGAAGAGGGTGAGTTATACGACCAATTATACGGTCCGTATAATAGTCACAATGAAGGATCATCACTGGAGAGATTATACGGTCACTTATACGGACCGTATAATCCATTACGGGCAGCTTTTGTTTTTTTTTTATTTTTTATAAAGAGAAACCAAGTTCTAATTTTTCATTTCTCACTTTCTCCACATCTCTTGAAACGTCTAGAATATTCCATACACCATATTAACACATATCCAAGAGAAATCAAAGATTAAACACTAGGAATTAGTAGAATCAAGTTTGTGGATGCTCACTAGGGTTAATAGAAGTCAAGGTTTATTTTTGGAATTGAATTGAGGGTTTTCTCAAGTGGAGTATCTTCATCCAAAGATCACTCCTATATAATCAAAGGTGAGTTTTACATCTATTACATGTTGTTACAAGTATTGAGTGGTTGAAAGACTTGGATTACAGAAGAAAGTAGAATATGGAACCCAAATGTGGAAATAATGACATTCTTGAATTGTAACTTGACTTGAATCATAGTTCTTGATATGCCATGAGTATAATCTTATTATGAATGATGCTAATGTCGTTAAAGAAGCATTATTTGGGAAAGAATATGGTGTTATGTCATAGCTATGGCTATGGATGACCTTAAAAGGGTGTTTTGAGAATTGGACAATGTTTAACGTAAAGAAGTTTATTGATTATGATATGATGGGCGTGCTATTGATGTTTGGGAGTTGTTTATTATATGAAGGAAGCTGTTGAAACAAAGGAAATGTTGCCCAATTTTTGTTAGCTCTTAATTGTTTTAGTTGAGACTTAAGTATACTTCCAATCATCTGATTTTGATACGAATTCTCTTGAATGTAGAATCGTGATCTTGGAAGGAAAGCGATTAGTTGATAAAGTTAAAGAGATGTAAAGGTATGTAAGGCTAGTCCCCTTCTTTCAAAGGCTTGACTTCTATATTATGATTTCTTTTCTATATTTTCATGACCTTCTTACATCCCAAAAGATGAAAGTTAAAGATTCTTAAGAGCTTCTTATAAGATAGAGATGAGATATGTTCTATGATAATGATGATGATAATGATGCTATCATGAGCTTGACAATCCTATCTTTGTGATTGCATTGACGTTATTTCTTGTTATTTTCTCACCTCATGATATTAGTTCTTCCAAGGTGAGGCATAGCGATGATAATTATTCCATAATGTAATCGGAGGTTCCCGACCTTACGTTACTCTGATAGAGTTATAGCTTTTACTTGAGCTCTCATGAATGCGTCATATTATTTATGTTACACCCCGTACTTCCAGATGAACGTTCGCTACGTTTAAGTACAAGTACATGAAATTATAATCAAGATGAGCCGTCTTTCGGGTTTAAGGAATGGCATAATTATTAGGTATACTTATGGATAAAGTGATATATGAGGAGTACTGGGAAGTCTCACGACCAAATGGAGTTGAAGAAATAAGCTATTGAGACCTTGAATTTTGTGGAAAATATGAAGGGCAAATTTTGGGCCAACTTTGAGAAAGAATATCTTTTAGTATATGAGAAGTTTTGAAGCAAAGCAAAAGCCTAAAATGAAGTTCGTCGAGTCTAGTTTCCAACGCAACAAATCGCTCATCGATACGACATCAGAATAGAGAATTATGAACGTTGCAATTTAGGCTGACGAAGCGTAAACGTCAACCGATGGCCATGTTGCGATGGCGACTTGCTACGATCTTGCTCACAAAGACCCCGACTTGAATTTTACCCATTATTTAAGGATCAAATCAGTTACTAAGGCTCATTTTCCAGCCAATAACATTCCAAATATTTCCCAAATTCTCTAGAAAACTCTCCCAACTCCCGTCCACTAGATTTTAAAGCAAACTAAGTGAAATCCCCGAATTTAAGTTTGGACAACACATGGCTGTGAGTATAATATCGAATTGTGGTGAAACTTGGCTTGGATACAAGGTGATAATCGAAGATATTGCAATTCTAGTAGGTGAAAGGTATGAATCTTTCCTTATTAGTATTGATTTAAGCTTATCTACGGAGGAAAAGTTACTAAATGAAAGAACCATAGAAGAAATTTATGGGTCGAGAAATTGGATAGAACATCGTGTGAGATGTTTATGGAATATTTTGGTGTTGATAATATTGTTGGTGATGTTGTTATTGTTGTTGTTGTTGTTGTTGGTTGCTGAATTGAGGTTTCGGGTTAGGCATATAAACAGGGGAGATACTGCCCGAATTTTGGTAGATTCTAAAGGGATTTTAATTAAAGGCTTAAGACAAGTGTATGATGGTGAGCCTAATAATAGTATGAACGATTTTATATTTAGATTACAAGTCAGGAGATAAGTGGGAAGGTCAAGGAGCAAGATTCCAGGTATGCTAAGGCTAAACCTTTCTTTCTTAAGGCATGATTCCTTTGTTGTGAACCTATCTATGACATCTTCAATAACCTTGTTTCTAAAAGTACCAAAGCTTATAGTTCCTGACGTTCTTGTGATATCCTTGAGCTTGTTTCATGGCTATTAGTGTTATTCATTGATGTTGATCTCATCTTATGACTTTGTTCCTCCAAGGTGAGACGTGTTCATGATGACGGTTCCATAATAATAATCCAATGAGTTTAGGAACAAGTTCTTAAGGAATGTTTTATAGGACATGAATAGAGTGCTAGCAGAGGATCTCTAATGAGGTATTTAACGTTCGAAGAGAGATTCATGTTGTATCTTAGGATTTGGTTATAGTCTAGTCAAGTGGAAAAAAGTACTAATGGTCTGAGCTGTGCTTATAAGTCTTATGTGATTATGTAGATCCTACGAGCTAAGTGATGACCACGGGAAGTGCATAGAGATTACTTGTAAAAGTTTAGTTATGATGTTGATTATAATTACCACTGGTTCTACGACACATTAGGCGGATGTATATATTTACCTTACATGGATGCGGCCGGTGGGCGATTACCACCATGCTACGGCCGATCGGGCGATTCTGGCGATCGGTCGGGCGGTTGCTTCTTTACGTCGGGTAAAAATCGAACGGGCGATTATTACCACCGATGCCGGCGGTCGGGCGATTACAACGATCGGTTGGGCGCTTAGTATAGGATGATTAGTAAGATAAAGGCACAGTACTGTACATAGATATGTTTAAGCATGCGAGAGTATAAAGAGAGACATGTATCATAAATGGATCGGGTTGCACGCCGCAACACATGTTCAGATAACGTTTGATGATAAGGTAATCAGGACTATGGTAGGGTATATAGACCTAGTAAAGATCGCAAGAAGATGAAGAGGTATGTATACATATGCTAGATTTCCATCAATAGTTTAAAAATGCCAGTTTGATTCTTATTCTTCTCATCTTTAGTATATGGCTATTTTGTTGCACTTTCTGCCTTGCATACTCAGTACATTGCTCGTCGATGTACCTTTCTTGGGGGCGGCTTTGCGTTTCATGCCCGCGAGTCTTGAGATATAGCTTGACGGATCTTTCGATGGGATACCAGGCTCGGCGAGCGAGTCGTGGCGCTTCGCTGCACCCAGTTGCCCCGTGAGTCGGCATATTTGTATATGCATTTGCATGGGTATGGCGGGGCCACGGCCACTTTATGCCATGTACTTCTATAGAGGATCGTAGACAGATATGTACAGTTAGATATCTTATAATTAACTCGACTTGTACTATGTTGTATCATTATTATGGATAGCCTTACCGGCATATGCACTCGATATTAGTTTGAAGACATAAGTATGTTATCTTTTGGGCTTATGCCCCTATGGCTTATAGTACCTTGGTCTTATGCTGCCTCTCGAGATACAGAAAACGTGAGTTACAGTTGGTTCGCTCGGTTCCCGTAGGATGCCGAGTGCCAGTCACGCCTTACCAAAGTTAGGGTGTGACAATGTATATGTAAGGTTACACCGTACCTAGTTAATCAGGTAGTCACCACTACAATAGGCATAGTGGGCAGCTATGATGATGATTACAACGTGCCTATATGGCCGGGCAGACACCACTAGTGGGCGGCTTGAAATTTTTACCCCGAACGTGAGAGGCCCGAACGCGGGCTAATGATGATCACACTGTACCTATATGGTCGGGCAGTTTATATATGTATACATGATATGATGGTGTTTATTATAAAAGTAGCATGCACGACTCCTCGTTAAGAGGCAATTAGTTGCAGGTTATCTCTTTATCTTATGCTCTCTTATTTCTTGATTATGTTATTGTACATGCCTTACATACTCAGTACATTATTCGTACTGACGTCCTTTTTCCTTTATAGACGCAGTGTTCATGCCCACCGGTAGACCAGGAGATAGACTGGACACCTAGGAGCCTTATCAGCAGTTGTACAGGAGCACCCCACTATTCCGGAGGTGCAGCCTATTAGTATATTCTTTTGTGTACACATTTGGGGCATGGCGGGGTCCTGTCCCGCCCTTATGATTTCAGTATTCCAGTTAAAGGCTTGTAGATACTCATGTGTGGGTAGTAGATGTTATGTGACATCTTCAGTGTATATTTTGTATATCATTTTGTAGTCCCGTGGGCTTATGTACATTTATGTTTGGAGATATATTCGAAGTTAGTTTCATGATAAGCTTGTGTCGAGATGGCGTATGTTCAGGTTGGGTATGATAGTTAGCATGATGAGTGGTGCTTGGTAGTTAGCTCCGGGTATCCGCTATGGCCCATTATTTGGGTCGTGACAAAATAGTATCAAAGCAGTTTCGTCCTAGGGTATGTCTACAAGCCATGTCCATTAGAGTCTTGTTTATGGGTGTAAAGCGCGTTACACTTATAAACAAGAGGCTACGGGGCATTTAGGAATAATGACTGTCTTTCTTCTTCATAGATCGTGTGATAGAGCTTTGTTATAAGGTTTCCTTTTTCCCTAATTGTGCTTTATGATTTCAGCGATGCCGGTAAAGAGGAAAGCAACAGCCGCCCAGAAGGGCAAGACTGTGACAGGGAGGTGGATTGAACAGAATTCCCCGGTGAATACAGAAGAGGGTGAGTCCTATAATGAGGCTCCATCTCAAACTTCTCATACTCCGCCTATATTAGAGGAGCATAAAGGGGTCTCCACCCCAGCTCCAGTGCCTCCAGTTCCTTCACCGGGTGCTTCAGGCCACCAGATGACCGAGGCTATTCAGTTATTAACCCAGCTAGTTGCTGCTCAAGCTCAGCGGTAGAATGCGGGTACAGGTAACAGAGCGGCTAGTGCCAGAGCCCGTGATTTTATGAGTTTGAATCCTCCAGAATTTTTCGGGTCAAAGCCGAATAAAGACCCGTAGGGCTTTATAGATGAGATGCTGAGGACGCTGAGAATAATACAAACTTTCAATACTGAGTCAATGGAGTTGGCATCTTGTAGGCTGTGGGATGTAGCTGTTCTATGGTATAATAATTGAATATCTTCGAGGAAGAAAAATGCACCTCCCCCGATTTGGCAGGAGTTTGTAGATGCTTTCATTCGCCACTATTTGCCACCCAAGGTTCGAAGGGCCCGATCTGATAGGTTTCTGAATTTAAAGTAAGAAAATATGAGTGTTCGGGAGTATAGTCTTCATTTCAATTCATTGGCCCGGTATGCTCCGACAATGGTGGCCGATGTGGGAGACCGAGTATATCGATTTGTGAGTGGCTTAGGGCCACATTTGATCAAGGATTGCCTGATAGCTTCACTCCAGGAAGGGATGGACATTTTTCGTATTCAGGCCCACGCCCAGAACTTAGAAGAATAGTAGCAGCCGCAAAGGGGTGAACGCGATATTGATGGAGGGCATTGTAAGAGGGCCACATCTGCGGGTGCTAGTAGCGAGTATAGAGAGGGTCAGAGACAGCTATATTCCATCTATTCAAGCCAGTCCATGACTAGTGCACCTCTTCGGTTCGCGGGCAGGAGATTTGACCGCCCCACTTATTCTTGTCCGGGTCAGAGTTTGAGAGTTTCGGGTTCCCAGTTTGGAGGTAATCCCAGTCAGAGGAGACCACAGTTACCACGATGCAGCCAGTGCGGTAGATTACATTCGGGTCAGTGTCACAGGTATCCTATCAATATTCTCTCATGATGTTTATGCATTGATTGATCCGAGTTCTATCTTGTCGTATATTATTATGTATATTGCTGATCGTATTGGGGTGAGACCCGAGTCAATTAAACCTTTTGAGATGTCTACTCCTGTTAGTGACTCGGTAATAGCTAGACAGGTATATAAAAATTGTCTGATTGTGGTATGTGATCGTCAAACTACAGCTAATTTAATTGAGCTGGAAATGTTAGATTTCGATGTTATTATAGGCATGGATTGGTTAGCTTCTTGTTATGCTAATGTGGATTACAGAGCCAAGATGGTTCGATTCCAATTCCCAGGAGAACCAGTGCTTGAATGGAAAGGTAACACAATGTCTCCAAAAGGTAGGTTTATTTCCTACCTCACAGTGAGAAAGATGATTGTAAAAGGCTATACTTATCATCTAGTACAGGTTTATGATACTAAAGCAAATCCGCTGACCCTTCCATCTGTCCTGATAGTAAATGAGTTTTCGGATGTATTTCCAGATGAACTTCCAGGTCTTCTACCAAAGCGGAATATTGATTTTACTATCGATGTGTTGCCGGATACCAAACCCATATCTATTCCTCCTTACAGAATGGCTTCTGCAGAATTGAAAGAGCTAAAGGCACAACTGAAGGATTTGCTCGAGAAGGGATTTATTAGACCCAGTGCATCGCCATGGGGAGCACCTGTCTTGTTTGTAAGAAAGAAAGATGGTTCTTAATGTGCATTGACTATAGGTAGTTGAACAAGGTGACGATAAAGAATAAGTATCCGCTTCCGAGAATTGATGATTTGTTCGATTAGCTACAAGGTGCTAAGTGGTTTTCCAAGATAGACCTGAGGTTAGGATATCACCAGGTGAGAGTTAGAGAAGGAGATATTCCGAAGACGGCTTTCAGAACTAGATATGGGCATTATGAATTTCGGGTAATGTCATTTGGGTTGACAAACGCTCCGGCAGTGTTTATGAATTTTATGAATAATGTATTCAGGCCTTTTCTAGATCTATTTGTGATTGTGTTCATCAATGACATTTTGGTATATTCTCAGTCAGAAATGGAGCATGCAGATAATCTACGTACTGTCCTTGGAATTCTTTGGACTCGAGAATTATATGCAAAATTTTCAAAATGTGAGTTCTGGTTGAATTCTGTAACTTTTCTGGGCCATATTATCTCAGCTGATGGCATCCGAGTGGATATTCAGAAAATCGAGGACGTGAAGACTTGGCCAAGGCCTACAACACCTATAGAGGCCCATAGCATTTTGGGATTAGCAGGTTATTATAGATGATTTGTGGAAGGATTCTCTTCTATTTCAGCACTATTGATGAGGCTAACTCAGAAATCAGCAAAACTTCAATGGACCGATGCTTGCGAGCGCAGTTTCCAGGAATTGAAAGATAGATTGACTTCAGCCCAAGTTCTAATACTTCCAGAAGGATTAGAAGGCTATGTTTTTTATTGTGATGCCTCTGGTGTTGGGTTTGGTTGTGTGCTGATGCAGCACGGTAAGGTTGTTACCTATGCTTCTAGGCAGTTGCAGAAACATGAGAAGAATTACCCGACCCACGATTTTGAATTAGCTGTGGTTATTCGTGCACTAAAGATATGGAGACATTATTTGTATGGTTTTCATGTTGATATTTATACAGATCATAAGAGTCTCCAGTATATCTTCAAGCAGAAGGAGTTGAATCTGCGGCAGAGGCGATGGCTAGAGCTATTGAAGGACTATGATGTGAGTATCTTATACCATCCTTGTAAAGCAAATGTGGTGGCCGACGCTCTTAGCTGTAAATCTATGGGCAGTTTGTGTGACGTTTAACTGAAAAAGAAAGAATTAGTCTGTGAGCTCCACCAGCTAGCCAGCCTAGGAGTTCGCTTAATAGACTCGGGCAATGCAAGAGTTATTGTTCAGAATCTATCTGTTTCATTCCTAGACATGAAAGTGAAAAGTGCCAATATAAAGATCCCTAGTTGAGTCACTATAGAGATACACTTCCCCAGAAGGAGAAGTCTCCATTTGATATTTCTGCAGATAGGGTTCTTAGGTATCGAAACAAGTTATGTGTCCCGGATGTTGCAGGACTACGTCGACAGATTCTGGAAGAAGCCTATTACTCCCGTTATTTCGTTCATCTAGGAGCGACAAAGATGTATCATGATCTTAAGTCAATGTATTGGTGGGATGGAATGAAGAAGGATATAGCAGAGTTTGTAGCTCAATGCCCAAATTGCCAACAAGTGAAAATTGAGCATCAAAAGCCAGGAGGATTGTTGCAGGCTATGGAAATTCCAACCTGAAAATGGGAGGTGATCAATATGGATTTTATTGTAGGTTTTCCTCGTTCTCAGCATAGGTATGATTACATATGGGTAATTGTCGACAGACTCACGAAGTCAACTCATTTCTTCCAGTCAGGACTACACACTCAGCAGAAAATTATGCAAAGTTGTATCTTTAAAAGATAGTGCGACTCCATGGTATCCCAGTCTCCATTATCACAAATAGAAGGGCACAATTTACAGTAAAATTCTGGAAGTCTTTTCTAGAAGGTTTGGGAACTTAAGTGAGACTTAGCACTGCATTTCATCCACAAACTGATAGACAAGCTGAACGCACTATTCAGACCTTGGAAGATATGTTGCGGGCATGTGTATTAGATTTCAGAGGTAATTGGGATGACCATTTGTCAGTTATTGAGTTCGCATAAAATAACAGCTATCATTCCAGCATCCAGATGGCCCCGTATGAAGCTCTATACGGAAGGAAGTGTAGATCGCCAATTGGATGGTTTGAAGTAGGAGAAACACAATTAATAGGCCCAGAATTGATCTAGCAAGCGCTAGAGAAGATCAAGCTTATCCGAGACCGATTGTTGACAGTCCAGAGTCGCCAGAAATCTTATGCGAACAATCATCAAAGAAGCCTAGAATTCCAAGTTAATGATTGAGTATTCCTGAAAGTGTCGCTAATGAAAGGTGTAATGAGATTCGGCAAGAAGGGCAAGCTTAGCCCCCAGTATATTGGGCCTTATAAGATTGTGCGCAAGGTGGGCCAAATGGCTTATGAGCTGAACTTACCTTCAGAACTTGAGTCAGTTCATCCAGTTTTCCATATGTCGATGCTCCGTAAGTGTGTTGGCGATCCTTCCAGAATCGTGCCTGTAGATGATGTTCAAGTTACAGAGAAGTTGGCTTATGAAGAAGTACCCATTTCCATACTACATAGGCAAGTGCGGAAACTTAGAACTAAGGACGTAGCTTCAGTTAAGGTTCTGTGGAGAAACAATAATAAAGAGGAAATGACTTGGGAAGCAGAAGAAGACATGAAGTCTAGATATCCGCACTTATTTCCACCCCCAAAAGAGGCACAAGATGAAACGCCGTTGTTCCCAGGTATGTAATGCTTTCTCTTAATGCTTTTGGTCATGCGTGGCCATGTTTTCTTGCTGTTGTTATTGTAGTCCTGTGAGGCAATGTTATTTGGGTTGCTGTGACATGATGGTAGTGCCATACTACAGAGGAAACTCTGGCAAAATTTTCGTAGAATTCCCGAGAATTTAACATTCAAGGACGAATGTTCTTAAGAGGGGGGGAGAGTGTTACACCTCGGAATTTCAGGTTGTTGTGCGATGATTAGACTAATGCAAGTTAAGGTGTACACAATGTCCCTACAAGTAAGAAAGGATACTTAATGATTCTAATTAAGATTCCAAAGACATTTGAGGAAAGAGAAGAAAGTTCGTCGAAGAAAGGGGAGTATAAATCGTGTTTTGGAAAGGTTTCGCAAACTATCAAGTTAAGGATTATTTAGTAATGTCTTGAGGAGAAGTTATAAGTCTCCTTAGATGGTTAATGAAGTATTAAACAAGTGTTAAGAAGGTTCTGTAAGGATTGGAGATCAAACGAATCAACGAGAACAATTTCGGGAAGAGGGTGAGTTATACAACCAATTATATGGTCCGTATAATGGTCCGTATAACTGTCACAGTGAAGGGTCATCAATGGAGAGATTATACGGACACGTATACAGACCGTATAAAGTTATACGGACCGTATAAGTGTCCGTATAATCCATTACAGGTAGGTGTTTTTTTTTATTTATAAAGAGGACCCAAGTTCTAATGTTTCATTTCACACTTTCTCCACACCTTTTGAAACCTCTAGAATATTGCATACACCATTTTAACACATATCCAATAGAAATCAAAGATTAAACACCAAGAAGTAGTAGAATCAAGTGTGTGGATGCTCACTAGGCTAAGTAGAAGTCAAGGTTTCTTTTGGAATTGAATTGAGGGTTTTCTCAAGTGGAGTATCTTCATCCAAAGATCATTCCTACATAATCAAAGGTGAGTTTTACATCTATTACATATTGTTACAAGTATTGAGTGGTTGAAAGACTTGGATTAGAGAAGAAAGTGGAATATGGAGCCCAAATGTGGAAATAATGACATTCTTGAATAGTAACTTGACTTGAATCATAGTTCTTGATATGCCATAAGTATAATCTTGTTATGAATGATGCTAATGTCATTAAAGAAGTATTATTTGGGAATGAATATGGTGTTATGTCATAGCCATGGCTATGGATGACCTTAAAAGGGTGTTTTGAGAATTGAACAATGTTTAACGTAAAGAAGTTTATTGATTATGATATGATGGGCATGCTATTGATGTTTGGGAGTTGTTTATTATATGGAGGAAGTTGTTGAAACAAAGGAAATGCTGCCCAATTTTTGTTAGCTCTTAATCGTTTTAGTTGAGACTTAAGTATACTTCCAATCATCTGATTTTGGTACGAATTCTCTTGAATGTAGAATCGTGATCTTGGAAAGAAAGCGTTTAGTTGATAAAGTTAAAGAGACGTAAAGGTATATAAGGCTAGTCCCCTTCTTTCAAAGGCATGACCTCTATATTATGATTTCTTTTCTATATTTTCATGACCTTCTTACATCCTAAAATATGAAATTAAAGATTCTTAAGAGCTTCTTATGAGATAGAGATGGGAAATGTTCTATGATAATGAGGCTATCATGAGCTTGGAAATCCTATCTTTGTGATTTCATTGACGTTATTTCTTGTTGATGTCTTACCTCATGATATTAGTTCTTCCAAGGTAAGGCATACCGATGATGATTATTCCATAATGTAATCGAAGGTTCCTGACCCGATGTCCTTTTTCTTTTATGAACGCTGTGTTCATGCCCACAGGTAGACAGGGAGACGGATCCGACACCTAGGAGCCTTATCAGCAATTGTACAGGAGCACCCCAGTATTCCGGAGGTGCAGCCTATTGGTATATTCTTTCGTGTACACATTTGGGGCATGGCGGGGTCCTGTCCAGTCCTTATGATTTCAGTATTCCAGTTAGAGGCTCGTAGGTACTCATGTGTGGGTAGTAGATGTTATGTGACCTCTTCAGTGTATATTTTGTATATCATTTTGTAGCCCTGTGGGCTTATGTACATTTATGTTTGGAGAGATATTCGAAGTTAGTTTCATGATAAGCTTGTGTCGAGATGGTGTATGTTCAGGTTGGGTATGATAGATAGCATGATGAGTGGTGCTCGGTAATTAGCTCCGGGTACCCGTCATGGCCCATTAGTTGGGTCGTGACAGTGTATATCATTTTGATAGCCTTGTTGCCTCGTGTATATATATGGGCATAGATGATGATGTTTGTATAAAATGGTGCCTTAGCCCGATGAAAATTGTGTTATTGATGCATGGTAATTATGGGATAGCCATGTGGCTCACCTATATATGATTATGAGAGTATGATGGTAACTGCTCGACTGGTTAGCTCCGGGTGCCCGTCATGGCCCTCCGGTTGGCTGTGATAAGAAGTATATTAAACTAATCGGGGAGACAAGTAAGTAATTCGATAAAGAACACCTATAAGAAGTGATACATGAATGGAGTAGAATCATCAGGGTTTATGCATAGGTAAGCTAAATTCAGATTCGTGCCAAGAATAGAGGAGTAGCAAACACCTTACATACCTTAATTCGCCAAGCCACTACTTGAAGGAATTCCTTATTCTGAAGCCCGATCATCCCTTTCCTCTACATGGTGATATATGACCTTAGTTAGGCCTTAATTATTCGTATACCAATGCATATGTGGTGTATCTTTGAGACTATTTAGGGTTAAGGGAATTTCAAGCAGCATTTCCTCTGTTTATACTATGTTCCCATGATCACAACAACAACAAAACCAACATCAAAGGCATTTGATCTAATTCAATATTCATATAATTCCATTAACAAGATCCCATAAGAGGTTTATGCCGTCTTTTGCCCAATTAGACTTAACGCGCGACAATCTAATAAATATTACTTTGAATTAACTTAATTTATTGGTAATAGATAGGGAATCTCTACCACAATTGGCCTACTTGACTCTTAGTACCAATTTGGATCGGAGGTTTCCTCCTTACCACAGCGATACCAAGATGGAATCGAAGCCTATGAGGTTATACACACTTCCCGAGCTTAATTGACGCTAGATTTCAACAATTATCGTAAGGATTGATGTATGAACTTTAGGAGAATATATGTATCTGTTGTGAAGCTTCCGGACCTTGAAAAATGATGAAAATAACAAGGGAGGGGCTATTTATACTTGTGAAAGTCGGTTGCCACCGCCTCAACTCGACGTGCACATTGACGGACCGTCAACATGTTGACGATTCATCTATGTGCAACTGTCGAGTTGCCATCAGAGACTAGGGCTGTTCACGATTTTGGTTAAAACCAAAATCAAGCCGAAAATTTAACCAAAACGAATAAAAAAACTGACATTTGGTTTGGTTTGGTTTGAAATTTTAAAAACCGATAATATTTAGTTTGGTTATGGTTCTATTAAAAAAATAACCAAAACAAATCGATAAATTATATACATAAATTTAATAATTATAAATATTTTATACCTTTTAATCATTAATTTGATTTTTGGTCTACTTATTTCACATGATTATTTAAGGCCCATGTTTTTAAGAATATGTCCAAGCCCATGTCTTTAAGTCTTTTAACTTTTTTAAGTGTTAAGTGTAAACCTACTAACAGAAGCTCACGTGAGGGTCTAATGTCTTTAACTTAAATTTTTAGCCTTTCTTTGTCAGCAATTTGATTTTAGGTTGTTTCTTCTTTTTTTTCGAATTTATACCTTTCTTTACCTTTCTTTTTTCTTGTCTGAATGGGTCCTAAACTTCTAATATTTTTCATTTGAAAAGGACAGAGGTTATAAATTTGGAGGTTCCTATAGAAGATACTTCAGTAACATCAGCATTTGCTGCAACTCAAGCACATGATAATGCCCTAATACTTCTTCCATGGGTAATCCTCCTAAAAAGCAGAAAAGAACAACTCCTTGTAGTCGAGACCCTAGCCTTGGGGATAATGATCGAAAAACATCTGAAATTTGTGATCATTACACAAAGTTTTTTAATTTCATAGATTTTCATTTTAATTTTAGGTTGTCTTTATGTTTAATTAATATGTATGTTTGTAACAACAACGAAAAGCCCCTATGCTCTACTTTATTTACAGGTATGAGTATTAAGATGACAAAAATGGTACAACCACTACTAAGTTAGTTTTTAGCTCTATATGTAATAGTTTAGCAACTTTAGGTAACTTGAGTACTACACTATCACTAATAGTGAAAATGTTTCTATGATGTATATTCCACCTTAAACTATTAATAAAAGTTATCGTTTGAACCAAAAAAGAAGACATGTCTTTCAAATTTTTAATGTTTTACTGACAAGTCTCATGGCTGTTAGTCATAAACTGAAAAATCGAGCCAGACCGAACCAAACTGATAATAACCAAACCGGTGGTTATTATTTTATTTGGTTTGGTTATGGTTTTCGACATTTAAAAACCGACTAAATTGGTTTGGTTATGGTTTTAATCAATAACCGACCCAAACTGAACCATGAACACCCCTATCGGAGACCACCCTCTGATTGGTGGATGGTGTTGACACCTAATTTTCACCTCATAAGACGCGTATTTTAATTTTTAAAATTCCCGAGTCAAAAACGGAGCAAGGATGCACCCTCTAAAAATTAAAATTTCAAAATCCCGAGAAAATTAAAAATATTGATATTTAATTATTATTCTATAAAAATTGATAATTGCAAGAAAATTACGAGTTATTTACTTTAATAAACATAATTCAAGACGAAATACACATCCCGCTCCACTTAACTCGAAAAAATTGTTAATTAAGACAGCTTATGAATTACGGCTCATTTTGACCGCATTTTTCACATTTTTAAATATTCCCCGGAACTATATCAATATTAGGCTTTTTTTGAAGCTAATATTTTAAATTTACGAGTTTTAAATTTTAATTAGCCTAAATAACTATTTTATTTAGTTATATGTGTATTATAAAATTTAGTCTTTATTTAATTTAAATTGGGGGAAGGGGGTTAATTTAAAAGCTTTAAAAACTTTTTTTTTTTTTGGGGGGGTTATTAAGAAGGGGAGGGGAAGTTTAATAAAATAAACTTTACCCCCCCCCCCCCAAACATTTTCATTTGTTTTACCCGTCTCTCTCTCTTCGTCAATGGCGATTTTGTTAGGGCTAGGGTTTTGCTGCCCCTAGTGGTGTTTCACGGTGATTTATGGCCATTTTTTACCAGATTTGACGGGGCTTTCATGCCGAGTCGCGACTTATCACGATTGCCAGGTTCAATTTCATGTAATTTTTTCATTTGTTGGTCTCGAATTGATTTGTTTTGGGATGTTGCTCGGGTTATTTTCATTGTGCATAGTTGCCATGGGCGGGGCTTTAAGCCCTTAGCCAATTTGTGCGCTATGTGCACTAAAAGATGGACCTAGGGTAATTTCCCATAACTTCAAAAGATCATGCATTGGGGATTCTATCTTGTTTTGTACGATTTTCGTACTATTATACCGTTACGATGAGGTGAATTTGTTTTATTTGTGACAAGGCGTTTCTGATTTTATTGGAATTTTTGGGCATAATTAGTTGGATTCTTAGTTGTATTAGGCGATTTATCTGAAATTGTGATTGAAAATATTACGAATTGGTACAATTTTTGAAAATTTCCTTTGTCCTATCCGATTTTGAAATTATTTGGAATATTTTTGGAATTGGGGGGAAAATCTGTTTGGGGGAGCACCTAGAACTTTCTATTTTGGTTTTTAGGGTTCCCACTACTGTCCTATAAGTAGATAGTGTTCATGACTAAAAAAGGGATCCCATTTTTTTTTTTCTCCTCTCACGGGTAAGTTTGAAATTCTCATTAAGTTTCTACATTAGCTCCACCTATACTACCCCCTAAATACCTATACAAATATAATAGAACTTAATATATACTATAATCATATCAATATACTACAAGACCATACAAAAATACTACTATTTTTTGGAAAAATTTAAGAGTTAAAGGCTGTTTAAGGGTGCTTGGTTGTTGGTGTTTGAAGACTCAATCCCCATTTTGATCTTTTGGTTGCCCTACAAAGAGGTAATACCTCATTCTAGCCTATTTACTCTATTTTTGGCCTATGATATGTATTTAAAGTTTGTTTGGATCATGTTATTGCTTTTTGTTTAAGAACTGCTTGTTGAATGTGTTTAAAGTTGGTTTGGATCATGCTATTGCTTTTCTGGTTGGTAAAGCTTCTTATTGAATATATGTTTGGAATAATGAGGTTGTTACATGATTCTTAGTACTATAATGCAATATTTGAGGTCTAATATATGAAATGGAACTGGTTTGTATTCTTAGTTACTATTCCACTGTATTTTCTAAGATATTGAGGTGTTTTTGAGTCTGTCCAAGGTATTGAGAGGTTCATTAGTCCATCATGGTGTTATTTAAGGGATTTGTGTCTTCTAAAGGAAAAAATATTTCCTTTTTTTTCTTTTTGGATAAGAAAAGGGGTCTGTTTTGATCCCATATTACTGTGTCAATGAATTTTTTGAGGTTCTTTGATCTTGTTTTGCTGGTTTAGCTCATTAATTTGGCTAATAACCTTGACATGCCATTTGTGAGTTAGGTGTTTGTGAATGCTTGTTTGACTTGGTTTTTTTATGTCTAAAAGATGGACTTTCAAAATCTGATAGGATCTTTAAAAATGATTCACTGGTTTCTGGTTGTACTCTCTTCATTTTTTAACTATTTAAACTTAGAAATTTGAAGGATGAATAGGTATTACTGTTCTCCATGTGGATTGTCTGAATTTGGACTGCTTAGTTTTGAAAACCTATACAGTTGGTTCCTTTTAGTGTTAAAAGGACTTTTAAGAAAAAGTAGTGACTTCTAAGACTTCTCCTCATCAAAATTGATTAATTGGAAGATATTTAGATGACTTGAAAAGTTGTTTTGGATCCTCAAATGAACAACTTGCCTAGTGTTTACATTAATGTTCTAAAAATATGTACCTTTGATCCCTTGTGTGGTTATGAGGCTGTTTAAAAAAAAAAAAAACTTAAAGATGAAAAACTATAATGATTTATGGAATTGTTTCTGCATTGTTTGGACATTGTCTTGTCTTTCTTTAGTTCTGTTAAGTCTCCTTTAAAGGGTTGAGTGGATTCTGGACATGGTTTGTTAGATTTTGAAACTTGTTTGAAATTTTAGAAACTATTAGTGAGATATGTGATCTTAAAAATAAGAACCTAAGTGTAAAATATTGTTTTGGATGTTCTATGTCACCTGTTGATAGTCTTATTGTTTTTCTGAGAAAACTAAGCGTTATTTTGAACATTGTATGTGTTGTCAATGCCTATTCTATTAACTTATTTAAAAGAGGTAGAAGTGTAGGGAGGATGGAGGATTAATTTCTTGTTTTAAAACTAAGTATAAGAGGTTTAAGCTAGTTTTTTTTTTATTGATGTGTGACTTGTCTTCCCTTTTACCTGTTATTTACCTAGAACATCCTGCTGTCTGTTCTTTCTTATAATTTGTGCTCCTTCAAGTTGTTTCTTGGTCATAGTTTCTTGGAACTTTTGTACATAGTGTATCACATAGAAGATAGGCATGGGAGGGTTAAAAATAAGCCTAAAACTGCTTGAAAGGGCTAAATTCAGTATCTGTGTTGTTGTCCTCTTCTTTGCCATTTGCCTGATCAATTCTGTGGCTTATATGATTATACCCTATCTTTGTTTATTGTTTGAGTAGCACGAAGACTTAATATATCACTTGGGACCAAGGATGAGTACCATAAACACTGTATCTCCCTAACTGGATCACATAATTTAGCTTTAAGTGTCCTTTCTTTAAACTCCTCCTAATTAAGACTATAACTGACCTATACTTGCACTTGGGAATAGCATCATGCTCCTCTTTAGTTTCACTTTGGATTCCCTAAACTATTAGTGCATCTGTTTGAAATTTCCTTTTGCTTGTGACCGGTTCTGATTACCATATGTACTTACTTGATCTCTACTTATGCCTTTGGCTTATTTGTGTGATCCTGGGAGTAAAACTGAGTTAGACTACCATTTGAGGACTTTACCAATATCCCTATATGACCTGATGTTGTTAGAGACACCTTGTGATTTGTAGTTGAGCCTTTGCTTGAAAAAAATTCTGAACTTGAACTTGTTTTGATCTGAACTAATGAAACAGGGGAATTTGGAATTACCTAACCCTAATGTTTGAATCATTTAGGCATTTAATCATGTGATAGGCAAAAGACTGAAATTTATTCCTATACTTATGATTGCTCTATGCTATCTTGTTTTGGTAATCAGGGACAAAATGAACTTGACACTAGTTTAATCTAGGAATAGCCTCAAAAAATACACTCCTGTTTAACTTGATCCTCTTACCCTGCTTTATTTGCTTGGGTTTCTTGAAACCGAAAAATAGTTGGTGTTCATACCCTTCCTTTGTTTGTCTCTTTGTCTTTATTGACACTCTTTTGCCTCTTTTCTTCTCTATGATACTATCTTCCCTTCTCATCACTTGGCCTCGTATCTTGTTCATGAAACTGCTGCTTGTGTGATTCTAGGCATTAGGATGTTTAGCCTGGCCTTGCTTGTTTTGTAGACACAAACCTGCCAGACCATGAAGCATCTCCTGTTTCTTTCTTAGTTGTATTATTAGCCATAACTGCTGGTTTCTTTGTGGTCTTTTTCTGCCTAATACTTGCTCAAAACTGCCTTAGCTTGTAAAATGACTCACTTTAAGTTAATAATGAGAAGCTGTGTGAGTTTAAACCTTGAAAAAAAAAAACAGTTTGAAAACTGTAGTTTTGAAACCATAAAGACTTATGTGCTTGGTTCATCTTTGAACCTTACTGAATCAACTAAGTTTG
The DNA here is from genome assembly GCF_029784015.1 of Lycium ferocissimum. Taxonomy (NCBI): domain Eukaryota; kingdom Viridiplantae; phylum Streptophyta; class Magnoliopsida; order Solanales; family Solanaceae; genus Lycium; species Lycium ferocissimum. Next base: position 51,535,740 of record NC_081349.1, on the reverse strand, counting down.
CATTGAAAGTTTTGCTTGTGAATTGTGTTTGTATAACCTGTGCACCAACCTCTTAAAACTGAGATTTTGGAAAACCTTATTGCCTAAGAATTGCTTTCATTTTGGACTAGATTAACCATGAACTTTGAGTATTCATTTGACTCCAAAATGTTGCTTTGTACTGAGTTTAGAGGCTGACAGATATATATTTGCTTAACAAAAGTTGTTGATCTTTTCCTATTTGATTAACTGGAATACTATTTGATTTGTTGTGCCTAAAATTTTAGACTACAAATTTGACTGCTCATTTTGCTTGATCAACTGCTGGATTCTGGGTGATTTAAGCCTGGAAATCTTAGTGTTTTTTTTTTTTGGGGAACCTTGATGTATTTTTGGGTAGTTTGGATGAGTTATTTTAAAGGGGGAATATTGGGGAAGTGTAGTTTATATTAGTGTATATGCAGGGTATGCCCTTCTAAAGGGTTTCGCTCTCTATATACCAGTATATCATGGTTCAATACATAGAAATTTCATGCACATTTCAGAGTTTGGGCCAGTTGGGCCTATACACTGGTTCAGCCATATCTATGTTTTAAAATTTATCCCTTTTTGCATAAATGTCCCCTACCCTATTTGTTTAGTAATTATGGGCCTGGCCCAGTTATATTGTAATTTAATTTTTTGGCCATGTAAATTTAATTTATGTCCTTTGGTAAAGTACTAATGCATTGTATTCCCTTTGTTATTTGTAAACCTCCCTATCTGTTGGTGGGTCCAACAAGGCCCACCAACTCATTTAGATCAAGTCAATCTCAACCATGGATAAGCATATGCATTGGAGTGTAACTTGGAGCAGATTAAGTCAGTCGTGTTATATTATTTCTCTGTTGGGCTTGGTAGGCCCAATCCCTTACTTTACATTGTCTATTCATTACTATATGCTTATTGGAACCCTTTAATAATTGTCACAAATTTAGAGTTGCTAAAAATCATTTCTAAGTAACAAAATTGATTTTTGATAATAATTGGCATGTAAAAGTGATTTTTGAGACAGAAACGGACTTGTGGGCAAAAAATGGACATTTTCTCAAACTTAAAAAATATAATTTTTGGACAAAAAGGACTTGGCAATTTATGGACATTGAGACTAATTGAGACCGTACCTATGGACAATTTGGACAAATGGACTCAAAATGACCTTGGACAAATATTAGACTAAAAGGACTAAAAAATATATAATATAAAAAATAAGATTAATATACGGACTATAATAATATGCCTAAAACTATTTTCCTAAAAACTATTTTCTATACTTTAAAAAATATTTTTTCAAAACTATTTTGGGTGGACTAACGTAGAGTCCTATTTAGGTTAAGAGTCTTCGTATATTAGCCTAAGTGTTCTAGTCCGACACCCAAACACCCAATTTTGGGAAAAATTTTACCACTTTCGTTTCTTGAATGTGACATATTTTGTATGGATGACTAAACTCTTTTGTTGCGGAAATATGAGCTAAAACAATTTTTCTCACTATTAAACAATTCATATCTACAAAGGCATACTATTAGAACTCGTAGGTCAACTGTATTTTACGGATCTTTAATACCGGGGTGCCTAACACCTTCCCCGGGGTATCACCAGAACCCTTACCAATACTTTGGTCAGATTAGGTTTCTTTTAAAATTTAGCCGTTTTAAATGAACCCTTTTCGAATTGATTTTTCCTAGTTTCCTAAAAATTAGGTGGCGACTCAAAAAATAAAGTCCATTTAGAGCACCATCACGTAAAGGTATATTTGTTCTTTTTCTCGGTACGATTGACAACCGTACTTTCCCGGGATACTTTCCTTTTAAATGAGGCAAGTGCAAATACGAATTGGAAAAAATATCGAACCGCTACAGATGGACGGTGGGGGTTTGACAGACCGTCATTCATGTTGACGGTTCGTCAAGTTGAGGCTTCAAGTTGCACCTTTTCCAGGCTTGGTTCTTGTCGATTCGTTCAACCTCCAACCTTTCTGATACTTGCTAAACATGAGCTTAAACCTTTGTTTACATGGAATCACATCTCTAACAAGAGTTTTAATCTGTTGACAAATGTTCGTCATGGCTTGTAGCTCCCGTAAACTCAAAGACGCTATCATTCTACAAGCATACTATAAGCATATGTCATAGGATTCGAGACTTACTTAGCTCTTCAGAAGGCGAGATGTAACAACTTACTACAAAGAAAAATTAGCCATGAACTCTTCAATTTTCCCCAACTATGCTTAGCAAGTAATGAATAAAGTGATAGAGAGTTAAGGGTTTTTCCTAGCATTTAATGAATTCTAGAACAAGCCACCTCGCTGCAGTGGTCATGAGTCCGCTACAGCTTGCTCGCTACTGCACATCCGCCACAGCGGATTCCTTTCCACAGTGGCGCCCCAATCATAACCCATCACCTCACCATAGCGGACCAAGACCTCACTATAGCAGGTCCGCTATGGCAGATCTGGTGCCGCCACAGCGGACACTAGCTACTAGAATTTTCTGGTTTTTCACCAATCCAATCTCGAAATCCTACAATCACCCGAGACTTGCCAGATACAAACCAGACATGCATTCAAACATAAAAAAAGGCTACAAACTCACTCGTGGTCTCAAAATTCCTAACGGATGTCAATTTGACCGAGTCAACACCCAATGGCCAAATTCAACCTTTCCAACCAATAACCTAAAATGCTCCCAAATTCCTTGGGAACCGAACCAAACATCCCACCAAGTCACAACCAACCATCCGGACCTCTCAGAATTAACGAATTCCCGAGAAAGGTCTGTTTACCCAAAAGTCAACCATTGGTCAAACTTTTTTCACTTAAAGCTCTAATTCACACAAGTCATCACAAACCTTGCCCAATCATATTGGGAATCGTACCACCCACCCGTGGGTCCAAATCGTACTCATAGGGCTTGGGGAAGGGACAACGAGGGTAAAAGGGACAAAACGCTATAACAACCAAATAGGTCGTTACATCAGATACCAATTACAAAATTGCTCGTCCTCAAGCGACAAGGAAGGAAACGGGGAAAAGTACCTGAGTCAGCAAACAACTGGGATACCAGGCATGCATATCTGACTCGTTCTTTCATGTGGCCTCCTCAACAGGACATTGCTTCCATTGCAACTTAACAGAAGCCATCTCCTTAGACCTCAACCTTCTAACCCTGCCTATCAAGAATCGCTATAGGCTCATCCTCGTAAGAAGGATTCTCATCAAGCAACACAGAATCCCAACGAACAATATAAGACTCGTCTGAATAGTACCTCTTTAGCATAGAAACATGGAAAATCGGATGAACACTTAACAGGCCCGAATGGCAAAGCCAACTCATAAGCAACATCACCAACGCGACGGAGAATCTCAAATGGGACAATATACCTCGGGCTCAGCTCTTCCCTCTTCCCAAATCACATCATACCCCTCATGGGTGATATCTTCAGAAGAACCTGCTCGTCCACTTTAAACTCTAAATCCCGAGCCTTTCGGTTCGCATACATTTTTTACCGACTCTGAGCTGCCAGAAGCTTTTCCTGAATAAGCTTCACCTTGTCTAAGGACTCTCTCAACAAATCTGTACCCCACGGGCGAACCTCAAAAGCATCAAACCACCCAATAGGAGAACGACACCTCATACCATACAAAGCCTCGAACGGTACCATATCAATACTGGAATGATAATTGTTGTTGTACGCAAACTCTGCCAAGGGAAAGAACTGGTCCCAATGACCACCAAAATCAATAACACATGCTCTCAACATATCCTCGAGCACCTGAATAGTCCTTTCGGACTGACCATCAGTCTGGGGATAGAAAGATGTACTAAGGTCCGACTAAGTACCCAAATCTGCCTGCAATGACCTCCAGAAGTTGAAAGTAAACTGGGGACCTCGATCTGAGATGAAAGAAATAGGAACCCTGTGCAATCGTACAATCTCACGAATGTAAATCCTGGCCAACTTCTCTACATTATAAGTAACCAAAACTGGGATGAAATGAGCAGACTTAGTCAATCGATCATGAATGACCCAAACTGAGTCAAACTTGCCGAAGACCCACAACGAAATCCATGGCAATCCTCTCCTACTTCCATTCAGTAATAGGCATCCTCTGAAGCACAGCACCAGGTCTCTGGTGCTCATACTTGACTAGCTGACAATTCCCACACTTAGCAACATAATCTACAATATCTCTCTTCATCTGACCCCAGTAGTAGTGTTGTCTCAAATCACAGTACATCTTTGTCGCCCCTGGATAAATAGAATACATAGAGCTATGACCCTCCACCAATATCAAGCAAATCAGACCACCCACATGAGGAACGCACATGCGTCCGTAGATCCTTAGAATCCCTTCATTATCAAGCATGGCCTCCTTGGCCTCACCTTTCAAAACCTTATTACGAATCTACACAGCTGAGCATCCTCAAACTGCTAAGCCCTAATCTGCTCCAAGAGAGACGACCTCGCCTCAACACATGCTAAGACTCTGCCCGGATTTGAAATATCAAGACGCACAAAGTTGTTAGCCAGAGTCTGAACTTCCATGGCTAAAAGACAGTCAGAAGCAGCCGATCGAGCTAGACTGCCTATACTTACTGTCTTGCGACTCAAGGCATCGACTACCATATTAGCTTTACCCAGATAGTAAAGTATAATGATATCATAATCCTTCAGAAGCTCCATCCACCTACACTACTTAGAATCGAGATCCGTTTGACTAAACATATGTTGAAGGCTGTCTCATAATGGACCCCATATAGATAATGCCTCTAAATCTTTAAAGCAAAGACTGCTACTGCCAACTCTAAATCATGTGTAGAGTAGTTCTTCTCATGGATCTTCAACATGGGACGTGTCATAATAAACTGCGAAATCCTTACCCTCTATGGATAATGCCAATATCGAAGCTGTAGTCAATAAAGTCTTGAGCTTTTGAAAGCTCTCTTCACAAGCATCGGACCATTGAAAGGGAACCCCTTTCTGAGTCAATCTAGTCAAGTGAGAAGCAATAGAAGCAAACTCCTTCACGAACCAACTAACTAGCTAAACCCACGAAGCTACGAATCTCAGTCACAGTAATGGGCCTCGTCCAATCTCTAGTAGCCTCGATCTTCTTGGGATCAACCATGATCCCGTCTTTTGACACAACGTGGCCCAAGAATGCCACAGAATCAAGCTAGAACTCGCACTTTGAAAACTTGGCATAGAGCTCTTTCACTTTCAACAACCCAAGGGCAATCCTCAAATTACGCTTATACTCCTCTCTACTCTCGGAATAAACCAAGATATCATCAATAAATACTATGACAAAGGAGTCCAAATATGGCTTGAAAATGCCATTCATCGAGTCCATGAAAGCCGCTAGGGTATTAGTAAGCCCAAACGACATCACAAGGAACTCGGAATGACCATAACAAGTTCTGAAGGCCGTCTTCGAGATATCCTCAGCCCGAATCTTCAGCTTATGGTAGCCTAACCTCAAATCAATCTTTGAAAATACCAAAGCACCCTGAATCTGGTCGAACAAATCATCAATACGAGGAATCATATACTTATTACGAATGGTGACCATGTTCAACCGACGGTAATCTATGCATATCCTCATGGTCATATCTTTCTTCTTCACAAATAACACGGGAGCACCCCAAGGAAAGATGCTCGGTCTAATGAATTCCTTACTCTGAAGATCCTGCAACCGCCTTTTTAACTCTCTCAACTCGACAGGTGATCCTATAAAGAGGAATAAAAAAGGGCGTGTGCTCGGCTCCAAGTCGATACAGAAATCAATTTCACGGTCAGGTGACATACCCAGCAAATCAGAATGAAAGACCTTCGCGAACTCACTCAATATAGGCACGCACTCAAGGAGCGGAGAAGCAACGCTATTATCACGAATATGGACCAAGTAAGCCAAACACCCTTTTTCGACTAACTTCTTCGCGCGGAGATAAGAAATTATATTCTTTGGAGCGGGACTCGAAGTGCCCCCTCCACCCAAGTCTAGAAATCCCAGGCATACCTAAGGTGTTGTCTTGGCATGATAGTGTAAGATCGCGTGGTACAGTGACAACCAATTTATCCCTAGGATAATATCAACATCTACCATATCCAAAATCATCAAGTCTACCTACGTGTCATACCTTATAAAAGTAATTAAACAAGATTGATAGACTCAATCAACCAAAACTAAATCTCCAACCAGAGTAGACACGAGAATAGGAATATCAAGACGACCACAATAATAGAATGATAAGTAGGCACATAAGAGAAAGTCGACCAGGAATAAACAAGACTGAAGCCGGCTGATAACGAATAAAAAAAGTACCTGATATCACAGCATCAGGAGCCTCGACCTCGGGCCTACCTGAAAAAGCATAGCAATATGCCCCACCATGGCTACTCTGGCCAGACTGCACTCCTCCTCAGGAGATCGAGGAACCACCTCTACCTGATTGGTGTCCACTCCTGAATAAATGAGAACCACTGTGGCCTGACTGAGCACTGCCTCTCGCTGAAGAACCACCCTGGCTACTAGATAGTGCCAGAGTCTTCGGGGTTTGAAATCGAAAACCCTGCTAGGACCCTCTCTGTCTAGGTCTGGTGCAATCTCTTATCATGTGACCGGAGTCATTACATACATAACAAGTCCTGGGAACTGGAGGCTAATGTACAGAAGCTGATGAACCAGAGGGACCACCTTGTTCAGCTGGTCAAGAGTAAGAGCCAGCATGAGACTGTTTGGCCCCATAACCACTGGGTCTAGAAGGACCACCAGAAGATGCATGCATGGTGGACTGAATGGGGCGGTTGGGGGCTGATTGAAAAAGCCTGGAAGACTGACCCCCGCCTCTATAACTGGAACCACTAAACCCACCATACTGACGTGTCCTCTTCTCATTAGACTCTCCAAAAGATTGATCCTTGGCAAACTCAGTACTCAAGGCATGATCAACGACTGCCTAGAAAGAAGATCCCATGGCCACAAGCTAGAGACAAGCATGGAATTGAACCACAAGTCCACCAACAAATCTACGAACCCTCTCTGCCTCTCTAGGAATCAAGTAGGTTGCATATCGAGCCAAAAATAGGAATCTAACCTCACACTCTGACACGGACATACCTCTTTGCTGCAAATGAGAAAACTCAGCTCTACACTCATCACTCAAAGTACGCGCCACGTACTTCTCCAAGAAGGCTTGATTAAACTAGGTCCAGGTGAGTGGAGGTGCATCAATGGGTTTGCCCTCAATATAGTACCTCTACCTAAGTCTTCGCATAGCCACGAAACTGAAAGGACACATAATCCATATCATGAGACTCCACATGCCCATTTTGTAAAGCCTCTCATGCATATCCACTATGAACTCGTATGCATCCTCGTTGCACGTGTCGAAGAATCAAGGCAGCTCCATCTTCAAAAACGTGCCGACGAGGTCCTGATCCCCAACTATCAGAGTCTGAGCTGCTACTGGTCTAGGAGCACGCTTAGGGATAAAATCTATACGTAGGGCCATGGCAGTAGCAAGTTGCATCCCCATAGTCTGGCCCTGCTCGGAAGTCCATACCCTCGCTCTTTTCTGGGAACCACCACCAGATGTAGTAGCACCGCCTACGGCATGATGTCCATCGAGATGAAGAAGTGTCCTGGCCATAGTATCTTGGAAGACTGGGTCTGACATGACCTTAGGGTAGGTTTGGGCTGGCCCCATACCTCCCCTGACTGCCTGCGCTCTCTCGGGCTAGTGCTCCTACTGCTGTGCTGTCAAAGGCTCCGAAGAAGCTAATCATGCTTGTTTCTATCCAGACACAGGGGCCTCACCCCTGGCCGGTGCAGTTGCACCTCCTCTAGCCGGTCACGGCCTCTCGCCTGTCCTTGTCCTCTAGTGCCTACCCAGTAACGGACTCGGGCACCTCATCTCTCACAATAGCGGCTCGTTTTTTCACTAACTGTGAGAGAATAGAAGTGAATCAGATACCAATTTGAATAAAATAGCACCAAAGAGTGAAAGAATGTGAAGTTTCCTAAATGTCCTATAGCCTCTCGTAGATAAGTACGAAGCTCATCGTACCGATCCACAAGACTCTACCAGACATGGTCTTTTACTTATAGACCAGCTAACCTAGGGCTCAGATACCAACTTTCCACGGCCCGAATCGAGGAATGTGCGGGCACCTACCTTTTCCCCACCTGGTAGGCGAACCCGTCCCTTAACCAACACTCGAATAACAATAGAGTAACCCAACCAACATAAATATCTAACAAGTCTGACATAAATAAGTAAAAAGAGTCCGGAAGTATTACATAATCCCAAAATCTGGTCTAGGTCGTACGAGAACCACTACATAACTAAAAGTCTGAATACATAGTCTCAAAATGACATACTATCTCAGAAATAGCGAATAAGATAAGTAAAATGAGAGGAGTCATCCGGGCTGCGGATCTGGCCATATGCTCACCCTATATGCTCGTCAGCGATGCCTCGCGAGTCAGTCTCGAGGAGAAGAAGTCGATCTAGCCACGTACTCTGCACTCATAAAAGAATGTATCAAGATAGAATCAGTACAACAACACATACTGAGTAGGCATCATAGGCCGACAACAGTTAGCTAATAAATATATAAGTAAGAGACTAAAAGATAGACATACCCACAAATAAGTACAACCAACACTATCTAAGATCGGAATCACAATAACAGTACCAAGTCTGAATGTCATCACAAGTACAGAATACCAAGTCCAAATATCTCCATAAATATAGATCACAAAGTCTGAATATCACCACAAGTACAAGTACCAAGTCCAAATCAAATTGTACGAATATGTAAATATAAATGCAATACAATGTAATGATACAGACACGCTCCGGGTGGAATACCTCCACACCTCGATAGTCATGACCCATGGGGGACCCGCGAAGTCCATGTACCTGCTATGGCGCACAACCCGATCCAGTATCTGTTACGAAACCTGCAACCCAAATCAATATATGTTGCAGAACATGCAACCCGATCCAATTATATGTTGCGAAACGTGCAACCCGGCCTAAATATATATGTTGCGGCACAACCCGATCCCAATATAAAGGTATGAATGTATGCATGATATCAATGTCAACAAGAGTATATCAATGCCAAATCGTGCCACATATGGACACATATCACAATAACAATCTCAATATCATATCCTTCCTTTTTACGAGGCAATACCCAACACATGAGAGATATAGTTTCACAATCATGATAAGACAACTAATCATCAAGTCTAGTATCACACACGTGGCAACAAGCCAATAGATCACAACAAGGCAACAAGTCATTCTCAACAACAACACCAACATAAGAAATCCATCCCAACTCCATACCCGAAGGGGTACATGCTTTCTCCAACAATCACTAACTATACATATGTTTCGCTAACCGAAGTCAACTATAAGGTAAACTGTAACCTGCCTGGTAGCCGAGCAGGAGCCACGAATAATCACACCTTTGCTTTGCCCTTTTGTAGCACCTCCACATACTCAAAGTCTAATCATATTCGAATTTTATATTAGAAATAATGAAGAACAACACCCATATTGCTATACTTATCTTTCAAATCAAATTTAACTATGGATCAAGGGGGAAACGGGCTCACAAGGGTAAAACGGTCATTTCAAAAGTGAAGTATGCAATTCAACGTTCTAGGAGTTCGATACTACTAATCAATTGCTAGAATAACTCAAGAATGGATCAATTTCAAGATTTTAGTGAAAACCCCAATTTGGGTATGAACCCTAATTAATCAACTTAAATGGAAGATTCAAGCCTATTAGCCATGAAATCATCAAATTTTATGATTAGATTAGTCAAATCCACCAATAATTTCCAATTAGGAAGACTAGCACTCTTTTCAAGAAATTATCATCAAAACCTATTTTTCCTCTTAGATTCTAATGGATTTCTAGCATGGATTTAAGCTTAGGAAGGTTAAAATTATGAATGCTAGGTTAGGAGACTTACCACAAAAAAGAATTAGCCAAGAGCTCTTCAATTTGCCCCAAATATGCTTAGGAAGTAATGAATGAAATGATAGAGAGTTAAGGGTTTTATCCTAGCATTTAATGAATTTTGGAGAAAATTTTTTTGGTGGTAGAGGCTCAACCAACAAAAGTTGTGTGAGGCTCCATTCATTATTTGACAAATGGAATTTTGGGTCCCACAAGTAATTTTGCTTGTCCATCCTTTCTCTCTCTTATATACTCTTTTCACTTTATCACTTCCCTTCTTTTTTTCTTTTTCTTTTTTAACCCCAAGTGAAATAGCAAGAGAAAAAGGTACCATGTGGTACGATTTTTTTTTTCATTGAGCCATACAATTTCATTTTCCAACCGAACATTTAGTAAGCGTTTGGCCATGAAAATCAAATATTTTCACTTTATTTGAAATTTTGAAGTTGAAGATGAAGTTGTGTTTGGTTATATTTTTTGCAAAGAATATTTGGTTGTTTAAATGTACTGAAAGTGAAAAAGTGAAAACAGATTTTTTGGTGTTTTTCAAATTCCAAATACAACTTTGAAGTTGTATTTAGAATTTCTATGGCCAGACGTTGATTTTCAAATAAAGCGAAAACGTTTTCCGAAAAAAAGTGAAAAATTCTTATGGCCAAACGGGTCCTTGTAGTAAATTGATTGTTAATTTGCTTCCAGTTCTCACCTTACAAAAAAAGAAGTTTTTTTTTCTTTTTCAAAATTTCAAATATATGTAAAACGTATGAGTAAAAGTGGTTTACATACAAGGAATAGTTAATGCATTTACAAATTGCTTTTAATAAATTACATTTTTGACATGGGATTTAAAAATTTTATTTTAAAAAGGTGATCTATAAATTATATTTGACGAACCCGTTTGGTCATGAGAACTACTCATTTTTTCGGAATATTTTCCACTTTATTTGAAAATCAGCATTTAGCCTAAAATTTCAAATACAATTGTATGAGGAATTTTGAGAACACTTAAAATCTTGTTTTCACTTTTTTAGCTTTTTTCACTTTTGTTACATTCAAATAACCAAATAATCTTTGCAAAATCTATAACCAAAACACAACTCGATCTTTAACTCCAACTTTGAAAATTTCAGATAAAGTGAAAAATATTTGATTTTTAAGGCCGAACGCCTACGAACAAATGTGAGTTAAGAACTTAAGATAAACATCATTTTCAAATGGTTTATTACCTCAATTAACTTAAAATGCATGTATGTCGCATTTTGCATATACATTTTGCATATTTCAAAATTCTAATAAAAATTACTCCTTCCATCTCAATTTATGTGGTATCGTTTGACTTAACACAAATTAAGTTCAAGAAATAAATGAAGATTTTTAAAAATTGCGGTCTAAAAATCTTTAGACATTTATGTGACTATAAATTATTTCGATAGGGGTTAAAAAAGAAAATTTTAAAGTTAAGTTATTTCTAATTATAGAAAGAAAACTTTTTTTTTGAACATATTAAAAATGAAAGAGTACCATATAAATTGAGACAATGGAAGTATGCATTAGTGAAATTCAATTAAAACAAATTCCATGTTTTGGTGAAAAAATCAAAAAGGATATCATACGAGATATTTTTCCAAAATGGTATTTTTCATAGAGAGAAAAGCTTTATCTCTATGCCGAAATTTTACGAGGAAAAGATAGTTGAGAGGAAACATAAATTGGAAATGAAAATTGGGAACCATGAAAGAGGCAAAAGGTTTGGAAGCAAAGTTGTCAGTGGATCCCACAACAACTCTAAAAAAGGATAGGAAATGATAAAGTAAAAGAGTATATAAAAGAGAGAAAGGGTGGGCTGACAAAATTACCTGTGGGACCCGAAATTCCACTTGTCAAGGAATGAGTGGAGCCTCACACAACTTTTGTTAGTTAAGCCTCTACCACCATAAAATTTTTCAATTTTGGAACATGCCACCTCGCTGCAGCGGTCACTAGTCCGCTACAGCGGGCTTACTATTGCACATCCTCCACAACGGATTCCTGTCCGCTGTTGCGCCCCAATCGTAACCCATCACCCAGCTATAGCAGACCAAGACCTCGTTATAGCAGGTCTGCTATGGCAGATCTGGTGCCACTACATCAGACACCAGACACTAGAATTTTCTGGATTTTCACCAATCCAATCTCGAAATCCGACGATCACCCGAGACCTCCCAGATGCAAACCAGACATGCATTCACATATAAAAACATGCTACGGACTCACTCATGATCTCAAAATTTCCAATGGAGGTCTATTTGACCGGGTCAACACCCAATGGCCAAATTCAACCGTTCCAACCAATAACCTAAAATGCTTCTAAATGCCTTAGGAACCGAACTGAACATCCCACCAAATCACAATCAACCATATGGACCTCTCGGAATCGACAGATTGCCGAAAAATATATGTTTATTCAAAAGTCAACAATTGGTCAACTATTTTTCACTTAAAGCTCTAATTCGCACAAGTCAGCACAAACCTTGCCCAATCACCTCGGGAACCGTACCATCCATCCTCGCTGGTCCAAATCGTCCTCATAATGCTCGGGGAAAGGTCAACTGGGGTAAAAAGGTCAAAACGCTATAACGACCAAATGGGTCTTTACATTCTCGTAGGCATCATAAGCTTACAATGATTAGATAACGCATATAAGATGAAGAAATCAACAAGTAAATATAAGACAATCAAGTACAGTCACAAAATCATACTTCAAGCAAAAGTTCAGAATGAGTATGTAAATCACCAAGTAAAGATAAGACAATCAAGTACTGTCACGAAATCATACTTCAAGCAAAAGTTCAGAATGAGTCTGTAAATCACCAAGTAAGCAGCCATGAGTAAATGAATGAATTTAATGCAATGCAAAATCGGCCAACTCTCCACTCCCGTACACACATGCTAAGGGCTATGCCTCAAAACCATGATCCATGAGGGACCTACAAAGTCCATGTACTACATCGCTCTTCAGCAAAGACCTCGGAAGTTATCAATATATCTCGCTCTCCAGCAGACCTCGGAGGCTGTCGATCACTCTCGCTCTCCGGCAAAGACCTCAGAAGTTATCAATATATCTCGCTCTTCAAAGAAAGACCTCGGAGGCTATCAATCATTTTCTCACCATCATATTAATCATATATAAAAATGGAAGGCATGTTGTTCATGGAATCAATTACAACAACATTGCAAAACATAGAATCAATAGATGCATGTCATGAATACAATTCACTACTCAAGTCGATAATATTGTCCTTCCTTTTTACATGAGATAAGTGAGATATCAAATGACAAGGCAGATTCAACCATTAATCACGAATAATAGCAACCATGGCAAGAAGCCCACATAACGACATCCATATCAAACCAGTGGATTCATCACCACAACCATGCCCAAAGGCATATCATGCTTTCCCCCTCAATATCTACAACTACATATGATTTTCTAATCGAAGTCTAAAGAGATAAGCCATAACCTACTTCGAAAAGAAATAGGTGCCACGAACCTCATGCAAATGACTTGATCTTTTGGAGAGCCTCAGAACGATCAAAGTCTATCAAATACACATCCTGTATTAGAATACGAATCTACGGACACCGATTTTGCTATACTTCTAAACAGAACCCTAAGACACAACTAAAAAGTGATCCCGAGCCCACAAGGATAAAATTGAAATTTTAAGTTAAAAACATGCTTCCCGTAATCTAAATAGTCAAAATCCTAAGTTTCGTGGAATTCTAACCCCAATTGAGCTTTCAATTTCCTTAATTACCAAAAAACCTCAAATTATGGAAATCCCTTAATCTCATATCAAGAATCTTGGATTGAATAGGAAATTCAAGCTTAGGATAGTTTACCCATCGATTAGTAAGTCTAAATCCACAAGATAGATTCATAAGCTCTAAATCTAAGCATTTAATCTCAATAACACATACTGTTAGAAATTGGGGTAAAACCTTAAGTCTTCTATCCCAAACCATGGAAAGTATGATAAAATAAAGAAAGGAACCAATAGTAATTACTAAGATTAAGTTTAGAATGTTACTCCCAAGAAGAGTTGAAGCCTAAACACTTGAATTCACCTCCAAAATAGCTCTCAACCAAATATATGAACTTATGAAGCCTAGGCTTGTTTTAAAGAATTTTAAGAGTTCTGATTCCAGCGATTCTCGCAATTGAGAGAAATCCCTCGCAGCTGCGATGTCGCACCTGAGGAAAATCCATGGAGGTGCGAACTTTACGTAACACCTAAAGACCCGCAAGTGTGGAAGTCCACTCGCAGGTGCGACTCTGCCCCTGTGCAACCCAACTCGCAGGTGCGGTTGCACCAAAACCAAAAAAATCTAGTTTTCACCAAATCCGATCCAATATTTTAAACTCGTTTGGAAACCCATGAACACAAACCAATCATGCAAACTTATCATAAAACATGCTACGAACTCGCTCAAGCACTCAGATTTCCTAAAAGAGGTCACCTTGACCCGGTGTTCACCCAAGTCAACTCTAGCTAAACCAAAGTGAACATTTCCAACAAATAACCCAAAACTCAAAGAGACGTCTCAAGACCCGAACCCAAAGCCCAACAAACTCTCCCTGTCTACCTACCGCCATGAACGCAGCGTCCGCAAATAAAAGGACTTCAGTACGAATAATGTACCGAGTATGTACGGCATGAAGAACAACATAATAAAGACATGAAGGTAACATGAGATAAAAGAAAAACAACCTGTACATCTGAAAGCCTCTGAAGACAGATTACATGCATGTTTCCTTTTTTTTAAAAAAATTCATACATATATAAGCCCCACTGTGGAGCTGAATCATCATCATTGGCCACTCTTAGGGCCATCATCATCATACCGTACCCAACTGCAGTGGTGTGCACAATAGGTGTCGTACCCGCCAACTATAGCGGCATGGTGTCATCAAATAGATACATATATATAAACCATGTGTGAGAGTACAAAGAAGTGTTACGACTCTATCAGAGTGACGTAAGGTCGGTATACCTCCGATTACCCTTATGGAACTAACATCTCCAACATATCTCACCTTGAGGAATCAATGACTATAAAATGAGATCAACAAGCATAAGAAAAGATCAATAACCATGAGACAAGATCAATAATGTCATAAGAACATCAAGAACATAAGTTTCTAATATTTAAGAGTGGATTCATTATGGATATCATTCGTATATGTTCGTATCAATATGATCATGCCAAAAGAAAGAAAGGGACATTCTTAACATACCTCGTCGTCTACTTAACCACTCAACATGTATCTTTCCGAGCTCTTAAATATACATTCAAGATGATTCACACTAGGTTAAGTCATTGAAACACTCATAAAGTCAAGTTAAACTAGTAGGTGAGTTAACAGAATTTGGACAGCATTTCCCTAATATCATCTACTCCCATCAAGCTCCAAAACAACCCTAAAACATCATCAACAACAACAATACCATAGCCAAGAGATTACATTCAAACTAGACTCAAATCAGTCCAAAACTTCATTTCAAATTCAGTCCATAGCCAATAACTTTAACACAACACCTTATGACCTTGCCACCATAACTCTTTTCACTTTTAAGACTTGTTAAACCTTCAAAAAAACTCAACATAAGAGATAGAATGAAAAACATACCTTATAGCTTGAAGACTTCAACCCACACAACTTGCTTCAAGACTTAGTCACCACAACTTCAATTAGAAGCAATAACAAACACCTTCTATGAACTAGTGGAGGTTTTTAGAGCTTGATCTTCTCTTGAAATGGTTTGGGATGATTATGGATGATTGAGAGAGCTTCGATAGTCACTAGGGTTATGTTTTTATGAAATAAATGAGCCCAAGTTGTGGAAATCAATTTATAGGCTAAGGATAATTTTCCACCGACTCAAAGTATGGCCTCCATGTATGGGCCGTACATTTTTGCACGTCCCGTACCTGGGATGTCAATTTTTCAACTTTCTGCCGACTTCTAGAAAATTCTTGAAAATGAGGTACGGGACGTACAAGTTTGTATGGGTCGTACATTATCCAGTACTTCTCATATATGCAATATGTCAGTTGCATTGGAAAGAAGACTTGCTGAACTTGAATTTACATATGTTATGCATTCCAAAACTCTTCCTATTCTAGGAGATATACCTCCCTAAAGTTGGACCAAAAATCATGTCCAAAATTCTGCCAAGTTTTTCCAAAGTTACGACAAAATCAATTCCTTCGATTCGCTTGATCCTGGAACCTTTCGACACTTGCTTAGAACTTATTAAAAGTCTTCCTTAACCTTGTAAGGGTTCCATGACCTCTCCAGGCTTACATTAGTTTACTTACAATGCAAACAACGCGAAATTTTTTTAGGTGTAACAGAACTAAGCTAGTAACCCAAAGTTTCACAACAAGTAGGCTTGTTTCATCATTGAGACTTTTATTAGAATGTTAATTTTCATGAGCATTTTATAAAGCATTTAAACTATTTTAAAATTCATGTACAGAAAATCTCTAAATGGTTTTGCAACTGAAGAATACTTTGTCAAGCATCTCCTAAGAGTTGAGAACCTTTTTTAAGAGTACTCATGCGATCAAAACTTTTTATGATTTGAATTTGTCCCACCTCAAACCTGGGCCTGGGCAGGCCGACACCCGGTGCCTGAACTTGACCGAGTGAATCACATACATGACTTGACATAACTTGAAACATGATTGAGAAGAATGTAAATTATAATGTATATAAGTGTTGAAAGTGTAAATCATGAATACTTCAAATGCATAAATCTCTGATTAATTCTGATAACGAAAATACTAAAAGTAGTTTAAAATATAAACATGTGTAGCCACCATGGCTAAATAATAATTGAACATCTGACATGACATGTTAGTCTACGAAGCCTACATGAACATGAATACTAACTATTTACTGGGACAGGGCCCGACAAACCTTAACTGTCTAACATGACATGTCATGAAATAAAATATCACTTCCAAAGCGAAGTGAGGCTCACCAATAGTTGATACAAAGTGAATCCGAGCGAGAAGTCATGTCGCCCTGTATATCTGTACTTGCATCATGAAATGCAGGCCCCAACAAAAAGGATGCGAGTACTGTGGAATAGTACTTGTATGTAAAGTAGCTGAATAAAAAATAGTAATGGAATGCTCGAAGAAATGGGTAGCCCGAATCAATAACATGAGCCGCAAGGTAATACTGAACTGAAACTGATACAGAACATGAAAATGAACATAATCTGACATGAATATAATAACATGAGTAAATCATTTTGGTTGGGTGAGTCTTAGTATAACCACCATGTAACCACCACTTGAGCACAGGGTTGTTCTCTGTCCGATCAGCTAAGCCATCTCATACCTTGCTAGAATACTAGACATAACATGACATGAACTGATCCATAATAACCTGCAATGGGTAACATGAAGGAATCACCCAAACCAATGGAACAACCCTTAACCTACGGTGGCATACGTAGTTTCAGGTGTTAACCTTCTCGTTAATCAGTACTATTCCCAAAAATGAACATCAATATAAGTGGCATCTGCGCCCATGATTTTCATAATATATTTCACAGTATAGCTCATCACATGTATCATAATATAATTTTCATGAGACATGAAAATCATGGAGAATTCATGGAATGGAGCAATAGTAGTTCATAAAAATTTCGTGTTTCATGCTTGAAACGCATGAAAATCAAAGTATGAGCATTCACGGATTACGTAATGAGTCCATGATGTTCGGCATGATTTAATGAATGAAATATGAAGTTTCATGATTTAATTATAAGAGCATTAAATCTTTTCATGAAACTAGGGCACAATTCTTTTTTCAATGAGAAGTTTGCGATAATCATGGAAGAACGTAACGTGGAGAAGAACAATGATATTCTTGTGCATAGAGGGTAGCCTTACGTGCCTTTCCTTTAAGTTTACTACAATGTTTGGTTACCCTTACTCCTTTAATCTACAACAATATACATCAATGGGAACCAATGTTAGTAAGAACATTCATGGTTTGGTCATCTAAGCATTTTATAAAACGCCTAGTGGGCATGAAGCTCCACAAACTTCATTAATGTTTTTTCTTCATCCCACACCCATCCTCTTGTCGACAATGATACAACAATCATCCATAGGTTTGTAAAACCTCCCTATGTCACTCGTGAGGTCAACAACAACTATCAACCAACTATTCCACAATTAAAACCATTCTTCCATTCTCTACAATATTCAAAAACAACGACTTATGGCTTCCAATCACCATCCCATAAGTCCCAACACTAAGATCTTAATCATTATCATCACTTAGTCATGCACGAGAGCTTGAAGGTGTGATCTTACCTCTAGGAAGAAACCTTTGCAAAATCCTTCACTTGAGTTCTTGAGAAGATTCCTTGAAAATCTATGGATTGCATGAGTTGGAGGTATTAATTTGTGTTAAGATGAAGAAATCATCAAAATTCAATGGCCAAATACGTTGGATGATGGAGGAACCTTTTAGGAAGTTGGGTTCTTGAGAGCTTCTCTCTCTAGAGAAAATTTTTGTGTTTGGGAGATGAGGTCCGATCGAGGGCTTTTTATAACATTTTTTCCTGTACGCTATCTCACAGCTAGCATGTTGGATGCATAACTGACCACGCAATAATGGCAGTGACGCTGCCTTCGGTGCGCTATCGTGCACCTGATGCTTAGCGACGCAGACTGCGTAGTGTCCAGATAAATAAGCATAACTCTTTGCACAAATTTCTAATTTCTATGTGTTGGAAACTAAACTCGAATACCTTTAATTTAATGGGTATTTCACCCTAAAAATACTTAATAACCTCGGAGGTATGCTCTTTAAGATGGACCTTGTGCGAGGTCTCTTGAAATACTTAGCCCAAGGCCTGACTTACAACCCGACTTTGTGTTATATCTCTCCTTAGGATGTAAACCACTCTTAATAAAACTCATATACTCATATTCAATGGGTCAAGCCTTAGCTCAAAGGAACGAGGTGTTATAGAAACCATCCCAAGAGAATAGTAAGGGAAGTTGATTTCTCTTTTTCCCCAAAATAATATTTCAAATAACATGATTGTGACTTTATAGTTACACATATTTATATCATGTATTACTAACTAACGAGGATTTGTACCAAAAATTTTCTAAGGTTTTACAAGGTACTCGAGCTCGAGATGAGCACGTGGGAGAATTAACATTCGTTTTCAAGTTCAAAATAATGCAAAGCTAGATGAGAAGTTTCTTCAACAAAACCAAGTATTCAAGGGGATTACTCAAGAGGTTTTGCATCGAAAATTCATTGTACATGAATACTCTAGTAAGCTCATCTATTTCTCTAGCAAAGAAGAAAATTGGCAAGGACACCAATCAAATGAAGTGTGTAAGTATGATTGACTCTCTATTGTATATCAATAATTATTAGACTAGATTTCTTGAGATACCCCTTTAAGTCACCCTAGATTGTCATGTAAAGAATATTGAGATTCTTAGTGGGTACTCAATATTTTGATTTATGTATTAGAACTAACAGTTTTGATCTAGTCGGATACCATCATATATAAACCTTGCAGACGATAGAGTGAACTGACATTTATCCAAAAAAAATGAACTGACATTTATCAAAAAAAATTCTTATTCACTTATGTCTTGAAAAATCAAAAGCAAGAATTCACATCCTTATCTAGCTGATAAAAGGTAACATGGGAAATCTGCCTCGAGGACATTGAATATCAATATGGAGATATACTCTCACTTTGAGGAAAGGAATTAATATGATAGTGATGGATAATCTTGTATACATACTTTTCTGGTGAGAAGGATACTTTTATTCTCTTAACTCGTATGCTTTTGTTATATGTGAGTTTGCAAGTGTTACACCCCAGAAAATTTCGCGTTACTAAGGCTGCAGACGGCTTAATGTGAGCTCAAGGAGGAGCAAATATTATAAGTATAAAGGATGAAATTATATTGTATTAGCATGAGGATAGCATGAGTATGATATTTGGAATTCGTACAATATGATTGGAATGGTACGTTAAAAGATATATGGCCCTCGTAACCGTAAGCTGAGGTGAGGCCCACATGATGGGGTTTTTATAAAGGACGTATGACAAGTTATATGGACAATACATGTGAAATTAAACACAACTCAAGAAGGACGGTTGAGCCACATCCAAGTGTAAGCCCTCCAAAAAGATGTTTTTAAGTTACGTTTTCGGGTGATCTGACTTCGGGTGGCCATAACCCATCATTATTTGGGAATTTGGGAAAACTCCAAAAATTAAAGTTGTAAAAATTGAAATACCTTTCCAACCATAGGTTTTGGGACTTTATGTTACATATGGATAAAAAGTTATGGACGTTTTAAGGCGAAAAGGTCAAACTGGGCAGTGGGCTCGGCCCAACCCGACTCCAAGTCGGGTCAGGCCCACTTTCCTTGCTATTTAAGGGAAATTTTCAGCCTTATCTGACTCATTTTCATACCAAAGGTCCAGAACATGGTAGCGAGAGAGTGAGGGGAGTTTAGAGAGATAAAGCAAGGGTTCGATCAAGTTTGAGGCCTCGAATCCCGAGGCTCGTGAAGGATAAAGTGTAGTACGAGTTGTCGTCATCGTTTTAAGCTAATTATTGAGCTTGGGGGATGATATTTCATGGTTGAGCTGCTGCTAAGGTATGTATAAGGTTCCTTTTATGTTATTAAAGTGTTTATTTAGAGTTTTAACGGATTAGAACGGAGGAAATAATGTTAAAAGCTCGTTTGGCATTTCTGGGAAGTTTTTGAAGGTGGGGCTATTTTAGTGGAGTTAAATGGATGGAAATATCTGAGTTATGATGTATATTGATTGTTGATAATTTAACTGAATTGGATTTTTGGGGTTGTCCAGTTTATAAAGGAAATGCTGTCGAAATTCTGTTAGAAATAGAGATAAGTTTAAGGAATTGATTATAAGGATATATATTGGATTGATTGTTGGTAAATTGATATTGTTGATAGATTAGCATGACCCGAAGATGGACTGTGGTTAGCTGGAAAGCGGAAAAGGTATGTAAGGCAAACCTTTCTTCCTTTGGCATGATTCTTGTTGTTATTCATTCTATATGTACTCCCTATAATTCCATTCTTAGACGAGTAAGGTCTAAATATTTCTTGTGATGGCTTATTGATATTGTACTCTATTCGTTACGAAGGGAACACCCATAAGGTGCCAAGTTGAGTTGTGTATATGGTTTTACTGATGATTTCGAGGAAATGAGTTTTATACTAAAGGAAACATAAAGTTTGATTTTCAAAACCATACCAAAGGAGGTGCGAGATTTTACTACTTCATTTCATTTACGATTTATGTTTAAATTTCATAGTATCATCCCTTTGTATTGACATGACCATTTATTCTTTGGGTAAGGCAATAAGATGAAATTGAGTATAATATAAGTAGTAAGAATTTCATAACAATTCTACCTTTAAACCTGGAAGTATGTCCTCCTAAGTCTAGTGAGATACAAATTTGATAACTTCTTATGAAAGACTAAGGATAATAACTGGATTGTGATGAATTGATTAGTGACTTATGATATGAACTGAAATTGATATTTAAGGATTGAGTTTGTGTTGATATAATGGTGATATTAAGCCGGAAGCGGCTTCCCGAAGGGGCCATTATTATTAAGCCGGAAGCGGCCTCCCGAAGGGGCCATCATTATTATGCCAGAAGCGGCTGTCCGAAGGGACTGTTGTGATACTAGCCGGAAGCGGCTGTCCGAAGGGACTATTGTGATACTAGCCGGAAGCGACTGTCCGAAGGGACCTTTCTGTTAACATGTCGGAAGCGGCATGTGTGTTGGATCGCATTATTTACTTAAAGATTGTTTTGAGACTTCATGTGCACATTTATGTTTCTTCCAGCGAAGGTACGCAGGTATTAAGTTAGATTGTGATTTCTTCTCTCCTAAGTCAAATTATGATTATGATTTGTTACCACCTTACATACTTAGTACATTGTCTGTACTGACGTTCTTTTGCCTGGGGGCGCTGCGTTCATGCCCGCAGCCCCAGATTGTTTGACAGGCTAAGTGCATAGCTAGGATGCTTGACATCAGCTGGGATTGGCAAGTTCCACCTCATTCTGGAGCTGTGCTAAGTCATGTATAGATATGTATGATTATAGGTATGTCAGGGACTTGTCCTGACTCATAATGTTCAGTTTACTTCTTAGAGACTTCTGCAGACAGTGTCATGTTGTATGTTTGTCGAGATGTCGACAAGTGATGTCAGTTGAGTCATTTGTGGATTTTAAAAGAGTATGTATTTTAGATGATTTCTATTGGTTAAAGTACTTATTTGATTGAAGGTTTTCACAATCGTTATAAAGATGATGATTTCTATCTGGAAAAGTTTTATGTTTTTTTAAAGTTTTTGAAATGACAGGTTTTGATAGAGCGAATGTCTAAGGGTTCGCTCGACTCTGATGAGAGTCGGGTGCCCGTCATGCCCTACCATTGCTAGGGTGTGACAGCAAGTATATTATAGTCCATTTGTGGTGCTTGTAAATCACATATACGTTTAGTTGAATCAAAATATTTTTTCACTATTTTACATCTTAAAAATTTCCCTCAAATATTTTTTTACATGGTATTTTTAACGAGATTCCTATCAACCTAAATTATTAAAGGTATATACTTACATGTTGAAAACTTATGAATTATGGTTCTTAGTTGACTAGTTTTGATCATCTGATAAGGTAGATTTATTATGCGCTAAATGATACATCCAATGGAATATATTAAGATTTGATTAGTTGATACTTTCACTATTAGTAGTTGACTATATCTTATATTTCACCCTTTTTGATAATGCAAAAAGGGATAGAAGTTTCCCGTACAAAATATTTCCTTTGCGAGTATCTTCAAACAGAAAATACACAAGAGAGAAAAAAAACATGAAGTGAGGGGCGGGCCGGAGGGGAGGGGGGTCTCTCCTTCCTATCATTCTTACGAAATCAAGAAACATACATTCAGGGGGAGTTTACTTATTTAGGTAAGTCCACATCCTTCTTATCATCATTGATTCAGTCTTGTATTAAATTGAAAGTTTTGTACTCAATGGTTTGTTGTCACGCCCCGAACCATGGATTGAGCGTAACACGGCACTCGGTGCCTGACTGCATGTGACCGAGCGAACCACATGGCTTGCTGAATCATCATGAGGCATACATAAGCGGAAATATAACATGAAACATGATGGGCTTGAAGAAAATACATGAAGTCATAATAATCTGTAAAATACTAGTTTAAAACATAAACGCGGATAATATCATACTGAGTCAAAATGGCTAACTGATTCTGAAAGTTTGACATGACATACTGGCTTGTCTAGTCTATGAAACCTCTAACATGAGTCTGAACTTGAAAACATAATTGCTGGGACAAGGCCCCCAGCATACCTTTAGATGCAAAATCAAATTAAAAAAGGACAATATCTAAACCCCGGATGAGATGGGGCTTACCATGAGCTGGTACGTGTAGATCCTAATGAGCAGAGGCGTCATCCTGTAAATCAGTATCTGCATCTTGAAATGCAGGCCCCCCAAGGCAATGAAAGGGGATGTCAGTACTTTGAATGTACTGGTATGTAAACACATGAGAGAAATAAGCAGGCACATAATATATAAACATGAAATCGAAACAGAACATAAATGCTGAAACTGAATACTGAAACTGAACATGAATACAGAAAACATGATAATAATTGTAATACCGATGTGAACCACCACGGGGAGAAACGTGGAGTCTGATCTCTGCCTGATCAGCTAAGCCATCTTGTACCTTGCCGAGGTACAAGACGTGAACATGACATGAAAGGATCCAAAAAATAGGGAAAACATGAAGGAATCGTCCTAACTGGGCGGATCGATCCTTATCCTACATTGGCATATGTAGTTTTTGGGCTATCTGAGCCTTCTTGGAATTAATACAACTCCGGAACATGAAAGGTGACTGAAGACATGATTTCTGATTCTTAACAGGAACATGGATACATGAAGACATGACAACAAATTCATATATACAGGCTTTTCATGGAAGTAAGCATAATATCTCTTATCTTGTGTTATAGAACCCATGGGATGCAAATTATGGGTTTTTCATAGATTACGGACTGAGTCTCAATCACTAAAATAGTAATTTAAGACTAATCAACAGAATTATAACTGACAATATAATATCTCATGGTTCATGTGTATAGGGTTTATCATGAGTATACCTAGAATCCTAAACCTTGTGTGTGTAAACTTGGAATACTGAAACATGGGTAAGAACAAGGATGTTCCCACACGTGGATAGCGTCTACATACCTGATAATGTTCCAATTTGCAACAAAAATCTGATCTTGGTTGAAGAATCCTAACCCTTGGTCTTGAATTCCTATAATTGGGTTTTCTTGAAAAACCCTATGTTAAGAGCATGAGATTCTACTTAGGATTCAAGGGAAATTAATGGAATTCACTTAGGATAGTGTTAAGAGGCTTACCTTGATGCTTGGAGAAGTTGAGAGGAGAGGGTTTTCGTGTTAGGGCTTGAGAGGAATGGAAATAATGAAATAAAACTGAATTCCCGTTCTTTTAACGTTTCAGTCGCGGCACTTGTCCGTAACATGTGTTACGGTCTGTAACACTGGACCGTAACATAGGCCAAAATTCCAGTGATGTCTGATTTTCTGAGGTTATGATACGCTGCCATGTTACGGGCCGTAACACGTGTTACAGTCTGTAACGATGAACCGTCCTTTGGTCCAAAAGTTACGAGATGGTGATTTTCCAAGCTTGCCTGTTACGGTATGAGAGACGGGCCGTAACACATGTTACGTGCCGTCCCTTGGAGCGTAACATATTTTCGATTCCAACACTCTCCTTCTTGGATTTCTAACCTCCTGAGTTATGGATATGGTTTAGTACGGATTTTAGGAGGTGTTACAATATCTCCCCCTTGGGATCATTCATCCTCGAATGATGGGTCATGGTTAAGATTAGGACTGGACATGGCTTGAATATATGAACATGAAGGAAACATGACATAAAACATGGGACATGAAATGACGTGATTACATGGAAACATGAATACCGAAGCATGAGATATGAGACATGAGTGCTGAGATGCGTGACATGAGCGTGAAACATGAGACATGACGTGACAAGGATTATGGAAGTTTATCTTGAGCGTTCTTTGCCCGCTCTTCAAACAAACGAGGGTATCTGGATTTCATATCCTCTTCTGCTTCCCATCTAGCCTATTCAACTTTCTGGCTCCTCCACATGACTTTTACTGAGGCTACCACCTTTGTTCTCAACTTGCGAATCTGACAATATAGAATGGCTATGGGGATCTCCTCGTAGGTCAGATCATCCTTAATCGTTACTGTATCAGCAGGAATAACCAACGACGGGTCTCCTACACACTTCCTCAACATGGACACATGAAACACTGGATGTACAAAGAAACAACTCTTATGGCAACTTAAGTTCATAAGCTACCAGACCGACCTTTCGTAGGATTCTATAAGGTCCAATATATCTGGGGCTGAGCTTCCCTTTCTTGCCAAATCTCATGACACCTTTCATAGGTGAAACTTTAAGAAACACCCAATCATTAACTTAAAATTTTAAATCCCTTCGCCTCACATCTATGTAATACTTCTGGCGAGTTTGAGCCATTTTCAAACGCTCTTGAATCAACTTGACTTTTTCCATAGCCTGATAAACCAAATCTGATCCTAACAATTCTGCTTCACCAACTTCAAACCAACCAATTGGTGACCTCCACCTTCTCCCATACAGAGCTTCGAATATCTATCCCAATGCTAGCATGATAACTGTTATTAAAGGAGAACTCAATCAGAGGTAAGTGATCGTCCCAACTACCTTTGAAATCTAGGACACATGCTCTCAACATGTCCTCAAGAGTCTGAATAGTACGCTCTGCCTGGCCATCTGTCTGCAAATAAAAAGCAGTGCTGAGATTCACCTTGGTACCCAATCCTTTTTAAAAGGATTTCCAGAAGTTCACTGTGAACTGAGCACCGTGATCTAAAATAATAGACATTGGGTTCTTATGCAATCTGACAATTTCCTTAACATATAACTTGGCATCATCCTCTGTTGAATTTGTGGTTTTGACTGGCAGAAAGTGCGCCGACTTAGTAAGCCGGTCAACGATTACCCATATAGAGTCATGCCTCCTAGCTGAACGAGGTAGACCTGATACAAAGTCCATGTTGATCATTTCCCATTTCCATATAGGAACATCAATATTCTGAGCCAAGCCACCAGGCCTCTGGTGTTCGGCTTTCACTTGCTGACAATTTGGATACTTAGCTACAAAATCTGCCACATTCTTCTTCATATCATTCCAATAATAAATCTCCTTAAGATCACGGTAGCAGAACCTGGGTGAATGGAATACCTGGAGTTGTGAGCTTCTGACATGATTCGCTCTCTGATTCCATCCACATCTGGAACATATAACCTGCCTCGATACCTCAAGGTACCATCGTCTCCCTCTTGTTCAAAAATCGTTGTCTTATGCATGTGAATCCCCTCCTTTAGCTGCTAGGGATCACTAAACTGTTTCTCCTTGACTTCAACGACTAAAGAGAAAAGAGCTCTATTCTGAACAACCACACCACCATCCTCGGAGTCCAAAAGTCGAACTCCAAGACTAGCCAAATGGTGAACTTCCTTGGTCATAACTTTCTTATCTTCGTCAATGTGGGCCAAACTCCCCATGGAACGCCGACTAAGGGCATCAGCCACGACATTTGCTTTCCTCGGATGGTAAAGGATATCCATATCATAATCATTAAGCAATTTGAGCCATCTCCTCTGCCTAAGATTCAGCTCCCTTTGCTTGAAGATATACTGCAGGCTTTTGTGGTCTATGAAAATCTCAACATGCACTCCATACAAATAATGACGCCATATCTTAAGTGCAAAAATCACGGCTGCCAACTCTAAATCATGAGTCAGGTAATTCTTTTCGTGAACCTTGAGCTGACGAGATGCATAAGCTACAACCTTCCGAGACCAACTCCCGAAGCATCACAATAAACCACAAACCCTTCGGTTCCTTCGGGTAGCGTCAAAACTGGAGCAGAAGTTAGTCTCTTTTTCAACTCTTCAAAGCTTCGCTCACAAGCATCCGACCATTGAAACTTAACCTTTTTCTGAGTCAACTTAGTCAACAGAGCAGAAATAGAAGAAAATCCTTCTACAAAATGCCTATAATAGCCTGCTAGACCCAAGAAACTTCTTATATCGGAAACTGAAGTGGGTCTGGGCTAACTCCTTATGGCATTAATCTTCTGAGAATCAACCTTAACGCCTTCACCTGAGATCACATGGCCTAAGATTGCCACTGACTTAAGCCAAAACTCACACTTTGAGAATTTAGCAAAAAGTTCGCGATCCTGAAGATTCTGCAACAATATTCTGAGATGCTTTGCATGTTCAGCCTCACTACGGGAATACACCAAAATGTCATCAATGAAGACAATGACGAATAGATCAAGATAAGGCTTGAAGACTCTGTTCATAAGATCCATCAAAGCAGCTAGCGCACTTGTCAACCCAATTGACATAACAAGAAATTCAAAGTGACCATAACGGGTTCTGAAAGGGGTCTTTGGAATATCGAATTCCTTAACCTTTAACTGATAGTACCCTGATCTGAGGTCAATCTTGGAATAATATTGGGCACCCTGAAATTGGTCAAATAAGTCATCTATTTTGGGAAGAGGATACATGTTCTTAATGGTGACTTTGTTCAACTGGCGGTAGTCGATATACATGCGTAAGGTACCATCCTTCTTTCGGACAAACAAGACTGGTGCACCCCAAGGTGAAACACTGGGCCTAATAAATCCCTTGTTAAGAAGGTCTTTCAACTGGGTTTTTAACTCTTTTAACTCTGCTAGAGCCATTCTGTACGGCGGAATAGATATCGACTGAGTGTCGGGAAGTAGATCAATTCCAAATTCAATCTCCCTATCAGGAGGGATTCCTGGAAGATCTTTAGGAAAGACCTTGGGAAATTCATTTACAACTAGGATGGATTGAAGAGTTAGAGTCTGGGCATCTAAATCCCTAACTCAAACTAAGTGGTAGATATAACGCTTGGAAATCATTTTTCTGGCTTTAAGATAGAAGATAAATCTACCCTTGGGTTCTACTGAATTTTCCTCCCATTTTATGACTGGCTCATTAGGAAACTCGAATCTTACAACCTTGGTTCTACAACATACTGTGGCATAACATGAAGCTAAACAGTCCATACCCGTGATCACATCAAAATCTACCATCTCTAACTCTGCTAAGTCAGCTATGGTCCTACGATGATGGACTAACACAGTGCAACCCCTATAAATACGCCTAGCTATGACTGACTCACCCACTAGTGTGGACACCTCAAAGGGTTCGTGCAACTTTTCTGGTTCAAAACCATATTTCTTAGCAACAAAAGGGGCTACATATGATAAGGTGGATCCTGGGTCAATAAGGGCATATATGTCAAAAGTGAAGACCGTGAGTGTACCTGTGATAACATATGCACGAGATTCTGTATCCTGACGACCTGTTAACGCATACAAACGGTTTCGCCCACCGCTTGCGTTTCCAGACTTAGCTGCATTGTTTCCCTGCTGGGCCTAATTATTTCGAGGGACTGCGCCACGTTACCTCCGGTACCTTGCCTAGCTGACGGACAATCTCTCTGAAAATGACCATTCTGGCCACAACTATAGCATATATCCAAACCCATACGACACTCACCCGGGTGTCTCTTATTACACTTGCTGCATAGCGGGTTGGTACAATTCGACTGACCCACACTTGCCTGAGAGTAAGAACCTGATAGCCTGAAATTCTGCTTTTTGTCATTACGGAACTTGGGAACTGGGGCACTTGCTGTGGATGGGGCAGGTCCTGCTGACCTGTTCTCAAAGAACTTTCTGTTTCCATTACCGTTGAACTGCCCCGTAGACTTGACCCTTTTGTTGAACTCCTTGTCTTCCTCTTTCTGCAAGGCTTCCTCCTCCTTCAGCCTTGTCTCATTCCCTTGTACGAAAGCAACTATCTTGGAGATAGTCATCCCCTCATTCTGTGCAAAGAATATTGGCCTCATCATACAAATAGGAATCAAGACCTCCAACAAACCTTCTCACCCTTTCTCTCATATCGGGTAGCATATGCGGAGCATGTTTAGCTAGACTAACGAACTCCAAGTAGTAGTCCTGAACTGACCTGCCATTCTACTTAAGCTTCAATAACTGCTCATCCTTGGCCTCTCTGACTTCTATTAGCATGAAGTAGTCCAGAAATGTGCTTGTAAATTCATCCCATGTAGCATCAAG
The DNA here is from genome assembly GCF_029784015.1 of Lycium ferocissimum. Lineage (NCBI taxonomy): Eukaryota > Viridiplantae > Streptophyta > Magnoliopsida > Solanales > Solanaceae > Lycium > Lycium ferocissimum. The sequence continues at coordinate 51,506,292 of NC_081349.1, read as the reverse complement.
TGCATCCTCACCTCGGGATAATTCCCAAGATTCATACCAAGTGTTAGCAATGCTCTGCAGCTGATGAGCTCCAAAAGTAGCTGTTTCAGTTTCAGTAACTGACATAATCCTAAAATTTTTCTGAAGGGCATTAATGTAGTCCTCAGGGTCTTCATCCTTCTTTGTCCCCGTGAAGACCGGGGGATTCATTCTGAGAACATCTTTGGTCTTAGAAGACTCTCCGTTATTCCCTGAACTAGACCCAGATTCCTGACGTTGGGCCTGAGCTGCTACCAGCTGTGCGAGCATGTTGATAGCACTCCTAACATCCCCATCTGAAGCGCTAGGAGGTGTAACGCAGGGCGCTGGAGGTATGTCCGAGTCGGAACGGTCTCTTCGTGAGCTACTTCGCGATAGCCCTCTAGTCGGTGGTCGTGGCCTTTCGGTGTATTTCTTTTCGCAGTATTTTTCTGAAAATACGTACACGCAAGAATTAGAAAGACATCATGAGAGAATCGCTCTAACTGCACGATCTAGAGTATGAAAGAAGTGATACAATCCTAAATGTCTTGGTGGTCAACTGTTTATACGTGTGGGGCCCTCACAACTATAAAAGCAACCCCGCTGGACACGGTTTCATAGACTTCCTAGGGACAATCGAACTGGGTTCTCGATACCAAGTTTTGTCACGCCCCGAACCATGGCTCGGGTGTAACACGCACTCGATACCCGATCGTGTGACCGAACGAACCACATGGCTTGCTGAATCATGAAACATGATGGGCTTGAAGAAAATACATGAAGTCATAATAATTTGTAAAATACTAGTTTAAAACATAAACGCGGATAATATCATACTGAGTCAAAATGGCTAATCGACTCAAAAAGTCTGACATGACATACTGGCTTGTCTAGTCTATGAAACCTCTAATATGAGTCTGAACTTGAAAACATACTTGCTGGGATAAGGCCCCCAGCATACCTGTAGATACAAAATCAAATAAAGAATGACAATATCTAAACCCCGGATGAGTTGGGGCTCACCAATGAGCTGGTACGTGTAGATCCTAATGTGTAGGGGCGTCATCCTATAAATCAACACCTGCATCGTGAAATGCAGGCCCCCAAGGCAATAAAAGGGGACGTCAGTACTTTGAATGTACTGGTATGTAAACACATGAGAGAAATAAGCAGGCACATAATATATAGACATGAAACCGAAACTGAACATAAATGCTGAAATTGAATACTGAAACTGAACATGAACATGAATACTAAAAACATGAAATAATATGTAACTGAGAAGAAAACATGATAATAACTGTAATACCGACATGAACCACCATGGGGAGAAATGTGGAGTCGAATCTCTGCCCGATCAGCTAAGCCATCTTGTACCTTACCGAGGTACAAGACGTGAACATGACATGAAAGGATCCAAAATCCCTCAATGGGGAAAACATGAAGGAATCGTCCTAACTGGGCGGAGCGATCCTTATCCTATGTTGGCATACGTAGTTTCAGGCTATCTGAGCCTTCTCGGTAATAATACAACTCCCGAACATGAAAGGTAACTGAAGACATGATTTCTGATTCTTAACATGAACATGGATACATGAAGACATGGCGACAAATACATATATACAAGCCTTTCATGGAAATAAGCGTAATATCTCATATCTTGTGTTATAGAACCCATGGGATGCAAATTATGGGTTTTTCATAGATTACGGACTAAGTCTCAATCACCAAAACAATAATTTAAAATTAATCAACGGAATTATAACTGACAATATAATATATCATGGTTCAAGTGTCTAGGGTTTATCATGAGTATACCTGGAATCCTAAACCTAGTTTGTGTAAACTTGGAATACTGAAACATGGGGAAGAACAAGGATGTTCCCACACGTTGATAGCGTCTACATACCTGGTAATGTTCCAATTTGCAACAAAAATCTGATCTTGGGAGAAGAATCCTAACCCTTGGTCTTGGATTCCTATAATTGGGTTTTCTTGAAAAACCCTATGTTAAAGTATGAGATTCTACTTAGGATTCAAGGGAAATTAATGGAATTCGCTTAGGATAATGTTAAGAGGCTTACCTTGATGCTTGGAGAAGTTGAGAGAGAGGTTTTCGTGTGTAGGGCTTGAGAGGAATGGAAATAATGAAATAAAACCTAATTCCCGTTCTTTTAACGTTTCGATCCACGACTTGTCCGTAACATGTGTTACGGTCGTAACACTGGACCGTAACATAGGCCAAAATTCCAGTGATGTCTGATTTTTACGAGGTTATGATACACTGCCACGTTACGGGCCGTAGCATGTGTTACGGTCCGTAACGATGAACCGTCCTTTGGTCCTAAAGTTACGAGACAGTGATTTTCCAAGCGTGCCTGTTACGGTATGAGAGACGGGCCGTAACACATGTTACGGGCCGTCTCTTGAAGCGTAACACATGATTTTCTAAACTGAAACATATTTTCGATTCCAATACTCTCCTTCTTGGTTTCTAACCTCCTGAGTCATGGATATGATTTAGTACGGATTTTACGAGGTGTTACATTTGTCATCTTCAAAAATAGGAATATTGTTAGGTCTAAAGTTTTACCTATTTTCTTTTTAGTCTGTGTCAAAAAGAATGACCCTTTCCGTATTTGGAAACCCTTTATGCAATGATTTATAGTCACAAAAAATAAATGTGACTCATTTTACACCACAAGTTCAAAAGTCTTTTCTTTTTTCTTACACTCTGTGCCCAATCAAATAGGTTCACATAAATTGAAACGGAGGAAGTATAAATTAAGATCCAAGCTGATATGAACAGGATCTTTTGAAATGCTGTTCATAGTTGTACAAGCCAAAAGAAGAGTTCAGAGAAACTATTGGGGAAAATATTAACTATTCCGGAAAGAAGAAAACATTTTACAAAAGAAAAGATCAAGATTGATTTGTTAATTAAGGAAGCTCCAAAACTTATGGAGAATCAAGATTTGGCTGGAGTCTCAATTTCACAAAAAAATCTACATTCAGAGTAATCAGATCCAAATTCAAGAAGACGAATGTGACTACATTTAAATTAATATAAATCAAGATCCAAGCTGAAATGAAGAGGATCTTGAAATTCTCTTGGGTTAATTAAATAAGAGCTCATAGTTGTCCAAGCCAGAAGAAGAGTTTAGAGAAATTATTGGGGAGAATCTTAATTATTCTGGAAAGAAGATATCATATGGAAGGAAAGAGATGTCCAAATTAGAGTTTCAAATTTGAATATAATTGCTACAAGTTTGAAAGGAACGTAATATATTTCACTACTTCCTCCGGTCCATTTTATTTATCCTTTTTTTTTCACACTCCTTGAGAAAATATTAATTTAAAAGGTAATTTGACTAAATTATCTTATTTATTCTTTGATATCAATTTAGTACTATTCTATTTTTCACCACATTAATCTCTCTCCAAATTTATTGAGTAAGGGTAAAGGTGGAAACCAACTATTTTTAGTAAGGATAATAAGTAAAGTGGACTAGAGGGTACAATATTAAGGAAAGGTTATCCGAAAGATTTGCTGAGTTACTACAAATTTTGTTATGGAAATAAATTATATTTCCAAGATCAATGTACAAACAGAAAGCTTTAATTGATTAAACAATTATGATTCTATCTACTGCTCAATAAAGGAGATCAAGAAGCATGGTTAGTCACAATTCAAGAAACTAACCACGGAAATATCAATGAACCTTGAAAGCAAGGAAATATGACAAGAAAGATATCAAGGAATTTTAATCCCTCTACAGTGAAAGGCACGTCCTAGAAGATTTCACATTAAATATGCATTGCCAGCAAGGAGAAGAATTAATTAGTGTATGGATATAAGGAAAGAACTACAATGGAAAAGTTCTAAAGGGGAATACTAATGAGCAAAGGAAAGAATTTAGAAAAGATTTTCATACTACTACACAAAGGGTGGAACGACAGAAGACTCAAATTATAACATGCCATAAATGGAGCAATGGATAAGTCAGAAAAAATAGAAAAGAGATATTCAAACTCTCTTGATGATGCAATGGTCCTAGTTTCCGGAATACTATAAAGGAAGCATTCAACTATCGGTGAAGACTTACGCAGCCATACATTCATCTTAACTACTCTTAATTTTCTTTGTTGCACTCTTCATAATCATTGTATCTCAATAGTAATTTACTGTATATTCAAAAGAGAGGAGAGAAAAAAAATTTAGTAAGTCATTGTATTGAAAGGCTGTGTAGTTGTTCATTACTTTAGTGAGTGAGTGAAAACTAAGGAGTTGTTGTTGTTGAGCGAGTGAAAACCCAATCTTATTCGTTGTTGGTGAGCGAATGAAAACCAACCTTAGACGTTGTTTGTGAGCGTGTCAAACCCCCTTAGCTTGTTTATTGTTGGTGAGCGAGTGAAAACCAACCTCGTAAATGTTGGTGGTGAACGCGGAAACCATAAAGGCTGTACTCAAATTACAAAGAACTTAAAGAAATAAAACCTCCTTACAATCCAAGAAGACTAGATTAGGATATCACATTTGTTTCGAACCAGTATAAAAATTCACAGTGTCATTTATTTTACTGCTCTCATATTATGTTCTGAACCCTTACTATTTATTGTGGTTTATAATTAACAAATTGAAGGACTAACAAATTGTGTGTAGGTTGTCTCGTTATCAATTGACTAAGTCCACAGAGTAGTCGACTAAATTTTAACAGGCTTACGATTCATCCTCCCCTCCCCAACCCCCTCCTCTTGTACTTTCAGTTTACCCACTAAATAGTACTTCATCATTTATTAATGACATGTACAAAGTGTGACACACAAGTACATATTACATTAAGTAGAAAACATGAAGCTATCCCTCATGCACTGCTCTCTTCCTTCTCCACTCCAATTCTTTATTCAAAAGTTTAGACCATATATATAAAACTTATTATATTATTCCAGCAAGTACATTGACACCCCTTCTATAATCTATACACGTAATTCACTTCACCATATGTCTCTCTCTTAGATATGATGTTAACCTTGTTCCCGCTAGAGCAGCATGAGCAAAAACCTAGGTATATATATTAGTATACATATGTTGTAGAAACTAACATTACAACATCATGCTGCTGGTGCTATTTTTGATGCATCATCATCATCGTCATCATCATCGCCTTCATATCCTCTACAGATACATATAGTGGATCCGAACTCAGCTTCGGTAGCCCAGAACTTGGCGCAACCAAGTGATACCTTCTTATTGCTGGCACTCATGATAACAACCATATTGGTAGTGAAGGAGTTTCTTGAACTTATTACCCTAGCTTCAAGAGATGAGTCTATACACGTTTAAGCAAACTCAAGTTGTTTCAAGATATGGTTAACTTCACCTATTTATAGCTTGGAACCCGAATGGGATTTGCATAAAAATCTCTTCCAATTCCACCACTAGCTTGTTAGTGGCTTTTCTTGTACATGTGCTTTTATCGAGACGTGTCGCAGTCTCTGACTTGATTTTCGAATCATTAAAGATTTGGTTTCTTTTGGGAATTTGGTTGCAACAACAAGTGGAAGAGAGGCTTTTGTAAGAGGTGTCATCCGAATCCACTTTACAAAATAATTTCTTATACATATACACATGTAAATTTCTTATATATATACACATGTATGCGAAAATAACATTTTTCTTAAAACTTAAATGGTATGTATATATACAATTAAGTTAACACGGTTGAAAATAATACAAACTAAATATCAATTTGAGAGAAAAAAATAAACACTTAAAACAATCACAATTTCAGACTCAAAACTCATCACTTACAATGCACAGTCAAATTGTACAATTATAGATCGACATTGTTTAAGTAAAATCCGACATACGCCACTAATTGTAATACAACATATACAGATTATCTTGATGTGTGACAGGATGAAAGTGAAAAGGGAAAAAGATAGTGCATGGGAGACAGAAGAGCTAATGAGCCATTCATTCTTGAGAAAAGCCTTATGCAAATATAAGCATAAGGAGAACTCATGGAAACTTGCTACTTTACACATACTACACGTGGTTTTCTCATTGCAGCACGCTCTTTTATCGAATTGTCTTGTGCAGAACTTCAAATGAGTTTCCACCTTGGAAAAAACAGTACCAAAGATTATACTAGTTAAAAGGTTAAAAAGAAAAAAAAGAAAGGAATAAAAGAAAAAGAAGAACTAATTAAAGAGGGTCCTGGATTTAATTTAGATTGTTAATTCTTCATGAGGTTAGGGGATCTTTTCATGGGTGATAGACCTACCAAGTTATAATTCATGATCCACAAGTTATACAATACTCCCAATTTTCATAACGTATTTTTGTTCATGGAGTCATGTTTCTCGACGACTAACAATTCTTAGATTTGTAAAATTTCATTTGTGAATAGATAAAAAAACTCACATTTAAAAATTAGAATTCGTCATTGATTGAAGGTACAAGGAAAGTTAGAGTATGAAAATCCATGATTGTCACATTTTCATGGAAACTTTAATTTTTATTGAGTTTTGCGGCTTGCATGAAACAATATGAAAACCATGGTAGAGATAAGTGCGTTCTTTAAAGATTTGTGTTCTAACACATCGAGAGAAGAGAATCTAGTTCAGATGAATCACAATATTCCTATTATCACTAATTACCTGGAGAAAAAAAAATTCCATGCTGGTTTTTAGTATTAGGGTTTGTCCTGAATTACCTACCTTATTTGAATTTTACCATAATTATGTTTTACTTTAAAAAGATTTTTTGCTGGAAAAAGTTTTCTTTTGTGGAAAAGGATTCTACCATATTTATTCCTTTTCTTGCAAGAGACGTTTTAGACTTTTATAAATAGAATATTTCTCCTTTTCATTCAATAACACAGTAGTATCCATAATGTAATCGTTTAGAGAGTTTTGTATAGGGAGAGATTTTTCTTTCAACAGTTGTTAAGCTTTTATATTTGTTTTTCATATGTAGATCAATTGATCAAACATATTAGATTATTATCTCTTTTAGTATGTTTTTCTTTGTTGTCCGATTTATCGTCGTTCGAGGTTTGCAATTATTAGCTTTTGCATGTCGCCCTGATTATTTCGATCCCAACAAGTGGTATTTGAGCCGATGGTTCAACCAATGATTTAGTGGGTTGAAGACAGATTCAAGACGTGTTCAAATCAAGCTGCTATCAATTTCACGATAATGAAGATTTTGTTCAGAGTACTACATGTGGAGATGAATTTTCAACTATATTTTCAGCATCTCTGCTGCTGAAGTAAAGCAAAATATTTTTAAAGCAATTCTTAAACCATAATGTTTTTAACCATGGCAAGCAGTAGTGAAGAATATTATGTGAAGATGGAAAATCAAGATTGTTTTGCTAGAAAATTCAAGCCAAGGGGAGATTTGTTAGGGTTTGCCCTGAATTTCCTACCTTATTTGAATGTTACCATAATTGTGTTTTACTTAAGGTTTCTTCATGGAAAAAGTTTTCTTTGTGGAAAAGGATTCTACCATATTTATTCCTTTTCTTGCAGGAGAAGTTTTAGACTTCTATAAATAAAAGATTTGTTCTTTGTTCTTCTCATTCAATGACACAGTAGTATCCATAATGTAGTCGTTTAGAGAGTTTTGTTTAGGAAGAGATTTTTCTCTCAACAATTTTTAAGCTTTTATATTAATTTTTCATATGTAGATCAATTGATCAAACCATATTAGATTATTATATCCCTTTTAGTATGTTTTTCTTTGTTGTCCGATTTATCGTCGTTCGAAGTTTGCAATTATTAGTTTCCTATGATGCCCTGATTATTTCGATCCCAACATTTAGATGTGCGGAACATCTCCAATTCACCTCGTACACGATGCACGATTTGGAGGCCCGGTTCAATATAGGTGGATGGATCCTTTCGCGAGTTAATGACCCTAAATCATTAGTTAATTCTTAAAAAAAAAAAATTAAATTCATGTCTAACATGATTATTCAAGACTGTTGAAAATGTAAATTGTTTGCTAAGCAGAGGGCTAAGATTGATGAAGAATCTATATGTGAAGCCTATCTAACTAAGTAAATCACTTAATTATATTCTTATTACTCAAAGAATCTTGTGCCATGTTTGAGAAATAGACCCAATCAACAGATTACGAAGGTGAGAGTGGTTCTTTGACCCCACTAATTTATATCTTTAATAAATCATGTTGAGGTTCTAGAAAACACACAAAAAAGCCTGAACGATATGGAGAAAAAGTCAGTTCTGACACATGTGTTGCTGAATTACCCGAAATTTCAACCATTTCTTAAGTAAGTGTTGAATTATATTATTGACTTACATGGAGGTGTCTTGTGGTTCAAAAACTACCACCTAGTTATTGCTTCATTCTTTGCGCATTCACTAAAAATGTATGTACTCCATATTGGGCCTTTAGCTCTACCGCTCCAGATGGAGTAACACTTACCAATATAAAAGGCAGACCATTTAGATTTTAGCTTTTTAGGGAAAAGCTTCAGTCTTGGGTTAAACAGGAGCATCAATTAGCCTGGATTGATGTGGTGCTTTTGTATACGCTTAGTCGCTTATCGTGTCATCTTTTCATTTTCTCGTTGTACAATTTGGCATTCACATACACGTGCAGCTTGAACTCATCTGCAGCTTGAACTCATCTATCTTATTCAACTGCAACTGCCTCTTTTCTCCAGTAGCTTCCATGTCAACATTCAGTTTCTTCACGCCCAGTATGCTCTATGCTCTAGATATACAGGCAAGTGACATGTCTTCCCATAAATTAATTAGCAGGGAAAGGCACCTATGGACATTTTGTATGCAGTTCTATATGCCTACAAGGCATCATCTAACCTCACAGCCCAATCTTTCTTGTTGCATTGATTGTCTTCTCCAAAATCTACTTTATTCCACTTTTCGACACCTCCGCGTGAATACTAGACTGTGGATGATATGTCATGGACATCTTGTGTCTGACACCATATTAGGAAAGTAATTAGCCATCAAAAATGCATACCTCTATCACTAATCAAGGCTCTCGGAGTTTCGAAATGGGTGAAGATATTTTTCTTTATGAGTTTGATCACCACTTTCGCATCATTATTGGGAACAACCACTACCTCCACCCACTTAGATATGTTGTCAACAGCAACTAGAATGTACCTCTACTTTAATGAGTGAAGGAATGGACCCATAAAGTCATCTCCCACATATCAAAAGATCTCTGCCCGTAGAAAGCTTTTTTGTGGGATATTTTGCTTCCATGTGATGGACCATGTTCTCTGATATTTGTCACAACCTCTTACAGAAGAACCCCTATTGGAGTACGATAGCAGCAGCCTTGCCACCTCCATGGTGACTATCATAGGGTGACGCATGTCATACATAAAGAACTGCCCTAGTCTCATCATCTGGAATGCACCATCTTATCAGCTGATATGCACATTGTTTGAACAGGAAAGGCTCATTCTATTAGTAAAAATGCATGTTATGATAGAACTTGCGCTTTGCATTGTAGGAAAAGTCTCAAACGGTACCCCACTCACAATAAAATTCTCATAGCCAGCATACCATGAGGCTGCTTGTCCAATCATAACAAACAACTGCTCATATGGAAATGTTTTGTTGATAGCCACTTCCTCATCCATGTGATCCATGTTCTCCAATCTGGATAGGTGATCAACAACTTGATTTTTTGTACCTTTACACTCTCAATTCTATATGTCAAGCTCCTGCAACAAAAGAATCTACCGTATCAATCAAGGTTTATCATTTTTCTTATCAAATAAATACCTAATAGCTGTGTGATCTGTATAGGCCACCACTTTAGTTCCCACAAGGTACGCTCGAAGCTTGCCGAACGCCCACACTACTGTGAGCAATTCTTTCTCAAAAACTGTATAGTTCATCTGTGCGAGATTATTAGTAGATAGACTAAAAGACTTTGTTCCTCCTTTGGTCTAGGATTACGTCAACTGTGACATTTCTTACATCACACATAAGCTTAAACAACTCATTTCAATAGGGAGTCACAATAACGGGTATAGTCACTTTCTTGCTTTTCAATTCCTCAGGAGAAGAAATCTTTAAAAAATGTTTGATAAATCACCTATAAGAACCTATATGTCCTAGGAATCGTCGGACTCCTTTTACAGATATAGATGGTGGAAACTTTTCAATTGCCTCCACCTTTTATTTATCAACACCGAATCCCTTCTTGGATCCCCTGTGCCTTAGGACTATACCTTCTCATACCATGGAATGACATTTTTCTCAATTCAAGATCAGATTCGTCTCTTCACATCAGGCCAACACTCTATCCAAATTAATCAAATAATAATTAAAGGATGGCCCAAACACAAAGAAATCATCCACGAAGACCAGAATGAATCGCTCCACCATATCGATGAAATCAACCATCACACATCTATAAAAATATTACACCTCGTAGTTTCATGTTAGAATGTGTCGTAAGTGAATCAATATGAGATGTATAGGTTAAGGACCTTTACAAAGATAACGATATGTTAAAATAAATGTTAAGGAAGCATCGTGAAGGTTAGAGGTTAAGCGAATCGAAGATGTTAGAACCCGTACTTTCAGGGGTAAAACTAGGAGTGCTTAATATTCTAATAAGGTTGTAAATTAAGGTTTTTAAGTTATGTTTTGAAGTCAAGCGAGTTGTAAAACAAATGTCGGCAAAAGTTGTTGCAAGTTACATTCATAAATTAACTTAAATTTGGGTCTGATGTGACTAAGCGTTTCTCCCAATATACTTGGATTTACGGGGAGATCCACCCACCAAATTGAAGGTCTACGAGTCTAGTTTCCAATGCATTAACCGTTCAACGATACGACGTCGAAGTAGAGAGATATTCGCGTTTTCGCGAGACTGCGCAGGCAACCAGTTTAGGACCCACTTGAGGCGGTGCAACTTTTAAAAGATGTATGTATTTAGTGGCTTTAAATTTTAACTTCAATTCTCTCATTTTACAAATCCTAAACACTATTAAACCCTCTCCCAAAGTTCCTATATCACCCAATAGAAAAAACTAAGGCAAACAATGGGAATCAAACGTGGGAATCTCGTGATCCTAGTTCTTTATTTGTTCTTCTTCTTGTTGTTGAATTGAAGATTCCTTGAAGTGGAAGTAAGATGTATCAAGACTAAATCTCTCTGGTTGAGGTAATATTTCTCATCTCTCATAGGTATTTGAGTTAATTCAAGGATAGATTACGTAAATCTTATGCCGATAAGCCCATGGTGCTTGTAGAACACAAGTTCTATTCTTGTGGTTGATTTAGAGGTTTCCTCCTATGAAGTAACCTCAGATTTGAATGGATGCTTGTTGTTTGAGGTAATATTTAACTTCTTCTTCATGTATTTAAGATTTTAGGAGTTATTACTAGCTCATATGATTCCAAACCCATAAGATAAAGGTCGGAAATCGTAGTTTTTTGTCTTTGTTTGTTAAACTGTTTTGAAGACCCCATTATGGTATTTTTTTTTTTTGTCTGGAAATTCATAGAATGAACTAAGTATGTTGTGGTTGCTGTTGTTAACAAGTTCTGGAAGGAAAAGGGAGTTTAAAGTTATAGTTTTGTTAATTGTAAACCGAGCTTGCCGCTCGTCATATTGTTGTGTAAATTAAGGAGCTTGTTATAGGGTTATTAATCATTTGGGTCTGATATGAACTTGAGGGAAGTTAAAGAAATAGGAGAGATGCTGCCCGTTTTGTTATAGAATAAGTTTGTCGTTTGGAATAAGATACATTAGTTATACCGCTTGTAATGTGATGATAGCGTCATTTCATTATTGTAGATTAAGGTACAGCGATTTGAGCTTATCATGGTCGTTGGACATATTATTTCACAAAGATATGTAAATGTTATTCCCTTTCTTGGCATGATTCTAGTTTCGGAGAGGATCCGAACAAGCTTATCAAAAGAAGAACTGAAATCTCTATTCAAGCATTAGTATATCACTAATAGCACTTCATTGTGTGTCCCTTGTTGGGAGTATATTTTAGCCTATATATCATTGTGATATGCTGTTGAGATAGAGAGTACATGCAAATTAGAGTAGTTGCCTTCGAGGCTATATTACTCTTGCCTTCATTCATCATCATATACATTTGCCTTTGGGGCTATACATCCATCATCATATACATATGCCTCTCTGGTTATATAGATATGCGCATTGCCTTTGGGGATATACAAAGATACAGCTTTGTTTCGTGATACATAATCATTATGTATATTTCGCTTGCATTACAGAGATACGCGCATCGCTCTTCTGGGTTATGCATTTGCCTTCGGGGGCTATACATTTTCCTTCTTTGTATATACATATATATGCACACGGGCTATACAGATATATAGTTTGCGTTCGGGGCTATTTACATTTGCCTTCTGGGCTATTTTATAGTTTAGCTATGTACATGCCATACCTAGATAAGGCCGGCTGCTTTTATATTGTTTTACATGTTGTAGGAGTCACAAAAGGGTGGGTTATGCCCAGATTATCCTTGACTCCTCAACTTACTTTCAGTATTACAGCTTTCAGTTATATTATGTTGCCTGACATGCTCGATACACTATTATGTTGCCTGCAAGTTCCGATAGATAGCCGTGCAAGGACCCTTCAAGAGGCGTGCGGCCGACCGGTAAAAGCTCCATTTCATCCGGAGTTGCCATGTTCAGAGTTGGAGTCGTGGTGTATGTACAAACAGCATAGGTAGGCCGGGGCCCTGTCCCGACCACAGTATAGTTGTATTCTCCCTAGAGGCTTGTAGACATGTCTTATGAGTATTGTATGTCAGTATAGAGGCCTTGTCGGCCCTTGGTATATTGTTTTGGGTTTTGCTTCTTACAGATGTACAGATTGGCCTTGCTGGCTTGATTTACTTATTAGGGATATTGAGAGCTATAGAGTGGTACGCTCGGGCAAGTAAGGCACCGAGTGCCGGCCACGCCTCCCAGATTTAGAGCTTGACATAAAAGTTACAAGTGCATTACATAATCTGAAGGGCATCCTCTTGAATGCAAAAGTGTCATACAAACATGTGAATGTGGTTTTCTCTTGATCCTCTGGGATGATAGTAATATGATTGTTGTCAAAGTAACCATCAAGGTAATAATCATGTCCGCCTAGTCTGTCTAACATTTGATCAATGAAGGGAAATAGGGTAATTATAACGACCCGTTAGGTCGTGTTAGTTCTTTTCCTATTTTTTCCTATTTTTCCCTCGTGGACCAGCCCTTTTTCTTATTTTGGGGTGTTTTGTAGTGGGCGTGGTTGGCACAATTCCCGAGGTAGTCAAAATATCTTAAGCATAAAATTTGCTAAGTTGAAGAATCTTTCAGTGTTAGGTTGACTTTAGGCATCATCGGGGCTATTTGTGTCATTTTGATAATTTCTTCAGTTCCATTAGCTCCGAAAAGTCGATTATAGGCTGGGTATATTTTTGGTTCGGCTCCCGACTGAATCGAGGGCATTTTGGTTGTTTTGTTGAAAAATTGATTTTTGACCGTTCGGGGTTGACTCGGTCAATGAGACCTCTTTTGGGAATTCCGAGTGCGCGAGTGAGTTTGTAGCGCGTTTTTACATATGTCTGCATATTTGGTTTGTATCGAGGAGGTTCCGGGAGAGTCTCGTGATTTCGGGGTATGAGAGTCAAAGACCAGATTTTGCTGTTTCTGGTGTATTCTCATCGGGAAGAGGGCCCCGCCTCAGAGAACGCCCCGCCGAAAGGAAGCTCCCGCAGTAAGCGATCGTTTCGTGACCCGGTTTCGCTCCCCTCGCCCCGCGAAGACATTTCCGCAGGAGTAATACCGCTGCGGCGAGTGAGGTTCTGCTGCTGCCGAAGCTTGAGAAATTTATTTAATTAGGTCTCGATGAGGTTTCTTTCGCTGAAGCAGGTGCGTAGGTGCGAGACCTAGTGCGTAAGACGAGACCTAGTGCGTAAGAGCGAGAAGCGCTGAACAGAATGTGCCTTTAGTGTCTTGCTTCCTTAGACAATTCATTTTAAACCCTTAAGTCTTGAGAGGGAATTTGGAGAAGATCAAGAGGATTTCTTTAGAGAAACCATTGGGTAAGTCTTCTAACTTGGTATTTTGATTGTTCCCATGATTTAGGTTCATAACCCATGCTTAGAATGTTTGGATTAAAGAGGAAATAGAAGGGTTTTGTAACCTAACCTAAGAATTGGGGGTTTTGGTAATTGAGCATGAATTAATGATTATTGATGGATGATTTTTGGTATATAAGTTATATTAAGTAGGCTTAAGTCATCGATAGACCCTTGAACTTGTCCGTAAAATTCATTTAGACCCCCAACTGAAACTCTTACCATTTGAACCCTCCAAAAAGACGTTTACTGCGACACATAGACACAAATTTGACAATTATATTGTGCATCTAAGTGTGTTGATGCTACTTGTTGTGACATGGAAACAAACCAATCAAAAAAATACACATCAACAAAGTAAAAAAAAAAAAAAGAGTAATATTTCAAAAAGAAAATGAAAAGCTTAATTTCCATATCCCACCCCTGCCCACCCAACCCTCCCTATTTCTTCTTTCTCCCTTCGATCCACCATTACTGTCCACTATCTTTTCTTCTTCCCCAAAGCCACTATCCATTCTCTTCCCAGATCCTCCCCTCTTCCCTTTATTCTTTCAGCCTTCATAATCCCTTTTATTCTTTCTCCACCTGAGGTCGTCTTTTTCCATTGAAAAAAGAGACTTGGATCCTTAAAAAAATTTCGGTCATCTCCATTTTTTTCGGCAATATGTTTCTTCGAGCAAAGAAATATTTTTTCATATTACGGTATATTGAAAGCTAGTATATTGGAAGAAGAGAAAAAAAAAAAGCATGTTCCAAGGCTGGAAAGAGAGCAAGACAGGGAAAATTCAAATCTAAATCCTTAAAATTTTTCCGGCCATCCCCATTTTTTCCGGCAAAAGATATTTATTTGAGCACAAACTCTTTTTGTCACACCCTAATTTAAATTTAGGGCGTGACACACGCACCCGACCCTTATTTAGGGCCGAGCGAACCGGCCGACTCACATAATACTCGTAAGCACGCCGGCTCTCAAATCATGACACAAATACATAACGAAAATCTTTCAAAGAATAACATGCTTTTTGCCTTTCTTGAATCAAAGAAAATCATAACATATAAAACTTTTAATACAATGCGTAATGATGCATCGGCTTACATAGCCGCTTACATAACTGACATCTTATACCCACGACACTGTCTGCAAAGTCTCTAACATGGAACATGAAACCATATCATAAAGCTCTAGCTCGGAGCACTCCGAGAAAATAGAGCTCGCCAATCCCGTCGGGGAACATCTTCTCTAATATCTTCAACTCATCCGGGTGTACTTCCGCGCGTACGAAACGCAGCCCCCCGAAGAAAGTTGTTGGTCACGACGAATATGTACTGAGTATGTAAACCATGAAATATATTAAGCGGGATCATACTGAAGTAATGAGTACAGAAAATCATAAAACTTGCCCTTAAAAAAAAACGTTTATCATGCATATCAAATCATATAATCATCATGTAAACATATAGCGTGTCCCGGCCCTCTAGTGAGGGACTCGTAGGTAAAATCATCATATACATATTCATATAACGTGCCCCG
Organism: Lycium ferocissimum; assembly: GCF_029784015.1. Classification (NCBI taxonomy): domain Eukaryota; kingdom Viridiplantae; phylum Streptophyta; class Magnoliopsida; order Solanales; family Solanaceae; genus Lycium; species Lycium ferocissimum. Next base: position 51,490,629 of record NC_081349.1, on the reverse strand, counting down.
CCCTTTAACAAGGGACGCGGTAAGTAAAATCATATCATCATCATGCATGCATATACATATACATATACATACCGTACCCGTCCCTCTAGTGAGGGACTCGGTGAATAATAAGTGTCCCCGCCCCCGCTAGCAAGGGACTCCCAAGATGCCATCCGGCCACCATCTCCATATCAACACATCATCATCATATCATATATATATATATATAATACATGCCCTGGCCCGGGACGCAGTGAAGGACATATTGAGGCTGGCACGAGCGGAGTAGTGACAAACCATATGCATATAAAATCATACTCAGAGACTCAATGAAGTAGTCTAAGCGGAATGTCATTTGAAAATCGGACAATAGTTATATCAAATACCTTTCGGAAACATAACATACATCATACGTATTTACAAATCCATAAGGGTCATAGTCATATTCAAACCATAGGGATCGTGGTCATACGTCAAACCAATCCGAGTTCGCCCTCGGAAAGTTACAAACTTTATTCACTTTAGAACATTCTACTTAACAAATCGAAGCGATCCAAGCCTTTTCGAGAAAGTTACGAACGTTCGTAGTTTCGGATTCGTTTAGGAAACAAACTCTTTTTGAAAACAAACTTTTATGCAATCTTTGAAATCCATTCATGCGAAAAACATAAAAACCATAATTTGACTACATTAAGGATATGAGTATCAAGAAACAAATATGGATCATAAACATGCTCGGATCGCAAGAGTGGAATTACCTCGGGGTACGTATCATAACTTACTTTTCAACTAAGACATGCCAAGGAAAGAAGGGTTAAGCTTACATACCTCGATCGCTTCCTAAGCTAATCCAACTCAAGTCTCGACTCTCCAAGGTCTACACAACGTCAATGGATATCGAATATTAGTCATAAACATCGAAGAATCCAATTCCAAACCATTACTTTTTCTACAGAAATTTCGACAGCAATTCCCCTATAAATTGGACATCCCCGAGAATTTAACTCAGCCAAATCATTATCAACAATACCAACAAACATAGTAACAATATCAATAATCAATCCCGAACGCATTCTAACATTAACAACCTCCTTTCACATAATGCGACGACATTCACTTATATTCAATTCAACCGCATATAACCAAATTAATACCAACATTTACACGTTCAATTACTAATCCGAAACCACTCAAATAATATTCGAGGACACTCTAAACAATTCACACAAGACTTTTACCAATCCAACCAAGTTACCATGTCAACCGAAATCCCCCCAAATCCGAGAGCAACCACAACAACATATTCCTCTCCTTCCAATTTCATAAACTATACTAACAATCGACACATTAGCAACATTACACTTACAACACAATAAGCTATATTAGGATTACTTTAGCTCCAATTCAGCCCACATTCGGCCACACTATCAACTCCAATATTTCAGGAGTTTCATTCAATTCTACACATTACAACAACAACTAAATGCCAAGTAGATTTAATTCTTCATTCCTACACAACACTACACCCACACGGCCAAAACCACACATGCACGGTTTCACTCCAACATCCACATTTACATAAATTTCATTCATTTCCACATTCCACAACATGCACAACGATGCATAACATATAGAAATAAAGATTAAATCTCACCTTTTCTCTTCAACTTTTCCTCTCGGCTAGAATTGGTGAATTGCGACCACGAGCGACTTTCTTGTTCCAACAACTACTCCACGTTAAAGAGAGGACCTTCTACTTGGTTGAATTACTTGGAGGAATTATTTTTTTTTCATGAAAATTTTTGAGTTCATTTTTCTTTCCACCATGGCCGAATGCCTTGGTTTCCTTTTCTCCAAGCTTCTTGATTTTTCTTCTAACTTCTAGTGTTGAAGATGACTAATATAATAACTTAGTCATCTTTTTAATTACATATGGTAGCATCCATTTGGCCCTTATTTGCCACACCCATGTGGCCGGCCACATGGCATATTTTTCATGAAATTTCTAGTTTCCAAAACTCACATTTTAGCCCCAAATTTTCATGAAATGGTCCACTTTCCATAGTTCATTTTTGGTCCCATATTTCATGAAATATTAGTTTCCATAATTCCACTTTTAACCCCAAATTTTCCTTAATATTTCCATCCAATGAAATCATAAGTGACTTTGTGCATTAAAACAAAATCGGAAAATAGCCTTGTCCATAACTTCCTGCAATTTACTCGGAATATCCCGACGTACGAAATGCGGGATATAACACTTTTCATATTACTTTATACTGTTAGCTAGTACATTGGAAAAGAAGAGAAAACAAAGCTTGTTGACACTTTACATTCAATGCTTATGCTCTCACTTGAGGTGAAGGAGAAATGGTGAGAGGTGAAGGAGAAATGGTGTTGTTGGTGGAGTAACTGGTGGTGGAGAAGAAGAAGAGGAGAGAGAAAAAAATGTTTATTTTTTTTCCTTTTTTTGTTAACACTTGTCATTTGGGACCCACATCAATAGCATTTTAAATGCTTCTCACGCTCGTTAAAAAAAGTGGGCAACACGCATAGTGACATATCAGCTCGATGTGTCTATACAACACAATAAACGTCTTCTTGGAGGGTTTAGATGGTAGAAGCCTCGGTTGGGGGGTCTAAATGGATTTTACAGATAAGTTTGAGGGTCTGTTGATGACTTAAACCTATTAAGTATGAGGAACATGAGTCTAGGTCCAATTTACTGTTTTGCCCTGTTGGGTTCGGAATCCAAATTTTAGGGCTCAATTTTGGGATTTTGATCTATGTAGCAATATGGGTATTGATAGACTCATATTCTAGCGTATAATCCTTATTTGACTAGACTTTGATCATTCAGAGATCTTTTGGATTGGCGAGAGGGTGTTGTGATTCGATATTTGGCATTCTAAGCAAGTTGAGACCTTGCACTCTTTCTTGAACATGTGGTTGGCTAAAATAAATCTAATAAGAGGGTCATCGGTTAATTAAGGGGGTTCCGATACTCGTGAGGTAACGAGAACCTATATCGGATACCGGTCTTCATGATAAGGGTATTTGCGCACTTTCAATTGTATAGTTGGTCTAAATGCCATACTTTGGGCACTAGCTGATAGAATAGTACGATCCTTTGGATCTGTGATTGGGGTCTGATGCCCGTACTTTATGTCTTTTATTATTATTGCCTATCTTATCTGTTTGTATGCATATTACTCATATATCCTCATTGAAATGAAAAGAAAGTAAAAAGGTGAAGCCTTTATCATATTGAGGACTTAGGGATGGATTTATGCTTATATACTTGTTCTTGACTTGTGGTATGCCATATTCATACTTTACACGTATTTCATGCATACTATTTGAGGATATGATTATGAGTCCGAAGGGATCTAATTTCGGATGAGTGATGATGCATTAGTGCATTCCGTTGACAAATGGGTCTGGTCGGCTAAGAGACAAGTTATTGAGATATGAAGTGTGGAAACTATGATTCGAGGACTTTTCGGAGTGGTGGTATATAGGCCTTATGAGCCCCCCATGGCTCACTATTCGTTGACATTCAAACGTGTGTATATCTAGAAGTGGAATAAAGGCCTTGCATTACATTTACATCATATTCATTCATTCTTTATGTTGTTGATTGTGTATATTTGTATCTGAATTGCCTTATCTTGATTTCTATCTACTATGTGAGTTTAACTGTTAAAAGTATGATTATCATGTATCTTGGACTAATAGCAGACTAGTGTGGTTGTAGTATCATAAACCAACCCTCGTCTCCGTTCTAGACTGGGTCGGTCAACGATGCTGCTGAGTAACCGTTGATTATTGTACTCACGCTACACTTGCTGCTGCACCTTTTGTGTGCAGATTCGGTCCCCAGTACTTGCAGAGCTCGTGACTACCAGGCTGCCCGCTAGAGCCTTTGCTGAGAGATTGGGGTGAGCATCATGATCCTGGACGTCTCCGGACTCTCCTCTATCATTTACCTTTTGTCTTTCTTCATTCCAGACAGTTCTATTTATGCATTTTCAGACTATTTGTACTCCTTAGTAGTCCTTGTATGAGAGTCACATCAGATTTTGGGGATAAGTGTAATAATTTCTAAGTATGTTATTTAAGATTGTTTAAGACTTGAAAATTGACTTGTATGATTTATTTCCGCTTTTATTTTTCCCCTTAATATTGGCATGTTAATGGCTTGTGTTGGCTTATTAGCACAGTGGGGTCAGTGCCATCACGAATTGGGAAATTGGGTCGTGACAGTAATGGTCTTTTTTGGTGGCTTTATTCAACCTTCCAAAATCAATACATATCTGCCTACCTGTGATAGTACATGTGGAAATTAACTAATTATTTTCATTGGTAACCACATACATCCATCCCTTTTAAGGACATACTATTCGGGGCTCGCCCACTTATTATCAGAGATAGGATATACAATACTTATGTCGATCCATTTTATCACCTTTTTCATACCACATAGTTGGCATAAGTGGGATAAGCACGTGTGAGTTTTGATGATTGACAAAGTAAACGAACAAAGTGAATGAACCAGGTCTTTAGACATTTTCTACTTTAGACATTTTCTATCTTAGAGACAGGTGCAGTGAATAGATCAAAGACAGTTGCGAGACAAGAGTGATTGAAACAGGTCTATGGACATGTTCCATCTTTGACACTGAGGCGATTCAGAGATGGATGAGACAGATGCTTGAACTAGGTCCAAGAACGTGCTCCAGCTCAAAGCCCTACTGCGAGTAGCATTTGTGATTTATGCTAAAGACTTGGCAGACAAGTTGCAGGATTTCTTGCCATAATTATCAAGATACTTCAGACTTCTACAAAGACATTGAAGCCGCGTGAATGCAAGAATCCCAAGTCAACTCAAACCCTAACTCTCATAATAGGCCTTACTATATAGGGGTTGAGTTCAGCTAACTTGATGCAAACTTAGTATTATATATATACACGCAAATTAACGCAATGAGGAAGTTTACCTACTAAAATAAAGAGAAATCAGACACTGAAGCCGCGTGAATGCAAGAATCCCAAGTCAACTCAAACCCTAACTCTCATAATGGGCCTTACTATATAGGGGTTGAGTTCGTAGTTTCGATCTTAAACCTAGTATTATATATATATATATATATATATATATATATATATATATATATATATATATATATATATATATATATATATATATATATATATATACAAGTCCTGCAATGAGGAAGTTTACCTACTAAAATAAAGAGAAATCAGAAACTAAGCAAACCCTGGTGAATGCAATACTTGAAGAAGTTCTGATTACTGAAGTGCGGCCTGATACAAAGAAGAAGATTGAAGAACATGTTCTATAGAGTTTATGTTATGAAGCTCTTGAGTCTATATTCATGTATTAGGATTGTTTATCGAGTTGTCCTTATCAGCATTCATAAAAGCAACATTCAATAGGTATAAACGTTAGACAAATTCAACTTCAAGTTGGGATAACTTGATAAGGGATCAATAGTCTAGGGAGATTGTTAATATAGGAATTAGAGTTTAGTTCCTAGGTTACAGAGTTTGTAACTTGAATTTGCAAAGGCTCACTGTTGTAGTGGAGTTGAGAAAAATCCTACAGAGGTGTAGGTCGTGTTTTTTTCACCCTTTATGAACCGGGTGGTTTCCACGTACAAATTGATGTGTCGTTGTTTTCCTGTTATTCCTATTCCGCAGCGCTAGCTTGGAACAGGTAGAGTAACGTAATCTATCCTATAGGCAAAAAATTGGTATACATTAGGATAAATAACTAGTCGTGCAAACTATCACACATCCTTCATGATAGGATTTAGACGATGTTGTTGCTCTACGCTTGATTTATGATCCTCTTCAATCAAAATCCAGTGCATGCAGAAAGTCGGGCTAATACCTTTTATATCAAATATAGTCCACGTGATTGCTCAGGTAGCGCTCTTAACAACTTTTCTTCGTGCAAAATAGATAGCTTCGCAGAAATAGTAATAGGAAGAGTATCAAACTCACCAATGTATGCGTAGAAAAGGTGGGGTGGAAGAGGTTTCAGTTAAAGTTTTGGAGCCTCCCTATAGACAACTTGAGAGGTGGTCCCATTGGTCTATTAAGTGGCTCATATGGTATCCTTCCTTGAACATAATTGTATGACACGTCCATGTGTGATTTATCTCCTCAACTTCCTCATTTTCTGCCATACAGTCATACAACATCAGATCTCCCTCCAAAAGATCATCAAGATAGGCCACGAGGTCCATCTGTTGTGCATAAGAGTTTACCATAATGTTTGCTACAAGGTCCTCATAACGATGAGGGAGCCCCATAGCTTTGTATAGATTTAATGTTATCTCTTCGTTTTCCACTCTAAATGCCTTTTTCCTTCTTTGACCTTTATAATTGTATCTTCAGCCGCTAGCAAAGGTCTCCCCGATTTTAATGGGACTCGTTCATCCGCTTGAAAGTCAAGGATAATGAAGTCAGTTGGAAATATGAGCTCCCAATTTGCATTGGCAGATCTTCGATTATTCCCTTGGGATAAGCCATAAATCTTTCTTTTAACTACAACATTATAGTACTCGACTTTGGCTCTCCTAAAAAAAGGTTCTTGAAAACCAATAGGGACATCAAGTTTATGTTGGCCCCCAAATCACACAAAGCTCGTCCTACTTCGACATTGACAATTCTTATGGGGATAGTGAAACTCCCCGAATCCATCAATGTTTGTGGGAGTTTGTTTTGGGATCTACACCCATCATTAATTGCTATAGTTTCGATGTTAGTCAACCTTCTCTTGTTTGTCACTAGTTTTTTGATGTACTTTGCATACTTTGGTACATCCCTCAAAGCATCCACTAGTGGAATGTTAAGGTGTACTTGGTTTAGAATTTCTAGGAACTTTTTTAATCTCACCTCCTTATGTTTCTGCTTTAATCTATGTGGGAAGAGAGGAGGTGATCTTGCAACTATCTTCTTTTCAAATTTCTCAGGCTCTTTTCGATTTCCTCTACTGGTTGAGGAGTCAATTCTAGTTCACGGATGTCCTCTGCCTTACTCTTGGTAGGTATTTCTTGTAAGTCTTTGCCACTTCTAAGTGTCACACCATTAGCACATTTAGTTGTTTCAAATCAAGCATCATTCACTTTCCTCTCCAGTCTAGCTATTTGTGCTTACATACTCTGGAACATGGCACTCATGCTATCATTAAGCGTCTAAAAAGCTTGTTTTGCATCAGACCCTTGTGAACTCAACTGTTGTGCATTGGTGTGGTCCTACTGAGTCCGCTTCTATTGCTTCAAGACATATAATGTCTCATAAGTTACAACATATACTTTCTAATGCAGTACTAATTCTCGAACTTGTGACATAAGTGCTGATATACTAGCTTTTACTGTAGCTATTTCACATTCAATCTTTTCTATTTCACAGTTTCTGCCCCCTACTTGTTAGTGTCGGTTGTTTGACGAATAGTTGTTTAGAAAATCCTGAAGCTCGTCGAAGCTCTTTATTATAAATTACCCTCCCCAAGCAACATCAAGGAGCATCTTAGTGTCACAATGCAGACCATCTATGAAAGTATGACCCAATATCTGATTTGACTGCCCATAATGTGGGCAATCTCTGAGTAGCTTTTTAAAGCGCTCCCATGTCTCTAATAAACCCTCCCTTTGCTCCTGTTGGAACCCCACAATTTGACTTCTAAGTGCTTCAGTCTTCCAAGTCAAGAATAACCTTATTAGGAATTTTTTAGCTCAGTCATTCGATATAGTGATGGAATTTATGGATTCCTTCTGTAACCACGCTTTGGCGTCCCCAAACAATGAGAATAGGGACAATTTGATATATACTCTGGAGTCATACTTATGAAATTGTATATGTATGTGATCTCCAAGAAGTTCAGTGGGTCTTCGTGTGCTATTCCTATGAAATGTCCCTGTGATTACCAGCAGCACCATATTTTGTTACAGCTCAAAAGGTGTCGTGAGTTCAGGCTTTACGATAACCTATGCCATGCTTACAATGATTGGCCCCATTGCCTCAATCACACCTTTATTTACTTCTTGTGCCATCTTTTTAAAGTTCCTGAGTTAAGACACGCAAAAACAAACACACAGTAAACTTGAACAAAAGATCAATAACCGTCTAATCTAATCAAAAGCTAATTTCAAACTCCCTGACTATAGCGCTAAAAACTTGATGGATTCCAATTAACACACAAGCGTACATGGTCGACAAGTAATATATATGATAAGTAAGATATTGTTCCCAACGAGGACGTGTGATTTAGCAACCGTTTAGATCAAACTATTATCAACTTATTTATTCGAGGATCGTTGACAAAAGTGATGATTTGCTATGAGCTATTGCAACAAAGTAATTTGAAAGTATCGTAACTATGTCTCTGAAACTTTATGAAGAATTCAATAAGAGATAAGATTCCAGGGTTATGCGTGAATGTCAATCCTATCAAGTATCCATTTGAAGTAATGTTTGAGAACTTAGTTTGTTAATCACAAAGTTGATATTACTTCGGAGTTCATTCTTGATAAATCAGAGCCTATTCAAACTACTGAAATGCCTATGTTTCCATGATCTTCTCAAGTAATAAGAACGTAATTGTATCTATTGTATTTGACCAAGCAAGGCATACTAAGTATAAGTCTATAACTAGCTTTGTCACTTAACTAGGTATAAGTTAATCAGAGCCGCCAATCAGTGTTGGACGAATCACTAGATCACCAAACTTGCTCTACATAATCCCCTATGCTATCTAAACCCCCTCTTTCGAGCGCATATCAAGATACGTAGATAGTCGCTCTATATTAACTACTCACGGAGATAATTGATGCATTGACTAAACAAATGAATTAAACCAATAGATGATGATCACATTAAATCAAATTTCTATTACGACATTCATGAATTCCCGCAACCCTAAAAACAAGTAAAGTAGTCACTCATGCTCGTGGCAAACACATCTCTAGAATTCGATAACATAAATTAAAGAAAAGAGATAAAGTAAAGAGTCAGATGAAAAAAAAAAAGACAAATGACTCAAATGATAAACATACATTTAGACCCCTTTTCTTAGTCTTGCATAAGTGTGTGCGCGCACATGCTGTGTGTTAACTTATTTTCTTTACCAGGTTACTTGTGAAGGGGATAAATAATACAAAAAATAAGTTCAAAATCATAGAACCCGCATAGATTACGTGTTTTGAGCTTAATTTTTATTCAGATGGTTCAAAAATATAAGAAATTAAACACACTAAGAAGCCTTATGGGGGGGGGTCAACATCTACTATATATGCATAAAAATTAATTTTAACCTTTTTACATATAGTGTAATTTTTTGCCGAAGGGGTTTGTACCCTTGCCCTTTACCCTCTGTTTGGATGGTTGTTTCCCGTGGTTCATTAATGTACAATATAGTATGGTACAATATGGTGTTGTATTGTATTGTATTGTACTGTATTAATGAACATAATGTTTGGGTAGACTGTATCGTTTGTTGTGATTTAATAACATTTATTGTTTGGTTTGACTGTATAGTACTGTATAATAACTTGTAAGTTTACTAAAATATCCTTTAACTCTAAATTAGAAATTAATTTATATATATATTAATAAAACTCAGGTAAAAAATAAAATAGAAATTTTAAAAAATAAGTAGATAGTGGGTGGGGGTAGTGTGTGGTAGGGTGGGGTGGGGGTTGGGTGGTGGTGAGGAGTAGTGGCTGGGGGTGAGTGGTAGGGTGGAGTAAGGGTGGGGTGGGGGTAAGTGGTAGGGTAGGGGTGGGGTGGATGGTCGAGGGTGGGGTATAATGGATAAGTGAAATACGTAACAACGGAAAAATTATCAAATCTGTGGTTATAAAAGTTAGGACTTTTCATGGTTATATAACCATAAAATGATCCACGGATTTACAACACCATACCACATAATTTTAAGAATAATTAAAGCAAATATAGTTTCATAGAAAACCATACATTAAAAAATCACGAGAAACCACCATCCAAAAAGGGGGGTTAGTGGCTCTACTCCTCGTAGTTTAAGTGTTTAGTTGACAATTTTACCAAATTTTTTAGATGTGTAATATGTAATTAGTAATTTCACGGTAGTTTATATGTATTGCTATGCTTTACCCCAAATGAAAAATTTATTGTAAAAGGTATATGCACATTTTACCTTTAGATTAACCTTTTCCTTGAAGATATGATTTCATTTTGATACCCACAATTCACAAAGGACATAAATAGAAACCGAACCCCTTTCTCCCACCTCTTCACACAGAACCGCCATTAACCAAGACCCCAATTGTGTCTGTCCCTCAGTTTGTTTATCAATCCACTGATTGCTTACCCATTAAGAAGAGAAAAAGAAACCTCACACATCTATTGATACTTTTTTTTTTGTGGTAATTTTATAGTTCTCTTTCTGCCTTTTACTTTTTTCACAGAAATGGGGCTTTTAGTAGTTGGATTGCAAGTTGCCAAACCTGAATTTTGAATATTTATCTGTTTCTTGGATTTATTTGATTGTATTTAAGGATTCTTGGAGTAGTTGTTGTTGTATTTAAGGATTCTTGGAGTTGTTGTTATTATTGTATTTAAGGATTGTTTGTGCAATTTATTTCATTCTGATGGGGTGGCGTTGGGTGATCACTGCAATCTGCTTGTTAACTAAGAGAATTATGCTTTTAAGAATTTGTATTGTTTTTATGCAAATGTTGAACTTTAGGATTGTGGTAACAAAATGTGAATCCTTCGATGAACATAGAATTTACCAAATGTTGCCGGTTTTTATTTGTAGGATGACCAAGTTTAATGAAGCAAAAACTTAACCTTTCTCGTTGGACTGGATTATCGTGTTAGAGACGTGTAGGTCAGTGTGGGATAAGTGTGAGACTTGGGGGGCATTTGGTTTATGGGATATTGGTGGGATAAGGATAATAATCCCGGGATAAAATGTGGAATTATTTTATCCTGCATCTGGTTGTGGAGTTATTTTATCCTGCATCTGGTTGTGGAGTTATTTTATCCTGCATGTGGTTATGAGTATTAATTAGTCCTGGGATTATTTTATCCCACCATTTGAACTAAGATGATGGGATTAGTTATGCCCTAAAGAAGGTGGGATAGCTAATCCCATGGAATATCCCCACCTATGGGATATATTTGTCTATTCCATCCAACCAACCAAACGATCCCTAAATATCTAGTCTTAGAGAACCCCAAATTTTCCTTTAAATCAACAAATAGTGTGTGTTGGAGCGCGATGGGCCTGAAAATGGATATAGAGGATTCATATCCAACTAGTTTGGAAATCCGGTGTTGTTGATTGATTCCATCTTTTCAATCGTATTCTCTTTGATAATGCAATTGGATATTTAAAAAGTATGAATAATGTCAATTACGCTAAACGGCTTATCACTGTCATGGTCATACGTTGCTACAAGAAGTTTATTACTCCAAGCTATTTCAATGGACGCTGATTTGTACTGGAAGTAGACATCACTTGAGGTATACAGCATTGGAGGAGACTGAATGTTTGTAGTCAACTCTTGCAAGGATTTACCTTCTAAGGGGTCGTCTGGTCCGCCAGGGTGTATCTGAATAGTACTGAATATGATGTATTAGTAATGTATATTGGAATTTGTTATGCAAACATTATTTTTTATCGACTGTTTGGTTTGTCGTTATAAATAACATGCATTACATTATTTCTAAATAGTACTGAATGTGGTGTATTAGAGTAGGAATATTACTGGTATTGTTAATGTTATGGTTTACTATGTATAAGAATAGTACTGAATATGGTGTATAAGTAATATTGGTATTAGTTGTGCCTGACTTAAATTTGCAACCAAACATTGTACTAAAATTTAGTACCAATTCTACCTAATACACCCCCTCAAACGACCCCTAACAGTGTGGGATTCTGTTGATAACTCCAGCTTCACTATTGGTATTTGTAGCATCAAGTCATTTGCATAGGTGGGTTAAACTCTTGTAAGTGGTCGGGCAATTATAGATGGAGCTATCAAGTTTGATAATGACTAATGTACTTTGCATGCTTGCTTTGCTAGACTTTCAACATCAAGAGTTTAACATATGGAGGAATTGTGCATTAATATTTACCACAACCTTTGAGCATTGATTACTCATACTAAGAAGATATAGTTGAGGAGGAAATATTAACAGCCGGCTTGACTAATGTAAGAGTATGTGTCTGCATGGCTAACATATGGTTTATGCCACTACATGTTGTCTCTTTTAGGTAGGATTGGAGGGTTTATACTTACATTTATTTTTATACTTTATGCTCTGAGATCATATGGCTTGTAACTCAACGATACTATAAAGAAAACAAACATCATTTGAATTTATATTATCATATTTGGAAAAATAATTTGTACTGAATCTGATTGTCTGATTTAGGCTATCTGTCGATTCAGGTTTTAAATCAGGCCCCTCCTCTTTCCATGAAAATATTCTGGCTCCTCCCCACCCTCTTCCTTTGTCTCACTCTCACACTCTCGTTCAATTAAGAGTCCCATGCTCTTAACCTTATTTGTGGATCCATTTTTGTAGTTTTGCATTTTTCTTCCATTTCAAATAAAAAACAAAGGTCACCTTCTTAGATTGTATTTAGCAAGAAAATTCATTTTCTAATAGATGCAACTTCAGGTTCTCGTATCACTTTCCAAGAAAACTTGATTGCGTCTTTTACTCGAATTTTATTTCAATTCTCCATAATTCAAATCTTCTGTTTTATGTGGTGATAGGGGTTGGTGAGCTCTCTGAATTGGCAGGACATGTGGTTATATTGATACTCTGTCCAAGTAACTAGTACATAATAGATTGAAGATAATTCGTATACGGCCTAGGTACTAATCTTTATGCTTGGTTAATCATAAGTTTTATCAGTCATCTGTCTCTCTATTGACTTTTTCTTAATTCCTTCTATTTTAGCTGTTTTATTTTAATATTTTAATTTTAATTTAAAGGTTATTTCCCTTTGTGATATTATGTAGGGCGCTGATTTTCGTCATTGAAGTACTTAGATTGCAATTTCAACTTGAAGTTCTGTGTTTCCCCCTATTGTTATATATGGGCTGAGGTATATATTTATGGGAGGTGATGAACCACCATCCAAACGTGTGAAAGTATCCTCTGGAAAACCAGGAGATCTTTCAAAAAGTACATTTCTGAGAGATCCTGTAAGTTGCTCACTGAATGACTTGATGGCTCGCCCCCTGGTTTGTCAAGGGGACGATGAGGTCGTTGGTACAAAAGGGGTTGTTAAGAAAGTTGAATTTGTGCGAATCATAGCAGAGGCATTATATTCTCTTGGTTATAACAAAGCTGGGGCACGTCTAGAAGAAGAGTCTAGGATACCTTTGCAATCTGCTGTAGTAAAGTTATTTATGCAGCAAATCCTTGATGGTAAATGGGATGAAAGTGTAACCACATTACATAAAATTGGTCTAATGGATGAAAAGATTGTTAAATTGGCATCATTTGCAATATTGGAACAGAAGTTTTTTGAACTGTTGGATGGAAAAAATGTCATGGATGCTTTAAAGACGTTGAGGACTGAGATTGGACCTCTTTGCATAAACAATGATAGAGTCCGTGAGCTTTCTTTGTGCATTTTATCACCTTCTCAGCGGGTTCTTGCTGGGATGTCAGGTCAAGATGCTGTGAGAGCAAAGTCACGAACAAAGCTACTGGAGGAATTGCAAAAATTGCTTCCCCCGACAGTCATAATTCCTGAACAAAGATTGGTACATCTCGTCGAACAGGCGCTTGACTTGCAACTAAATGCTTGTAGGTTTCACAACTCTTTGGTAGGTGAGATGTCTTTGCTCACTGATCATCAGTGCGGAAGAGATCAGATTCCATCTCAAACTTTGCAGGTTAGATTACATTACTCTTTATACTTTCAACCTGTTCAAGCTTTATCATTCAGTATTTATTGTTAAAAGTGTGCTCCTTATAATCCCCTAATACTTTGATCCATCTGTGTTTTGTTTTTATTTATACAGATGTCAAAAGTTATTGATGGCAAGTATTCATCTAGCTTATATTTTATGTTCGATATTATGTTAATTTGAAGGATTTTTACTTCGTTTATTCTATCACTGTTTGAGTAATGTAGAATTCACTCTGGTAGTGGAAAGCGCTGGTTTATTTGACCCTTGTGTCTTTTAAGTTAAAGACAATTCTTTAACATGCTCTATATGTCAAAGTTATGTCTTGCCAACAATGTCTTAAATCTGTATATGAAGGGTTTGAGAGCTTTTGCTGTAACACTTGGGAGTTATCATCAAGTTTTGTGTTTAAATGTAAGATTATTTAATTGTAGCATGACTAAGGAGTATATAGTCTAATTTGCTATCTGAAATTAGGGTTTTATAAGGGTGGAGATAGTTATAAATATGCGTAGTTCTTTAGTGTACAGTGTACCTAGTTAATTGTTGGGTTGTGCTACTATACTGTTGAAGGTCTTAATAGTGGAATAGTTTTATGATTTATCAATTGGTTTTGAACTAGAGGGTTTTTGAGATTCTGTCTTATCAAGTTCTTGTATTGCCAAGTTTTAATAGTTGGCGTTGTTCGTGTCACGATCGTAACCTGAGTCAAGATTTACAGAAAAAAGATTTACGTTGGATAACTATCCATTCTAGATACCTGCAAGATTAACTTCATCGTACAACTGGCCTAGTGGCTTGATGATCCAAGGTTGGTCAAAACTTATTCTAGTAGCTTTGTAGCTGAGCACTTCAGCAGTGTGGAGCCCGGTGATCGAAAGAGTTGAAAAGCGACTTGCAGGGTGGCAAAAGAGGTACACTTCAAAAGGGGGAAGGAAATACTTGTTAAGAGTATACTTTCAAGTATCTCTACATAATGTATGTCACTAATTAGGCTGCAGCGAGCAGTGAGCAGTGAGTGTGACTGAAAAACTTGAAACTCCAGAGAAGTTTCTTTTGGGATGCTCTGGATGTATCCAAGAATTTCACTTGGTGCGTTGGGAAACTCTAATATGGGAAGGAATTGGAGCGGCATATCTCAGGATTTTCAAGCTCTGCGTCGAAAATGATTATGGAGACTTGGTTTGGAGGAGCAATCATTGTGAAGGGGTGATAGCAAAAAAGTAGGCACAATAGAAGAAGGGTAGAGGACAAGACCTTATGCTTCCATTCAGATGCGGTTGATTGATAAACATCATGAAAGCCTGGGGAGACTCTAGTGGCCAAGAGCCTTCTGAGTAAAAGGTGATGGTAGAAGGATATGCTTTTGGGACCACAAGTAGTGCAGACAAAACATGCTGAGTAATAAGCTCCCTAATATATGCAGAATTGCGAGTCAAACAAAGATGACTGTGTAATTGGTTGATCAATACAAGAGGGCTAGTTGTATGTGATCTGTGTTTTAGAATGAACTTGCATGATTGGGAGATGTGGGAATCCCAAAGCCCAGCGGAAGGGTCTTGCACACGTTGCATGATTCATGGAGATGGGGCACTCAGAGAGATGGGATGTTCTCGGTTAAAGCTTACTACTAGAAACTGTTGTTGGGAAGGAGGTTATTTTTCGACATTTGTCAATGTGGATACCCCAGGGCTCCTAACAAGTATTTTTTTGCATGGCTAATGGCTAGCAGAGTCATCCTTGACAGCCAATAACCCAAAGAAGACACATAGTAGTTGGTGTTTTATGTGTCGGTGTGTGGGAGAAGATGTAAGTCATCCTTCTTTCATTGTGATGACGTAGCATCTTTGTGATAGACTGTCGAATTGGTTTGGAGTGGTAATGCGAAGCATACTAGAGGGGGAGTTGTACAATTGGGCTCTTAGAAAAAGAAAGAGAAAAAACACAAAGAGAAACTTCTGAGGAACTAATGGTTCAATCCTAGATTCTCACTCGGAATTTAAAATTCTCCTTGAAATGATGTACCTTAAAGATCTCCTTCTGAAAAGAAGAAAGCTCATAGCTTCATGTAAGAATGCACAGAATATCTAATGCAAGTTAAGAACCTGGATGGAAAAAGGCTAATCCTAAAAAAAGGCTCCCAGGCACGACTTTCGAGGTCTCTGAGTCAGTAGTCTAGTTTCAGTTTAGTTTCCTCTTCAGGGGTCCTTTCCGGCTACTATGGCTGGATCTTTTTCTCTAAGGGAAAATAGTATGTTTTACAATGCTGGTTTTAAGTGCTACGATATTATTAAATGCAAATCTGGTGCAGAATCTTGGTACGAATGGGTTGAACGCAGCAGGAATTGAATGAGAAGAGTCAAAGTTTGCATTGAAGTCTTAAAGTGGATAGTAGCCATATTTATTGAAGCATCCAAAGTACAGGGGAAGGTGGTTAGATGATGGAATTTGAAGGATCATTTCTCAGAATTTTTCTTCACTCTTAAATACAATGAGAGTGGTAGATACATCAGTTTCATAGCATTACAAGGCCAGAGCAAATATGTCATTATTACACCGGAGACTACATTCAATGGAGGATGGGGGAATATAGCTCACAGAATTGCAAAGTTTACATATGAACCAGAACAAACACAGAAGCTACAGGAAGCTACAACTAAACAGCTGGATAAACCCTTCAAAGAGGCCTGCAACAGCAACAGATGGGTGACGGATGGCATGAAAAAGGCACAAGTTCAGAGTATGAAAGACAATATAAAAATCTCAGGGGGGATTTCAATCTCTGAAAAAGACTTGCTGAGCAGATGCGTAGTTGGGAAGTTTTAGAGCTCAACACAAGAGATAGCCACTCTAAATGATGTAAGAAGAAGGGCATGCAACACTTGGTAGACTGTATTTGGTATAAATGTCCATGCCATGAATGATGGCTACTTACTCTTTGAACTCCCATCAAGGAAAGAAGCAGAGCATGTCATGAACAGAGAATGGACTTGGAAGAAGATGAAGTTGGCGCTCGAATGGTGGAAACCAACTAGGGGTTGCTGGCCGCAGAAATCAAATGAGACTGGGTATGGATCGGACTTCTAGGGTTTCCATTAAGCCTATGGTCACAAGAAATCTTCAAACAAATCGGAGATCAATGCGGAGGGTTTTTAGAAACGGAGGGGATATCACTCAAAAACCATCTACACTGGGCTCGAATCAAGGTGGCAGGAGATGGAAAGGAGGTTTCGAAAGAGGTGGAGGTGTCCAATGAAGGATATACCTACACTATTTCGATATGGTGTGAAGTTTCGGTCGTAGTCAGAGCAAAGGAAGAGAAGAGAGAGGAAGCAACCTTTTGTCCGATGGTTAATAAAGGACAAGGGTTATATCAAAAGTCAGCAGAAAAAAGGGAACCTACGTGGGGACCCTGGGTGAAGGGGAAGGGCCGATGGAGGTAGTTGCGGGCTCAATTAAAAGAATAGAGCATTTGAGCCGAGTTAAAAGAATATAGCATTTGGGCCGAGTCATTGACCCATTTGTTGTAGTAATTCATAAATCAATCCCCGAAGCCTATTTAGAGGACATGGTTAGTATAGAAATACAGGCTAACTTGTCAAAACTTATAACCCAGAACATGTTGGAACCATTGGGCAACATAGATGGAGAAAAGGAGACTCAAGATAATCATTGAGTAGGGGAAATTCATCTTCATCTGAAGAAGGGGGGAACCAAGTAGAAGAAAAAGAAGATGGGGGTCTACATCTACAAATACAGCTGCAAGAACAAGACATGGAGGAGATAAATGTACCCCTCTAAAAATTCAATTACCAGAAGAAACAACCATTCCAGTGAAAATAGCTCCAGTATGGATTCAACAGCATATAACCAGACTTAGCACAGAGTTTGTGGTAAACTTTAGAGGGTGTTAAAAGAAAGCCAAAGAGTTATTCATGAAGATAGACAACAACAAGCAGGAGAATAAGGGGGAACAATCAATCTTCAAGAGAAAGGGGATGAATGAATTGAAGGGGCTAGAATTAGATACTAAATTCATGAGTAATGGTACTAGAAGTATGGGGGATATCTTGCAATAAAATGTCAATGAAGTTGAATATAGTGTCTTGGAATGTTAGGGGTCTGAATTGTACTAAAAAAAGAAGTATGATAAAAAATATTTTACTTACCTGGAAAGCAGATGTGTGTTTCCAGGAAACAAAAATGGAAAGGGATATCACTGATATAGTGAGAGAAGTTTGGGGGAGCATTCGAGTCAATTATGTTCAATTAGAAGCTAGTGGGATAAGAGGGGGAATAGTCATCATGTGGGACAAAAGGGATTGGGAAGGGGTAATCAGTAGTGAGGGCATGTACTCTGTTTCTTGTAGTTTCACCGGAAAGAATCAAGGTTTCAGTTGGAACCTGACTTGGAGTTTTATGCACCAAATGATAGAATGGAGAGGGAGAAAACTTGGGGGGGGGGGAATAGGTGCAACAAGGAGTCTAATTCTAGGGCCCTGGGTCCTTTGTGGTGATTTAACACAGTTAGATATCCTCTAAAAAGAAGAACTGCAAAAGAATCAGCAAGTCAATGACTGATTTTTCTGAATTCATTGAAGACATGGAAGTGGTGGACTTGTCCCTGACAGGAGGGAAGTTTACTTGGAAGAAAGGAGACAAACACGATATTGCAGCAAGACTTGATAGATTCCTGATATCAGAAGAATGAGATGAGCTTTAGGAATATCAGGCAGTCCATATTGCATAGGGTGACCTCTGACCATTCACCTTTGTTACTTCAATGTGGAGAATGGAAGAAAACCAATTCTTATCTTAAATTTGAGAATTGGTGGCTAAAGACAGAAGGCTTCAATGAGAGAGTGAAGACATGGTGGGAATCCTTCAATTACAGTGGAAAATTGGATTTTATACTGGTAGCAAAGTTAAAAGCTTTAAAAGGAAAATTGAAGAATGGAGTAAATCAAGCACGAGGTAACTTGGGAATGCAGAAACAAGTGGTATTGGCTCAGCTTGCTGAACTGGAAGAGATATAAGATCATAGAATCCTGAAGGAGAAGGAGATAGCTTCTAGATTGGCCCTTACCATGGAATTTGAAGACATTGCTAGGCATGAAGAGATTGCTTGGAGACAGAGATCAAAGGCAACTTGGTTGAGAGAGGGAGACAGAAACACAAGTTTCTTTCATTGAACAGCAAATGCACATAGAAGGGCAAACACTATAGACAAGTTAAGAGTAAATGGAGAAGTACTGGAGGATCCTGGAGAAGGGAAAGAAGAAATTGTGTCATATTATGAGAAGCGGTATTCAGAGACAGAAAACTGGAGACTAAAATTTAATATGAGGAATTGTCCTAGGCTGGATGTGGAAGATAATGCTACTCTTATGGCCCCTTTTGAATCTCAACAGATACTGGAATCCATTAGGGCATGTGCAGGGGACAAAGCTCTTGGTCTTTATGGATACTCTATGGCTTTTTTTAATCAGTGTTGGAATATCATATGACAATACTTGTAGCTGCTATACAAAACTTTTACATTGAAGGTTATTTTGAAAAAAGTTTGAATGCCACTTTTGTGGCTCTGATTCCAAAGAAAGCTGGAGCTATAGAGCTTAATGATTTTAGGCCTATTAGCTTGATTGGGGGAGTCTATAAGATCATTGCTAAATAGAGAGGTTGAAAAAGGTAATACATAGACTAGTGGATAGGCAACATATGGCTTTTATTAAAGGAAGACAAATCATGGATGCAATTCTTATAGCTAATGAGTGTGTCGAGTCGAGACGGAGGAGTAAGAAACCTGGTATTCTATGCAAGCTAGACATTCAAAAAGCATATGATCACCTTAAACTGGAGCTTTCTAATCAATATTTTGGAGAGAATAGGGTTTGGAACTAGATGGATCAAATGGTTAAAACATTGCATTAGATTTGTTAAATTCTCAGTTTTGGTTAATAGAACTCTTTGTGGATTTTTTTTTTCCTTATCAAAGGGGATTGAGACAGGGTGATCTTTTGTCCCCTTTCTTATTTATCCTGGCAATGGAGGGCATGAGTAATATGTTTCAGACAGCTAAGGTGAATGGCCAGATTAGGAGATTTCAGGTTGGTGCAAGAAACTCGGAGATTACCCATCTGCAATAAGCAGATGATACTCTTGTTTTTGGTGAAGCAGTGGAAGAGAGCATTTTAATCCTAAGAACTATCTTTATCATCTTTGAAGCAGTTTTAGGATTACACATTAATTGGGGTAAAAGCTTCATTTATCCAATTAATGAGGTTGCAAAGGTGGAAAGCTTGGCATAAAAATTAGGAGGTAAAGTAGGGGAGCTTCCAACTACATATTTGGGCATGCCTTTGGGAGCCAAGAGCAAGTCAAAAGGAATATGGAATGGGATTTTAAAAAAATGTGAGAAGAAGCTGACTAACTAGAAAAGCCAATATCTTTCCCTTGGGAGAAGATTGACCATGGTCAACAGTGTGCTAGATGCCTTACCATCTTACATGATGTCCATATTTCCAATACCTGTCAATGTGATCAAGAGAATTGACACCCTTAGAAGGAACTTTCTACAGCAGAGGAATGAAGATAAGAAGAAATTCCACTTAGTCAAGCGGGAAGAACTGGCTGTGAGCAAGAAAACAAGGGGATTGGGTATCAGTGATTTGAAACTGCAAAACCAAAGTTTGATGATGAAGTAGCTATGGAAATTTGCTACAGAGGAAGACATGCTATGGAAGGAAGTCATTATGCTAAAAATGGTTTGGAGGACAGGTGGATAACAAACATGATTAATATTCCACATGGATGCACTGTTTGGAGGGCAATTAGAAATCACTGGTCAATAATGCTTGCAAGGACTAGATGCAAAGTTAAGAATGGGGTAAAAGTATCCTTTTGGATGTATATGGTTGGATGACATAGCTCTGAAGGTGAAATTCCCTGATTTGTTCATTCTTAGTCAAAAGCAACATGCTACTGTTGCTGAGATGTGGACTGGACAAGGGTGGGATCTGGACCTGAGAAAACACTTGAATGATTGGGAAATGGAGATGGTGGCAGAATTCCTCAATTCAATGGCAACATTCACCAACTTAACAGGGGAAAGATGTAACGACCCGTTTGGTTGTTATAGTGTTTTTGATCGATTTTCACCTGTTGACTTTTCCAAAGTCTTATGATTTCGATTTTGACCCGCGGGGATGGGTGGTATGGTTCCCGAGATGATCGGGTGAGTTTTAGTGTGACTTTTGAAAATTTGAGCTTTTAAGTGAAAAATGTTTGACCCACAGTTGACTTTTGGGTAAACGAACTTTTTTCAGAACTCCGTCGATTTCGAGAGGTCCGGATGGTCGTTTGTGACTTGGTAGGGTATTCGGTTCGGTTCCCAAGGCACACGGGAGTGTTTTGGGTTATTGGTTGGAAAGTTGGTCTTAGGTCATTGGGGGTTGACTTGGTCAAATAGACTTCCGTTGGGAATTTCGAGGTCGCGGGTGAGTTCGTATCGTGTTTTTATGTATGTGTGCATGTTTGTTTTGCATCTGTGAGGCCTCGGGTGATTATCGAATTTCGGGGTGTAGAGTTTGAGACAGATTCCATTTCCACTTCCCCAGACTGATTTTCGAGGCGGACTTGCGAGTATTCTAGGGTGAGCATCTGATGGCCACTACTCAGAGACTCTTCTAATTTCTTGCTTTATTTCTATTCGACAGTTGTTATTTTGAGACTTGTATATTCGAGACATATCATTTAGTGCTTTTGTATTATTCAGACTAGATCTGGGGGTTGTATTTATTGTTTCCGCACGTTACTTATATTTGTATGATCAAGACTTATGATTCCGTTTTTTTTCTTTATTCCTTATTATAACAAGGGTTCGCCTACCGAGGTGAAAAATGGTAGGTGCCCACGCGACTTAGTAAATTGGGTCGTGACAAGTTGGTATTAGAGCCCTAGGTTACCTGGTCTATAAGTACAAGAGCATGTCTTGTAGAGTCTTGCGGATCGGTACGATGAGCTCCGTACTTATCTGCGAGAGGCTATGAGACATTTAGGAAACTTCTAATACTTTCTTTCCTTCGTGCTACTTCATTCAAATTGGTATCTAGTCGATTCCAGTTGGCATCTGAATCTCTTTATCTTAATCACCCACGGAGGGTGGAAACTCTTGCATAAATTCTTATGCGAGCGGTTTCGTTATGATGTGGCTTGGTATGGTACGAGATGTGTCATCCTGATTCGGACGCGTAACTAGGTTCAGTTTCTAGCTATAGCTTGAGGTTTTAGTTGTGTGGCATCGTGGTTAATAATCGTTTATTGTGGGGGTTTCTTAAGAAATGAGAGAGATGGTACAAAGAGTTAAATGATCTCCATGTTTTCAGTGTTGGGTTGCTCGAAAGAGGCAAAAGTGCATTTATGGCTTAACAAGAGTGATTTATTCAATGATATGATTGGTTGTGGGAAATGTTTCAACTTCGTCAGGGAATTATGATGGTTTGCGTGGCACGGGTGTACCAATGGTAGGTCAATGATTCATTAGTGGCAGGGTACTAGATGTCGATATGCGGGGACGAGTGTAAGTTCGGTAAGGATCATCGGATTTGGTAAAAGTATAGTGACTGCGTGTAATAAAAAGGAGAAGTTGAGGATAAGGACATAAAGGACGACTTTTATGGAAAAATGAGTAGCGAAGTAGGATTTCTTAGGATTTATTGGTAAGAGTACGTTGTGTTATGCGACGGAAGAGTAAGGAAGAGAATTGGGATAGATCACTCTCCGCTATTAGGATGGGAACAATTGGCATCTGATGTGCTCATTAGGATAAGGTTGTAATTTGTACGAGGGTGGATTCCGTATTCGGCCATGAAAAATTGAGTTGGGCTTTGTCGTGTCTATATGGTAGTGGTTCGTGGGTTCTTCTAGGGAAGTGTTGTCGGTTCTAAATCGGAAGGCAAGGTTACTTGTGACGAGTGAAGACTTAAGATATTTGGCAGCTGTGGTCCTGGTATTTCAGTATGGGTGTGTTCGCGGGGTCTTTGTGTTTGAGGAATGGTAAAGATATCGTGGAATCAGGAGCTAGTTGATTTTATAGTTATGTTGATAGAATAGACATAAGGGTCAGTATTGTGTTGGTATGTTTGGTTATGCCATGGGCCAGTGGTTGACTAGTAAGAATGGCTCTAGTGTTTGACGAGTGTGAAGTTTTAGTACTTAAGGAGCTATCGGGTGTTGCATCTAGATTAGGGTTAAGAGCCTTGTACCTGTTGTGTAAGTTTCGACTGGTTCCTGCTACTACTGATGTACTAGGTTGAGTTGATCGAATGAAAGGGATAACCGCGTGAATGGTTAGAGGTGTTCTGGTTCGACAATTGGGGCGTTCGAAGTGGTAAATCAATAATGAAGTTTGAATAAATTCGAGTTGTGGAGAATATTTCGAAATTTGAGATAGGGGAATTTGAGCAAAGGCACCTTGATAGAGATATGTGGGGACATTAGTAGGACTATACATGTGATACGCTGGATTT
Organism: Lycium ferocissimum; assembly: GCF_029784015.1. Classification (NCBI taxonomy): domain Eukaryota; kingdom Viridiplantae; phylum Streptophyta; class Magnoliopsida; order Solanales; family Solanaceae; genus Lycium; species Lycium ferocissimum. The sequence continues at coordinate 51,467,171 of NC_081349.1, read as the reverse complement.
AGAGAGTATTCAGTTTTTGAGTTGAGTGAGTTAAGGGAACTCTAGTGGTTAGAGTGTGTGGTACACTACTATCTCCAGTATTGACTCGGCTAGTTTGCAAGACTTATGATTATGCAGTATTCTATTGTGTGGGTTGGAGAAATGGTTAAACAGTGACGATTATTGTGGTCTGACTGAAATTGAGGAATTGAAGAGTCAAGGAAAGGTATAGTTGATCGAAAATCGGTAAGGACAAGGTACATCTTCGGGATTACTTGGGTCAGTATAGGTTGTGGAGATGTTTTGCATATTTCAGATGAAGTGTGACCGTGAGTACGCCTAAAGAAAAGGACTAAGTGATATGATGAAATTCCGTGAGGTTTCGTGATCGGCAACTAGTGAGAAGAATTTCAAGTAACTGACATGTTAAGGTTTATAGGAAGTGGCTTGAGTGGTATACTGTTGGAGAGTTTCGTAACACTCTACATTGGATAAGTTAGTGTGGTTTTAAGAGAAAGGATTTTGTGAAAATTCCTATCATCTGAAGGCTAGAGTTATATTCTTGAGATGGGACCATATTCGTGGTAAGTGTTTTATGTTATGAGTAATATTGACTGGATATCTTGGGTGAATACTTTTGGATATTAAGGACTCGGAAATAGTTTTGTTAGGTTGGCACAAGAGGTTGCGAGATTTGATGCTTTCAGAAATGTTATGGGCATATCGAGGTATTACAATGGGAGGTTTGATGGTTAAAGGGTTATTATTGAGGCTAATAGGTTTTTGTGTCGAAAAGTTCAGAGTGTATCAGATTTGCGTATCGGGTAAGGGTTGAGAAACTCGAAGGTTGCATTCATAAGGTAGAGTTCTTCGGTACTCAGTTGACAGCTTGGATATGACTCAGCTTTTGGAGTCAAGGGTGACAGACATGATTGATTATGCGTGAGGAATAGATTAGAATTGGTTGCCACAGATGCGTGGTGGGAGTGTGATTGGTTACGGAAATTTGGAGTCAGTTCAAGTGGCTATTGATGGTATTCGGGGGATGTGCATTCATTCGGGTCAGTATTGTTTGATTAGAACTTGATGGACTGTGTTCATATCTCCGGGAGGACTTATGGGTTCCCAGTAAATCACCTTTACGGATTCAATAGGTTTCAGTTCAGATTTGAGGTATGACAGGTCTACCGAGCTTTATTAGGGTTTGCGAGTGGACTTGATTTTATTTTACTGGGGATAGCAATTCAGACAGATATAATGGTTTCGTCGATACTTGGTAATGATTTGAGGAGGTACTATGGTTGCGAGAGGTCTTTAGTGTGATCAGATGGTTTCCTGCGGACTTTGCTCGGCAAGGTATTTAGTGGTATGCTTCGTGTTTGTGGTTCGAAGGTTTAGAAAGACTTGGAACTAGCAAAGTCGGCTATGAGTAAGATCAGTTTTGATGAATTGCGTCTAGTTCTTGGATAAAGCAAGAATTCTTTTCTGGCGAGAGTAAGTCATGGTTTCTGGCGTGTGCTTATGTGTTTTTAAGAAATCGTGGTGAGAAGAACAGCTTTAGAGGGGTGAAAGAAAGGTTAGCGGAAATCAGGATATTTTATCGGTTTAGAGTGGGCGATGATAGTGTATATGTATAAAAGTTTGTGTTGTTTCGAGGATTATTTGTGGGATCTATTGGTCGCTTCAGGGGTATGGTTATATCGAATCAGAGAGTTCCGGTGAAAGCAACTCTTTTATTTGGGGATCAGTTGTGAGAGGAACTTAAGTATGGAATTATGGGAATTGGGTCATTTAGCTACGTCAGAGGAAGTTTGACTGATAAGGTGAGAGGGCAGTGATTGTGGCGTACCTCGTGCTGTGGAGGCTTCTGTATTGTTGTGGTAATAATTCCCTGGTTACCGTCCGCTTTCATACTCTCTTCCTTCGTTCGAGGACGAACGATTATTTAATTGGTATCTGATGTAACAACCTGTTTGGTCGTTATAGTGTTTTTGACTCATTTTCATCCGTTGACTTTTTCCCGAGTCCTATGAGTTCGATTTTGAGAATCAGAGATGTTTTGAGAACAAGCAGAACAATTTACAGAAGTTTAGGATGAATTGTCTAGCTCTTTTTTATTTTTGGTGCAAACAGGAAATTTTAGGTCAGAGAGAAGATATTTTTGATGGGTTAGATCTCTTGTAAGAATAGAAAACAGTAGAGATCAATGCTGTAAATGTAACCTTTCGGAGGGGGACTACATATTTTGATGTAGTGCACCTATGAATAGATAGATTAATTGTTACAAGTCTCACAAAAAAAGAAAAAAAAAGAAAAAAAGAAAAAAAAAGAGAAAACCTAGGGAATGGGATGTGGTGTTGCCCTTTTAGCCCTTGTGTGGGTGATTTTGAAAGGAAGGAATAAGAGAGAGTTTGAAGGGGTAAAGATTGCAAACTTGAGGTATAACCTCGTGTTTTTAGTTTCTTTTGGTGCACCCACAAGGTCCCTATTTGTATAGATGATTGGGTGGTTTTCGTAGAGAATCATGTTTTGATTTAGGTTCTCTGCTTTTCGATATACCTCTAATAATGAATAGAAAGGAATAATGATTTGGGTACAAATAAAGACTCTTTTTTGACATGTAGTAATAGCTCTAGAGATCACAAAAAGGGGATTTGATAGATGTTGCCTTTTAGCAAATGCAAAAGGAGTAGTCTTCCAAACAAAAATAGTAGGAGTAGGAAGAGAGGTGGATATGACAGTTTGATCAAGTTTACTTATAGAGAAATATGGAGAAATCTCGGAACATGTCAATTCTCATGAAGTAAGAAATTGATATGTACTGAAATAAAATTTTCTCGAGGAAGAGTACACAAAAAATGCATTTGATAGATTTTGGTGTAAGTTGTCTTTATCGATGTTGAATACCGAACTAGGAAAATTGATTTTGATCTCGGTAAAGAGCTAAGTCAAGGACACTTGTTGCAAATAAAAAGATGACATTTGATTAAATAACAAGCAGTTAGAACTTCACTTTTTGACAATGAGAACATGGTGATGTGTATGTAATGTGTTAGCTGTTTAATTAAGTGCCTAGGTATTTGTTTAGCAGCTTAGTAGGCGTTTGAAAACAAGTAGTATTTGAAGTTAAGTTGAAAAAGAGCATTTGGAAGTTGAAGTTGTGATTGGACATGAAAATACAGTTAAAATTTTGTGAGTGAAAACTTGAAAAAACTCCTAAAACCTATTTTTCCAAGCTCCAAATTCCATATTTCAAGTTTGAAGTTGAAATAATGAACTGGTTTGATAAACACACGCTTATTTGAAATAATCTCCAAATATTTGAAAGAAAAATCTGTATTGCACAAGAGATAGGAGGTTGGACTTCTCTATAGGATTCTAGTAATTTTCTTTCTGCCGTTTTCAACTGGAACTTATGACGTTTTTCTCAATCACCCCCGAGGTGCTCGATAAAAGACTTGGCCTCTTCAATGGATAGAAAAATTTATTTGGTCAATTGAAACAAGTCAGATGATATAGAAGAAAGTATTTCAGACAATGATGTTTGGTATGACTGGGTTGGAAGAAGGAAGCATTTAGTAAGGAGAATGACCATCAACAGAATAGTTCTTTTCAGGATATGTAATCTATTACACTTTGCATCTATACAGAGAAAATTGTACAGAAAATGAAAATCAATCGAACACTCCTATGACTACTTTTGTTCTTAAAAATACAATGACTTTGGGAGATTCATCACCATTGTGGCAATACATGAGGAACAAGGAAGAGTGATTATTCTCCCACAGATCTTTGCGAACTCAGGGTGGAAGGATGTTGCAACGGTGATTGAAAAATTTACTAGTAAGAGCCTGGTTAATACGGTGGCAGTTCGACCAAAGGTGATCTCTAAATCCTTTTCTAAGGTAAATAGAAGTAGCAGATGGTTCCAAGGAGAGCCCTACAGGCAAAGAACTGAATTGGTGGGTATTAAACCAGCCAATGTGACCAACCGCGCGGTTATTGAACTGCTAGGAGAGAGGGGGAGGTGGATGCAAAGTCAAGAAAATTTTACGTTCTCATTAACATTGAACTTCTGGATTTTCCTTTGTTCCCATTTACTAGCTATATGCATCAATATTTGCTTTTCCGATAACCAACTTTATTCGTTCTCCATTAAAAAACAGTTTCGTCGTTTTCCATGTTTATGATCATTTCTTAACTTTCACTGATATGTGGAGTAACTTGAGTTTAATTTCTGCAGATATATTTCTGTTAACACTTGGATGCCTAATTGTTGCTTCATTGATTGTAATGCACCAGATATTACAAGATCACAGTAATGAAGTATGGTTCTTACAGTTTTCCCATGACGGAAAATACTTAGCCTCGTCAGCTGCTGATTGTTTGGTGATTATATGGGAGGTAAATTTATGTCCTCTTGAAGATTACTTGTCATATCCTCTATTGATATATCATTATTAGATCATTAATCACATTGGTTTCAGCTGAATTTCATTTTGTATCTATTACCATCCTGGTTTGCTATAGGCTTTTACGTTTCTAAGTGCAGAATTAGTATTGGAGGATGGTGAAATAGAAGTGCAGTAGAAGTTTTACGAAATATTTTTGACCTGATTATTTGCTCAAGCTATGGGGATAAAAATTAAAATATAGTTCACAAATACCCTAATTATGGAAATGTACGTATTTACAGTCAGTCTTCTCACTAGTGTGAATAACTTCTTCCTGATCTAAGTCACAGTTAAGAGACTCCTATGCTTGAGGAAATAATCTAGTAAAACTATCTCATGCTTGATTATTCGTCAATCCGAGACTCTCGCAGATTGTAAGGGTGTCTACTATTTAATCATTTGAAAAGAGAAACCTACAAGTGTATCCTGGGCTTAATCTTGTTCTGGTGAAGTGACAGATTATTTCATTGTGTTTTATTCTTTCTTGAAACGTAGATTAATGTTAGTGCAACTTAATTGTATCAAAAAAATAAAAAAGAGAAAAAAAGAAGAAACCTAAGTAGTAACAATTTTCGATTTTTATCTATTTTCCATTTTTATATACAGTTATAAAATCTCATCATTGGTCAAGTTATAATACTGTTGCTGTTTAAAGATATCCAGCTTTGTACGTGGAGATCAGTACTAATCTATGTACTCGTAAAAAGAGTTGGTATTTTTTTATTTTTTTTTGGTTGAGAAAGGTAACATATATTATATATCAGTTGTACAAAGGATATGCAGATCATTTTACACTCCAAAAGAACGCAAAAAAGAGCTCCTTGCTCTCCTTACAAAGATTCTATAATTTCTATAAAGATTCAGCATTATCTAGGAGTGTTCTTCCCACACCAAAAATAAAAGAAGAGCAGACAGTTGATCTTAATTTTCTTTATTGAGTTGCAGGTTCCCAAAAAAAAAAAAAGGGTGTAGGTTTCTTCAAAGTATCTTGTGTTTCTTTGATTCTTTCCTTCCACACAGCCTGCCACACGCGGGCAGGTATTGTTTGCCACCATTTTTTCTGTCTAACTTTTCCAGCAGTGTTATTCCAACATTCCACCAGCTCTCTTGTAGTTGGTACTTGTATTGGCTCTTTTTGGTTAGTGATGTGGTGCATTCATGCGTTCTTGTTGGTGCTTTTATGGATATAATGGAGTTAGTTTTTGACATGTACGATGTGCAAGGATCATTCTCCTCCTTTTGTTGTTTCATATTTGGGAAAAGTTTGAAAGAACTGATTTTATTTTTCGTGCGGGAGCTGCTTTTGGGTTCAGACAGGAAGCACTGGGAATAAGAGAATACAAAGCTGTCTGGAAATGTGATAGTATTATTTATAATCAGAACTTATTAGGAGAGTATTGTGATAAACATAAGTTTAGTGATCTTTTTCATCTCTCAGCTTTCTGTTTTTGTAGGTGAAATTGGATGGTTTGTTCTGCGTGAAGCACCGGTTTTCTGGTCACCAGAAACCTGTCTCCTATATGTCTTGGAGCCCTGATGACCATCAACTTCTCACCTGTGGAGTAGAGGAAGTTGTCAGACGGTGGGATGTTGAATCAGGTGAATGTTTACATGTTTATGAGAAAAATGATCTTGGTTTGATCTCGTGTGGATGGGCTCCTGATGGCAACAGGATATTATGTGGTGTTACAGACAAAAGCATTAGCATGTGGGATCTTGAAGGGAAAGAGTTGGAGTGTTGGAAAGGCCGTCGGACTATTAGAATATCGGACTTGGGGATAACTAGTGATGGGAAGCATATAGTATCTGTTTGTAAAGATAATATGATATTATTATTTGGATGGGAATCAAAAGCAGAGAAAGTAATTCAGGAGGATCAAACAATAACTTCATTTGTATTGTCCACTGACAATAAGTATTTATTGGTTAGCCTTTTGAATCAAGAAATCCATCTGTGGGATATAGAGGGAACTGTCAAACTCGTATCCAAATATAATGGGCATAAACGTTCACGCTTCGTTGTAAGGTCTTGCTTTGGCGGACAGGATCAAGCATTCATTGCCAGTGGAAGTGAGGACTCACAGGTACTCCTCTTGTTGATCAAGAAACACAATCATTGCCAGTATAATCTAACATCTTGTGATATACTTGTGACATATTTATAAATTTACTCGCCATGACATGCCTCATGTTCTAAATATCAAATTTCTAGTTTGCACATTAGAGTGGTAATTGTCAATAGTATTCATTTGCATCCTGTGTGCTGAATGAATGAAAACTACAGATTTACCTGATCACCCAAAAAAAAAAAAAAGTAGTTGGCAATAATACATGAGAGGAAGGTGTGCTATTTTGGGCTCAATCTATTAGCAATAGGGTTCCATTTATTCTAACTCTTACTTAAAAATAAAATAAAATATAAAAAGGTCCCAACTTCCAAGGCGAAAAAAGAAAAAAAAAAAAGAAAAAAAAAAAAAAAACTAAAAAGGTTTCATTGCTCACTTTCAAACGCAAATTCTGCATCAATTCTAAAATCCAAGTCTCTAATTCCCATTGTATCTTTCTATTCCATCATCAGCAGAGGGACTTGTGGCCCCTAAATAATCCCTGCTTTGACTTCTATCTATCTAAATGTGCTGCAATGCATTTATCATATTGAGATTTGCTCTTGCATGTATACCCCTACCATATTTTCAGGTTTATATATGGCACAAAAGCTCAGGAGAACTTGTTGAGACGTTGGCTGGACATTCTGGAACAGTCAACTGTGTTAGCTGGAACCCATCAGATCCTCATATGTTGGCATCTGCAAGTGATGATCATACTATCCGCATATGGGGCTTGAATCAAGTAAACATGAAACACAACGGCACAGTTAGTAATGGTGTACATTACTGCAATGGGGGAACTTAGAAGTCTGGGAGGCAAACTATAGGGTAATGTAAAGTTAACTAGATCCTTTTTCGTAACGATTGCTTTCTATTTGGATTCTTTTATATCAATGTCAAGCTAACATTTATGACAAGCAGGAATATGAAATTTACTTTTAAGTCCAGCAATAAATCCGTGTACTCTAGTTCTTTTATTGATATCTTGTGTGTGTGATTAGATAGAAGATCTTCCCTTCTTGTCTGCTGTACTGGTTACTTCATCGAGTGTGTCGGTTTTCATTTTCAATTACATTGCTATTCAACTGACTCTGTGAGCAGCCTAGGCTTTATACAGGTTACATGTCATGATGCCAGATTGCTATAATATTCTCCACTAGCTCTCATATTAGATTAGCTGATCCAGTTTATCTATATTTGTGGCCAATCCTAGGTCCTTGAAGTGAAAACTCATTAACAAAAGGGAGATATAATTGGATCTATCAACTGTTATCTTCATCCACCCTCTCCCCTTTCTTTCTGTTCGAGACACTTTATACTTAAATATTCCAGTTAGTGTCGTTTGGTTCTCGCACGAAGTTGTGCGAGGATATAAAGATTGTGCTACTGAGATTAATAATCATCGGATTACTTGGTGCATATGCTTTTTTAGCCGGATATTTGGTTCATTGCATTAAAAATGAGATGCATGGAACATGTGTTTGGTTTTTAGATTTGATCGAGTGTTGTTTACATTTTTACGTCTTAGGTAAATAAGAAAAGCAGAAATGAATTGAGTTTATTTTGGTCTTTTAGAGGTGTCTTTGATGAACCTAGTTTCTGTATAAGTTATCCCAAAGGATCCCGTGTAACCAAGTCCTCAATTGAAGTATAAAGTTATCATGATATTACTTTACTATATGTAATAAGCGGCAATGAAATTTTTTTGTCGTCCTTGGTTCGCTTTGAACAATTTGGTTGTGGAGTTTGTTAACCAAAAGGATTTGCTTCTACAAAACTAGCCTTATATTTGATATTTATTGTAACATATACCAAGTATGTTTCCAATGAATCGAAAAATTTCCAAACCTTTTTTGGTAATACATAGCCCTTAGTTCAACCTTTTGATTGTACCATAACTTTTTTCTCGGTCATATATTTAGACTTACTTTATTCCTTTATTACTTAGGTTTTCACATTCAATTTGATAAATATAGCTGTTAGAGGCTGTGCGTCCACCAAAGAGTATATGGAGAGACCTGGTTGTGTACCAGTTCCCTTATGCAGTGCAGTATGTAAATGACAGAGGATGTTACTGTGGAAAACTCCTTGCTTAAGGGATTAAAAATCACAACCTAACCTAGTAGGATTTCAACTCCACTACACGATCAACTTTCAATTACAACCTATTGCAAACTAGGAATTAACTCTCATAATCCCCCACCCTTACGATAGTTGCAACCTAGGAACTAACTCTCATAGTCCCTCCACTCTTACAATACACCGATTGTAAGCACCTCCACTTGACTAACTCTAGCCAAGGAAGTTAATACACCTAGACTAAATCTAGCCTAGTGTACCACTTAAAAGCTTGTGGAGACACTTCCAACAAGCACACTTTGAGAATTTAAATCACCTAAAAATAACTTCTAAACAAGAAGAGTAGGTTTACAGTTTAAGCACAGACGAACAGAGACTCACAACAGTGTAAAGAACTTAGACTAAAACTTGTGTCTGGATCAGGTTCTTCAACTTGTTGGTGACTTTGTTAATGAGAGATCTTGAGAGCTTATGTTGGCAGCTTTGCACGATTTAGATTAGGTTTTCAAGTCTATCAAATATGTTGCCATCATGTTGTATATATAGTGGGAGCATGTGAGGTGAATAGAGACCACTCATTCAATATTAGCCAGCTCAACTGTTGTACTTGTGTGCAGTGAGTAGCTACAGCTGTCTCTGCTTGCCGTGCAAGATGCACAGAGAGCTCACAGACCAGGTCTATATCTGGTTCTGAATTAGTTTGACAATCATCAAAACAAAAAGCACTTGGACATATCAATTTTCCCTTTTTGATGATGACAAACTTATAGACTATGTTCCCCCTGAGGACCAGCTTTCCACTTGTTCCCCCTGCGAAGCAGGCCATCATTGTCAAGGCACCTGCAATATGTTAGCAACATAATACCATTTCCTATGTGAATATAAACAGCACATATCAATCTTTCCCCTTTGATTTTAGCATTTCTTCCCTCTTTGAATCACAGTCACAACAACACATTAGCACATATCACATCAACACATATCTTCCCCCTTTAACAATAAAAAAAAAGAGATAGACCACAACCAATAAGAGGTACGAGCAATAGCGCACGAGAAAAAAAGTAATAGCCCAAAAATAGATAGTAGTTCAAACACTGCAAACATATGTTAAATAAACTACTATTGTGCTAGTCAGAAAGAGAAAAGTCAGACATGGGAGGGGAGGACAAGGACTGGAGGGAAATGTTAGGGACTGATTACTGGGGATAATCCAGGTCGTGAAGAATTTTGTCAATTTTCTCAATGTGTGCATCCTGATCCTTGAGCAGTTGGTTCCTAAGATCTTCCACCTTAACTTTCAACTGATCCTTCAGAAAAGCGTTCTCAGCCTTCAGCTACTGGATTTCTGCATTGGCTGCCTTTAGTATTTCGGTTAGAATAGGAATGGTGGAATCCGCTCCTTCAGCCACACACTTACAGTTTTTCAGAGTAACTCTGGAGAGCAAATTCTCTTTTGTTCCTAAGATAGCTTTTCTAGTTCTTGCATTGAAATGCCCAAGCACCTTTGTCAAGAGAAAGCCATAAGGAAGACTAGGCTCATCTTCCCCCGTGCTCACTGCATTGATCATATGTTTGATCATGATAGCTGGCAGATTGATTGGTTCAAAGGTTGATAGTGCTTCCATGAGCACCAGATGTGCTGTAGTGACACTGCCATTCGCTCCAACTCTCGGTATGAGTACCTTGTCCACAAATTAAAAAATCAGTTGGTAGGTAGGCGCAAGCTCCTTTTTGGAGAGTTTTCCTGGGAAGACTGACATTCCATCCTTGACGATCGCATTTTTGAAGGAGGTGGACATCCTTCCAGTCACATCCCTCAGCCCCTTAAGCTTTTACTCCTAAGATTTCGGATATTACTAATTCGGTCAAAACAAACTCTGTTATGTTCACTGTTAGAATCAGAGTATTGTCATCAAGATGACGTAGATTTGTAAACAGTTCAATCACTTCAGCTTCAAACATGCATGGAGCTGACGGAGTAAGAAGATGAGTCGAATCTTGAAATTCCACTATTTCCAACAGTTCTTTCATCCCATTCTCCTCTCCCAGGTTTATATCAATCATTATTCCAAAGAGAATCTTTTGTGTTTGGAGATGTCCCTCTCTCAGTCCACTTCCAAGTCTCTTAGAGGCACTTGGTACTTTACTTGTACTTATCCTCCTCTTCTTTTGAGAAGTAGACTCTCCTCCGATCTCCTTCTCTCCTCCTGTCTTTCTCTTTGATTTCCTTTTCTTGTTTTCTCTTGAGGCACCTGGTGCTTCAGCACAGATGGGGCACCAGGTTTTCTTCTCAGGGTGGGAGACGGGTAAGACATCAGCAGGATTTTCTTCCCTGTTAAGATTTTCGATCTGTTGTCCTGCAAGGCTGTCGATGTTGGCTGTTTTCACTTTAACCTCTTCACTTCTGTCATCTGATTCTCTCGAAGAAGAGTCTGGCGATAGCAGGTATACATCTGCATCACTTCTCATGAGGTCGAAAAGTTTTCTTTGGTCAAGGAAACCAGATAGGGATGTAGATTTTCTTAAAACTAGGTCTACTAGTTTCTGGAGGGACGAGTATGGGGGTTTTTGGAATTGGTTCAGTGGTACTTTGGTTAGAGGAGATTGAGTGCTCTGAGGATGATGGTTTGGAGACCATTTTGATTTGGTTTGAAAAGGGTTTTGTGATGCTTGTACTTGAGTTGGTTCAGACAACCTTTTACGGTATCCGAGATGGCGTTTTAGGACATGTGTAATAGGAGGGACAGATTGGTTTAGAAGTGAAGCGTCAATTGGAAGGTTTAAGGTTTGAATTTTGAATTAGGAGACGCTTGACTGACTTGGCACTTAAGTAGCTCAGAACATATAAAAATACTGAAAGGACTACTAACTCCGAGTCACGGAGACCGGTCTCTGGACAATTTTGATGGTGTCGAGCAACAATTCTGAAAACTTGTTCACATGCTGTCCTGTACCGTGTATATACCCCTTCTCCTGTCACATCCACCTTTTAATCCAGCATTTGCATTTTCTGCTTCATCATTCTATTCATCTTCCTTTCTTACTTTTGCCTGGAGTAACTTTGAATTCTGAACTGTAGCATCTGACATTGAGGTGTGTCCTTTCCTTTAGATACCAAGGGCACACATCTTGTTCTGAAGGCCTTGAAGAGAGACCTCTTTGACTAACCCATGAGATTTTTCCTGTCCCTGTTTGTCAACATAATTGACAGCTTCCTTTCTTCTATCTCTCCTCAGCCTGCACACGATGTCAGTGATTGGATTTGAGAATCCAAACCAGCTTAGGTCCCTGTAGTTATAAAAGGGATGAATCAAGCTCCTTTTAGCTCATGTGGGTAGCACTTCTTTTCTCCCTTCTCGAGATCCTCTTTTTTAAGGACCTGTTCCTTTCGTTCCCTTTTTAGAACCTTTTTTCTGAGGACCAGTTCCTCCTATTTTGACTCCCTTTTTGACAAAGTCTTTGTTCCTTTGAAAAACCTCAATCCCTGCTTTACATCCCTCCATGTAGTGTCCTGGTTTCCCACAGTGAGTGCACAACCAATTTTCAGTTGTGGAGACATACTTGTTGTGTGGATTATAGGTCATTTTCTTTATGTTAAAACCAATCCCTTCCTTCTCATCTCCTTTACTCCTGTACATGGAGGCAATCACATCAGAGCACCAGGTCCAAGTGAGAGCTTTGTCGAGATCAAACTTGACCCTATTCAAATCCTTTTCTAGTAACTCATTCTTCTCAATCTCAAAGAATGAGGCTTAGTTTTGCTATCTTTAACTTCTTTTCAAGCACGTTTCATTTGCTTCACCTTTTCCCTTGAACGACATTTTCACCCCGTCTTTCACTTGGCTTTCCAACAAAATGATTTGTTGGTTTGTCTTAAGGATTTGTTTCTTCATTTCTCCAGAGGATATATGCAGGTCATCCCTTTCTTGCTCTATGTAACGACCTGTTTGGTCGTTATAGTTCTTTTGGCACTTTCGCCCGCTCCCGAGCATTGATTAGCTCCCTTTTGACCTAATAGGACCGTTGACACGCTTCTCGAGGTGTCTAGATTGGATTCGGGCAACTTTGGAAAAAATATAGACTTGAAATGAAAAAGGGTTGACCCGAAGTTGACTTTTGGACAAACGAACCTTTTTCGAAATTCGGTCAATTTCGAGAGGTCCGGATAGTCGTTTAGAACTTGTGTGTGCGTTTGGTTCGGTTCCCAATACATTCGGATGCATTTCGGGACGTTGGATGGGAAATGGGAATTAAGGCATCGGTGGTTGACTCGATCAACGAGAACTCTGTTGGAAATTCCGAGGCCACAGGTGCGTTTGTAGCGCGTTTTTATGTGGGAATAAGTATCTGGTATGAGATCAGATGGTCTCGGGAGTTAGTCAAAAAATCGGATCGAAGGAAAATATTGGGATAAAGTTTCTGGTGTCTGCTTTGGCGGCACCAGCACCGTAACGGAGGCATCGCTGGGGCGGTGGTGTGATATAGAAGCGGTACGAGGCATTTAGGGTTGATCGCTAAAGCGGTCGGTGTACGCCGGGGGCGGCATCCGTGTGGCACGGTCCTCCGCATAGCGGGTGACGGGTAGTTAAATCCATTAAATGAGTCTTAGACCTTCATTATTTCATATCTCGATATTGGAGCTTGGGAAAGCTGTTCTTGGAGACAAATTGAAGGAATTTTTGAAGGTAAAACTTTGTCTAATCCTTTACTCCTCTTTAATCACAATCATTTTAGATTTTCGCCTTCCCTTTTCAATCCCTTAGAAATGGAATTTGAAGGAGGGTTTTGGGAGATTTTTCCCTAAGATTATACTTGATAAATTGATGATGTTAATGTTAAAATATGATGAATCTAAGCTTAGTAACCTCATATATTCCACTTTTAACATTGAATTTCGGATTTGGAGAATTAGGGTTCATACCCAATTTGGGGTTTTTACTTGAAATCAGATTTGGGACAATTCTTGAGTTAAATCAACAATTAATGATTGGGTTATGATTCCTTAGTACTTAATTTGGTATTTTACCCACCAATTTCCCTTTTCGCCCTTGTAGGCCCGTTTCCCCAATTTCTAGGGTTAAAATGGACCTAATTGATATCATAGCAATATTAGTATCATTCTCCATGCTTTCTAATTTGAAATTCGATTATCCTTAGACTACTTTGGTTCTGAGCTTCAGAGGAAGGGCAAGGCGATAGAGTGACTTGTTGGTGTTGCGGTTCGGCAGTCCAGGTAGGTTATGACTTACCTCTAGTGAGACTATGTATAGCGAATCACATATTTAGAAAAAATGTCGGAGACAGGATGCGAACCTTCGGGTATGAAGTTGGGTTGGATATTACCTGAGGTTGGGTCCTATTGTGTGTTGGGACTAGCCACCCCGTTATGTGTGTTTGTTGTTCCATTTGATGGTTTGGTGCTACGAGTAGTGGTAAATATCAGAATTTGTGTTACTATCTTGACTGAGATATGGTTGACGTACTTGTTGTTAGTACTAGTAATATTGATATATTGTTGGCATACCCTTGATGGTATTGTGATATGATACATAAATGGTATATCCCTTCGTGGTACTTGTGATATTGAACTTGATTGTTGATACTTGATGTACGCATTGCACTCATTCTCACACATTCATGATGCATGGCCGATACCCGGTGACGATCCGGTATCGTTGATTGAGAGAACTGATATTGATAAACTCCTTACTTAAGTGATTGTAAAAGGCCGATGTCCGAAGATCCATTCCGGAATCGTTGATTGTATGAAACTGATATTTGATAAACTCTTTTACTTGAGTGATTGTGAGAAGGCCGATGTCTGAGGTTCAATTCCGGAATCGTTGATAAGTGCATTGCATACATTCCCTCATATTCATGATGCATGGCCGATAGCCTGTAATTATCCGGTATCGTTGATTGAGCGACTCTTTACTTGAGTGATTGTGAGAGGCTGATGATCGATGATCTATGATCTATGCCGGCATCGTTGTTGCATGGCCGATTCCGGCGTTATCTCAGAATCGTTGTTAGTGCATGGATTCCGCGGGTCCCCCAAGGTGGTGCCGGTGAGGTTCCCCCTGTGAGCAATTAGTCGTGGTCCCGTCATTTGTCCGTTGGGCAAAGATCGGGACGAGTGGCACTTAGACTTATATATATACATGAGTCACGTGGGGTTGTGCTACCGAGACGTCGATATTTCGTCCGAGGATTCATGTGTACACCTCATTTGCATGACATTACATCTCATCCATTCCATTATTGCAGCATTGCATTGGCTTGATTGCGATTCGTGGTGATTGATTGTGATTATTGACTTGTATATATATATATATATATATATATTTCGGACTTGGTGTATTTGGGTTTAGTGGCTTTACGTAGGCGATGATGAACACTTGGTTTGTGATCTTATTATCTTATACTTGTTGAATTCCTTGTTATCTATGTTATCTATGCTTGGTGTGCCTACCAAGATCGTTGATTTGTATTGACTGCACTTGTTGAGTTAAGGGTCTCGCTGATAGGTGGAAAAGGTAGGTGCCCGCATGACTTAGTTTTCTAGAAATGTCGTGACAAGTGGTATCGCTAGCCCTAGGTTACCCTTATGTCTTTTCCATAGACAAGATTTGAGTCTATTTATGTATTATTATTCGAGTATTTCGATTTAGATGTCTTATATGACCATACCGAGATACGTACTTATTTCGCGGACTATGGGACATTTAGGAAATCTCAGACTTACTTTCTTTCCATCGTGCTACTATTATTCAAATTGGTATCGCCCGACTTGGGACCGGAAAAGACCAAATTAGTATCGACTCTTATCTCTTCTCTCACAATACAAGAGCGGTCTAGGACTCGAACTCTCGTATCGGACTTTTACCTTCGAGGTCGGAGGCTGCCGAAACCTTACTTTCGGCTTTCTTTCCGTCGTGCACCAAATTGGTATTTGGAAGGATCAAATCGGATCACTCCTATCTCTTCTTTCACGAGTCGAGAGGACTGGCGAGCGACCGAGATCGACGCGCGCCCCACGCGGCCATTACAGGGGTAGAGCTCCGACGGTGGCCCAGCGACGAGAGCGTTCTCCATCTCCCGAGCTCGAGTATCAGTCGGGTAGAGACCAAACCATAGAGGATGGCGTGGCCCCAGCACGGCCACAGCCTGAGGTTACTTCGACCCGGGCCGTGCATGACACTATGGCCGGGATCTACTTCACCTTGATGCCCGGCGCGGCCATCGTGTTACTTCACCGGCGGAGGTTCATAGACTAGGGTTGGGGCGCAGACCCCTGAGCAGGGACCCACGCGGGTAGCACATCCCGCCGCAGCTATGGCTCCCTGCATTGATGCTATACCCGCCCTTGGTGAGAATATTAGATCCATGGATGGCGCTGTTATGACTATTGCCGATCGGGACACCGATGGGGAGGTTCAGGAAGTTAGAGCTACCGAGGTTCTCTAGTACTTCGTCTGAGGATGCCTATGAGTTTATTCTTGATATGCATGAGTTGTTGCACCGTATGGGGATAGTGGAGACCCACGGCGTTGATTATGTGTCCTACCAGTTTCGCGGCGACGCGAAGACGTGGTGGAGGTATTTCGTGGCGTGCAGACCTGAGGGTTCTCCTCCATTGACTTGGACTCAGTTCTACCGGGCCTTCCTTGAGAAGTATGTGCCCCGATCTTTGAGAGAGGCTCGTAGGGAGCAGTTTTTACACCTTGAGCAGAGGGGCATGTCCTTGGAGTCTTATGTGACCCGTTTTCTCTATTTGGCCCGATATTCTACTCCGTTGATCCCTACCGAGGCCGATAGGATCAGACGCTTTGTTGGAGGACTAGTGGGCTCTCTACAGATTCCTTGTCTTCAGATGGAGTCTATGGGGGCTTCCTTCCAGTCCATTATTGAGCATGCTTCTATGGTTGAGGGCGCCAAGGCCCGTGCTTTTAGTGGTGGTGACAAGAGGCCACGTCAGACTGGCAGTTTTGGGGGTTCTAGTACGAGGGGCGCCGGTCAGTTTTCGAGGCCACCTCAGCCTTATTCCGATCGTCCTGTGTATTTAGTATTACCGGCTTCCTCTAGTGAGCCACCTAGATAGAGAGCTCTTGAGAGTTCGTTCTTTAGACCAGTGGACAGGGCTGCTTCATCCGGGTCTTCAGTTTTCGTGTTTCAGCATTCGACTCCTCTTACTTGTTTCTCTTGTGGAGAGGTTGGGCATGTTGCCAGGAGATGTCCCCGACCTAGGCGGGATTATCAGCCGCCGAGGACTCCTGTATCATCCGGTGGCCGAGGAGGGACTTCTCATAGAGGCGGTGCTCAGTCAGGCCGCGGTACTTCCCATGGTTCTAGAGGTGGGTCCCGGCCAGCTAGAGGTGGTACTCAGAGTGTGAGAGGAGGATCCTAGACTGGGCGTGGTGGAGCCCATTGTTACTCATTTCTTGGTAGGCCCGAGGCAGAGGCCTCAGATGCTGTGATCTCAGGTACCATTTATGTCCGTCATAGAGCAACATCTGTGTTATTTGATCCTGGATCCACTTATTCGTATGTATCTGCATTTCATGCCGTTGGTTGGGATTTACCATGTGATAGCATAGATATACATGTTCATGTGTCTACTCCGGTCGGAGATTCTGTGGTTGTTGATCGAGTCTACCGGTCTTGTTTAGTTACTTTTATGGGGTATGACACTTGGGTAGATTTGATGATTCTGGATATGGTGGACTTTGATATTATATTGGGTATGTCCTGGCTTTCTCCTTATCATGCGATCTTGGACTGTCACGCCAAGACAGTCACTTTAGCCATGCCGGGCATCCCTAGGCTTGAGTGGAGAGGTACTCCTAGTCCCGCTCCGAAGAAGATTATTTCCTTCCTTCGGGCGAAGAAGTTAGTAAGTAAGGGGTGTTTAGCGTATTTGGCGCATGTTCGTGATACGACTATTGCATCTCCATCCCTTGAGTCTATTCCTATTGTGAGCGAGTTCGCGGAGGTATTTTTATCAGATTTGCCGGGTATGCCACCCGATCGTGACATTGATTTCTGTATCGACGTGGACTCAGGTACTCGTCCTATTTCCATCCCACCATATCGGATGGCACCTTCCGAGTTGAGAGAGCTTAAGGAACAATTGCAGGATTTATTGAGCAAGGGGTTCATTAGACCGAGCGTCTCCCCTTGGGGTGCTCCAGTGTTATTTGTGAAGAAGAAAGATGGGACCATGAGGATGTGCATTGATTACCGCCAGTTGAACAAGGTCACTATCCGGAACAATTGCCCTATGCCTCGTATTGATGATCTATTTGACCAGATTTAGGGTGCTTCGGTGTTTTCTAAGATTGATTTGCGTTCCGGCTATCACCAATTGAAGATTAGGGCGGAGGATATTCCGAAAATAGCATTTCGGACGAGATATGGCCACTATGAGTTTCTAGTGATGTCTTTCGGGCTTACCAATGCCCCAACTGCATTTATGACCTTGATGAATGGCATCTTTAGGCCGTTCCTTGATTCTTTTGTGATTGTGTTTATTGATGACATCTTGGTGTATTCCAAGAGTAGAGTGGAGCATGAGAGCCATCTTCGTACCGTCCTTGGGTTGTTGAAGAAACATAGCCTATTTGTGAAATTTTCTAAGTGTGAGTTCTGGTTAGAGTCTGTGGCATTCTTGGGTCATGTGGTGTCCAAAGAGGGGATTATGGTTGACCCACAAAAGATTGAGGTTGTGAGGGGTTGGGCGAGGCCCACTACTGTTACCGAGATTCGTAGTTTTGTGGGTTTGGCCTGTTATTACCGTCTCTTTGTGAAGGGTTTTGCTGCCATTGCTTCGTCCTTGACCAGATTGACTCAAAAGGATGTTCCCTTCCAGTGGACGGATGATTGTGAGAGAGCTTTCAAAAGCTCAAGCTTCTTTTGACCACAGCCCCGATCCTAGCCTTACCTGTGGAGGGCAAGGACTTCGCGGTCTATTGTGATGCTTCCCGTATGGGTTTGGGTGCGGTGTTGATGCAGGAGGGTAGAGTGATAGCTTATGCTTCCGTCAGTTGAAAGTTCACGAGAAGAATTACCCTACCCATGATTTGGAGTTGTTGGTCGTAGTCTTCGCCTTGAAGCTTTGGAGGCATTACTTGTACGGTGTCCATTGTGAGGTTTTTACCGATCACCGTAGCCTTCAGCATGTGTTTACCCAGAGAGATCTTAATTCCAGGCAGCGCCGATGGATGGAGCTCCTGAAGGACTATGACATCTCTATTCTGTATCACCCTGGTAAAGCCAATGTGGTGGCTGATGCCTTGAGTCGCAAGGCAGTGAGTATGGGGAGTTTAGCTCGATTGATTGTTTTCGAGCGTCCGTTGGCCATGGAGGTTCAGACTCTGGCCAACAGTTTCGTCCGTCTCGACATCTCGACCCCGGGCAGGATTTTGGCTTGTATAGAGGCGAGATCATCGTTATTGGATCGGATCAAGGCTCATCAGTTTGAGGATTCTCAGTTGAGCAAGATCCGAGATAGGGTGTCGAGAGGGGAGGCCAAGGAGGCCGTGATTGATTCTGAGGGCATTCTGAGGATTAGAGGACGCGTATGCGTTCCTCGTGTTGGTGATCTGATTCAGTTGATCTTATCTGAGGCCCATAGCTCTCGCTATTCCATTCATCCGGGAGTGACTAAGATGTACCGTGACTTGAGACAGCACTATTGGTGGCGCCGTATGAAGAGGGATATAGTTGATTTTGTGGCTAAGTGTGAAAATTGTCAACAGGTAAAGTATGAGCACCAGCGACCGGTGGGGTGTTTCAGAGGATGCCCATTCCCGAGTGGAAGTGGGAGAGGATTACCATGGATTTTGTCACGGGTCTTCCGAAGACCCTTGGCAAGTTTGATTCTATTTGGGTGATAGTGGATCGATTGACTAAGTCCGCTCACTTTGTTCCGGTTCAGGTTTCTTATACCGCGGAGAAGTTAGCCAAGATGTATATTCGGGATATTGTGAGATTACATGGGATCCCTATTTCTGTTGTATCTGATCGGGGTACTATCTTCACTTCCCGATTCTGGAGAGCATTTCATGACGAGTTGGGTACCCGATTGGACTTTAGTACAACTTTCCATCCCCAGACCGATGGCCAGTCCGAGCGGACCATTCAGGTGCTCGAGGACATGTTGAGAGCGTGTGTTATTGACTTTGGTGGTCATTGGGATCAACACTTGCCCTTGGTGGAGTTTGCATACAACAACAATTATCATTCGAGTATTGGTATGGCGCCTTTTGAGGCCTTATATGGTAGGAGGTGTAGATCTCCGATTGGTTGGTTCGATGGGTTCGAGGCTCGACTTGGGAGCACGGATCTATTGAGAGAGTCCCTTGATAGAGTGAGAGTTATTCAGGCCAGACTCGTGGCGGCTCAGAGCCGGCAGAAGATGTATGCGGACCGGAAGGTTCGGGATTTGAAGTTTGCTATTGGTGATCAGGTTCTATTGAAGGTTTCACCCATGAAGGGTGTTATGAGGTTTGGTAAGAGGGGCAAGTTGAGCCCTAGATACATTGGCCCGTTTGAGATCGTGGATTGTATAGGTGATGTAGCTTATGAGTTAGCATTGCCGCCAGGCTTGGCGGGAGTTCACCCGATTTTCCATGTTTCGATGCTGAAGAGATACCATGCCGACGGTACCTACATTGTCCGTTGGGATTCTATATTGCTTGATGAGAATTTGACTTATGAGGAGGAGCCTATCGCGATCTTGGATAGGCAGGTTCGAAAGTTGAGGTCCAAGGAGATTGCTTCTGTGAAAGTGCAATGGAAGCACCGTCCTGTGGAAGAGGCTACTTGGGAGACTGAGTCTGATATGCGTAGCCGATATCCCCAGTTGTTCACTGATTCAGGTATTTTCCTACTTTCCTTCTTTTCTTTGCTCGAGGACGAGCAACGGTTCAATTGGTATCTGATGTAACGACCCGTTTGGTCGTTATAGTTCTTTTGGCACTTTTGCCCGTTCCCGAGCATTGATTGGCTCACTTTTGACCCGAGGGGACCGTTGACACGCTTCCCGAGGTGTCTAGACTGGATTCAGGCAACTTTGGTGAAAATATAGGCTTAAATGTGAAAGTGGTTGACCCGAAGTTGACTTTTGGGCAAACGAACCTTTTTTAAAATTTCATCAATTTTGAGAGGTCCGGATAGTCGTTTAGAACTTGTGTGTGCATTTGGTTCGGTTCCCAATGCATTCGGATGCATTTCGGGACGTTGGATGGGAAATGGGAATTAAGGCATCGGTGGTTGACTCGGTCAACGAGACCTCCGTTGGAAATTTTGAGGCCACAGGTGCGTTCATAGCGCGTTTTTATATGGGACTAGGTATCTGGTATGTGAGCAGATGGCCTCGGGAGTTAGTCAAAAAATCGGATCGAAAAGAAAAACTTAGGCCAAGTTCTGGTGTCTGGTGTCCGCTTTGGCGGCACCAGCACCAACGCGAGCGGCGGCCCGCCAGGGCGGTGGACCTACCGTTTAAGGGTCCCGACCATTTAGGCTTGACCGCTAAAGCGGTCAGGTGGCCGCTAGGGCGGTCACAGTACCGCTATAGTGGGTGACGGGCAGTTAAATCCATTAAATGAGTCTTAGACCCTCATTATTTCATATCTCGATATTGGAGCTTGGGAAAGCTGTTCTTGGAGACAAATTGAAGGAATTCTTGGAGGTAAAACTTTGTCTAATCCTTTACTCCTCTTTAATCACAATCATCTTAGATTTTCCCTTCCCTTTTCAATCCCTTAGAAATGGAATTTGAAGGAGGGTTTTGGGAGACTTTTCCCTAAGATTATACTTGATAAATTGATGATGTTAATGTTAAAATGTGATGAATCTAAGCTTAGTAAGCCCATATCTTCCACTTTTAACGTTGAATTTCGGATTTGGAGAATTAGGGTTCATACCCAATTTGGGGTTTTTTACTTGAAATAAGATTTAGACAAGTTCTTGAGTTAAATCAACAATTAATGATTGGGTTATGATTACCTAGTACTTAATTTGGTATTTTACCTGTGAATTTCCCGTTTTGCCTTTGTGGGCCCGTTTTCCCAATTTCTAGGGTTAAAATGGACCTAATTGATATCATAGCAATATTAGTATCATTCTCCATGATTTCTAATTTAGAATTCGATTATGCTTAGACTACTTTGGTTCTGAGCTTCAGAGGAAGGGCAAGGCGATAGAGTGACTTGTTGGTGTTGCGGTTCGGCAGTCCAGGTAGGTTATGGCTTACCTCTAGTGAGACTATGCATAGCGAATCACATATTTAGAATATAATGTCGGAGACAGCATGCGAACCTTCGGGTATGAAGTTGGGTTGGATATTGCCTTAGGTTGGGCCCTGATATGTGTTGGGACTAGCGACCCCGTTATGTGTGTGTTATTGTTCCATTTTGATGGTTGATGCTACGAGAGTAGTGGTAAATATCGAATCGTGTTACTATCTTGATTAATATGGTTGACATACCGTTGTTGGTATTTGCATTGTGATACATTGTTGACGTACCCGTTGTTGGTACTAGTAATATTGATATATTGTTGGCATACCCTTGATGGTATTGTGATATGATACATTGATGGCGTACCCCTTCGTGGTACTTGTGATATTGAACTTGATTGTTGATACTTGATGTACGCATTGCACTCATTCTCACACATTCATGATGCATGGCCGATACCCGGTGATGATCCGGTATCGTTGATTGAGTAAATTGATATTTGATAAACTCCTTATTTGAGTGATTGTAAAGGCCGATGTCCGAAGATCCATTCCGGAATCGTTGATTGTATGAAACTGATGTTTGATAAACTCTTTTACTTGAGTGATTGTGAGAAGGCCGATGTCCGAGGTTCAATTCCGGAATCGTTGATAAGTGCATTGCATACATTCCCTCATATTCATGATGCATGGCCGATAGCCGGTAATTATCCGGTATCGTTGATTGAGCGACTCTTTTACTTGAGTGATTGTGAGAGGCCGATGACCGACGATCTATTCCGGCATCGTTGTTGCATGGCCGATTCTGATGTTATTCTGGAATCGTTGTTAGTGCATGGGCTCCGCGGGTCCCCCAGGGTGGTGCCGGTGAGACTCCCCCTGTGAGCAATTAGCTAGGTCCCGTCTATCTGTTGGGCAAAGATCCGGGACGGGTGGCACTTAGACTTCGCGAGTCACACTGGGTTGTGCTACCGAGACGTCGATATTTTCGTCCGGAGTACATGTGTACACCTCATTTGCATGGCATTACATCTCATCCATTCCATTATTGCATTGCATTGCTTGATTGCGATTCGATTTGTGATGATTGTGATTGTGATGATGATGATTGTGATGATATATATATATATATATATATATATATATATATATATATATAACTTGGGTTTAGAGGCTTTACGTAGGCGATGACGAACACTTGGTTGTGATCTTATTATCTTATACTTGTTGGATTCCTTGCTATCTACTTATTTTCTGAATTGTGTTATCTATGCTTGGTCGGCCGATGATGCCTACCAGTACTGTTGTTTGTACTGACCTGCACTTGCTGCATTCTTTTATGAATGCAGAGTATCAGGTCGGATCTACTTCTCTGACTCGTGGTTGATCGACTCTTCAGCTTCCACTTGAGTTTTCCAGGGTGAGCATGGCGTCCGCTGACCTCGGAGACTCTTCTATTACTTATGTCTTGCTTTCCATTCAAAGACATGATTTGAGACTACTTATGTATTATTATTCAGACCTTTAGTATTCGGATTTAGATGCTCTTGTATGACCAGACCAGATACTGGGGTGGATTTCATTTACTTCCGCACTTGTTAACATTATATTATTATTGTGAGACTTACGTTATTTGTTTACGAATGGGTCATCAATTCTTTGATAGTAGAATGTCAAGAAACTTTCAAGTTTTCTTTATTATCCTCATCATCCGTGTCAGACTTAGCCATGAGCACACTTATTGACCCATTTTCAGTTGCTTCATCTTCAATGGCCATCATTGATGTGTCCCATTGCTCATTTTCATCTTCAGATTCACTAAAGGAATTTCCTCATGCAGCAAGCGCTTGCTTTACCAGCTCGTTAGGAACTTCTCTTCTTTTCAATCTTCTGTCGGGGATTTGGTTCCTCCTGATTGTCCTGCTTGTTTTGAGGACAATCCTTTATGAAGTGGCCAGGTTTCTCACCTTTGTGACAGCAGTTGTCGTTTCCTCTGAAGTTTCTGCTAGAGCTCCCTATCTCGGTGAATTCACCATTATTCTTGATTATCTTACGAAACCTCCGAGTAAGATAGGCTATTTCAGATTACCGTTACTTGAATCCCCTCTTGCAGCTTAAGAACGAGATTTCTCTCTTGCTTTACTTCATTCTTTTTTGCCTTCTTCAAGGCCATCTTCATCTTATATGTCTTGAGATTTCCTATTAGTTCATTAACAGTCAGCTTAGCGAGATCTTTGGATTCATAAATGGCATTTACTTTGCTGTTTCAAGAATCAGGCAAAACTCCGAGTAGCTTCTTTACTAGTTTGATAGATGTGAGGACCTCTTTTAGAGAGCTAAGTTCATTGATTATAGAGGTGAATCTAGTATGTATGTCATGGATAGATTCGTCCTCTTTCATTTTGAACAACTCATACTTTGTAGTGAGCATGTCAATCTTGGAGTTTTTTACTTGAGTTGTTCCTTCATAGGCAGTTTGCAGAGCTTCCCAGATCTCTTTAGTAGTTGTACATGATGAAATTCGATTGTACTCATCACCTTATATTCCACAGACAAGAATCTTCTTTACTTTGTAGTTCTTCTCCACAGCCTTCCTGTCTGCTTCATTATATTCTTGCCTCGTTTTTGGAGTGGTTGCCATGCTAGCTTCATCTTTGTTTACAGGAACATGAGGACCATCACAAATAATGTCCCACAGTTTTGAGTCCTAAGCCATAATGAAGTCATGCATCCTAGCCTTCCACCACCCATAATAATTTTTTCGTTGAATCTTGTGTGGTCTGCTAAATGATTGACCTTCTTCCAGGTTTGGTGGGGCTGCCATTTCACAGATTCTTTCTAGGTGTTAACCTTTTAGAAAGCACCTGCTCTTATACTACTTGTTAGAGGTTGTGTGTTCACCAAACAGTATATGGAGGGACCTGGTTGTGTACTAGTTCCCTTATGCAAGACGAGTGTGTAAAAGGGCACTTTGATGTTACCATGGAAAACTCCTTGCTCAAGGGATTAAAAATCACGACCTACCCCAGTAGGATTTCAACTCCACTACACAAGCAACTTCCGATTACAACTTATTGCAAATTAGGAATTAACTCCCATAATTTTTAATCGCTTGAGCAAGGAGTTTTTCACGGTAACATGCTGTGTCCTTTACATACTCCACTGCATAAGGGAACTGGTACACAACCAGGTCCCTCCATATATTGTTTGGTGGACGCACAATCTCTAACAAGAAGAGTAGGTTTACTATTTAAGCACAAACGAACAAAGACTCACAACAGTGTAAAGAACTTAGACTAAAACCTGTGTCTGGATCTGGTTCTTCAACTTGTAGGTGACTTTGTTCTTGAGAGATCTTGAGAACTTGTGTCGGCAGCTTTGCACGATTTAGATTAGGTTTTCAAGTCTACTAAATATGTTGTCATCATGTTGTATATATAGTGGGAGTATGTGGGGTGAACATATACCACTCATTCAATATTTGAACTAAAGCATGGGCCGCTCAATGCTTTGTACTTGTGTGCGATGGTAACCTTACATGGCTCTCTACTTGCCGTGCAAATGCGGAAGAGCGAGATCACGGACCGTGTCTCTATGGTTTTTGAATCAGTTTGACAATCTTCAAAACAAAAAGCACTTGGGCGTATCAATAGCAAAGTTTGAGACCTTTTAAAATGTTTAAAAAGTGGTGAATGATGATGATGTCATCTAATGAGAATACCTATGCGCAAAGGTAAGAGAATAATAAATTTGAAGAACTCATTTGATATTAGAAAGTACTTTGTAGATGATATTTTCATTTTGTACATTCTAAAATTATAGTTAAAATTCTCCTGATCTTATATCTTAATAATCATTTTATTTTAAACATATAAATTTAAGTACAATATTTTAACATAATTTTGTATAATAGAAAACAAATTTCAAAATCGATCCTTAAAAAAAAAGCGGGAAGGAACGAAATTATTAGGTACGTCGTTGCATTGAGACTTGATTTAATTATTTAAATTTAGTAGACTTTAACTACTTGAGACTGATACCATAATTATAATATTATTATGATGTAAATTTTACAAATAATATTTCACTTAGACTAATGAAAAGGAAGAAATATCTTACATTCATTTTTTTGAAAGGAAAAAGAAAGTCGAAAATAAGAAAAGTAGTTATTTTTCATTTTTTTAAATATATTTTGTATGATTTGACTAGAATTAACATATACTAATATCAGTTTAAACTGTCAATTTTTTATTTTATTTTATTTATAAGTAAATTCACTAATTTCTCAACAAGAATAAATGTAAAATGTAGTTTGATTTTTTTTTTTACTTGAAAAAAATTATATAATTATTTTGCAAAAAGTAATTTATAATTTGGTTGTTATTAATCAAGCATATGAAACCACAAGTCCTTCTAACAACTTTTCTTTTTCAGATTTTATGTTGAATCTTAGGTTTTTTGGGTGCACTAACTTTAAGTACATTACGGTATAACACTTTTTAAGAATTAATATATTCAGATCTTTGGAAATAAAAGAAAAAGAACTTTTAAATTTTATCCAATCAGTTTAATTAAGTGGGTGTTTGGGGGGGGGGGGGGGGTGAGCAAAAGAGAAACGGATGTAACTGTGCTTACTAAGTAATCAGCTTCTCAATCTCACCTTTACATTTGTTTTTTATAACATTTAACTTTTTAAATATTTTTGTAACTTTTAAAGTTAATTTTGTTATTTATCTTTTCTACTCTCGAAGGTTTTTTAGTTTAGCTAAATAGAAGCTTTTACAGTGATATGATATATTTTCAGAAAACGATGCAACAATTCGTGGTGAAGAAATAAAGGAATTCTTTTATTATCGAAATCTTAGTTAAAAAATAATAGAAAAAATTCTGAAATCACCGTAGAGAAGAAGCAAAACAGAAGTCGACTACTGTTATAGTCAGTTTGAAGTTATTTTAAATACTTCAAACTATTTTGGTTTACAAAGTATCAAGTTATTTATTGTAAATTTTACTTGGCATAGCTTACTATGTTACATATTTATGGAACATAACTATACTTTTTAATAATTAAGTTTAGTAGCTATAATATTATATTTTTACAACTTATAGCTGCCCACTTTTCTACCAATTAACTTACCACTCCCCACACCTATTTTTTAGCCGCACACTTTCTCTCTCTCCTTTTTTCTAAATATACGTTTCTAACTCCCATCTCCCTAATTTCATGATTTTCAAATCGGTCGATTTCTTTCACTTCCTTTTTTTACTCGTATTAACCGCTCATTAATTTTAACCTTTTACCTTAAAATTCAACTCTATTTCCTAAAATATGTAAGATTCTCTCTGTTATTTTTGTGTTCTCCCTCTCATCATCTTTGTTTCTTTTTGGGCTTTACTAAGCCATAGATTTCATCTTCCCTGTATTCAGTGGAAGTTTAAAGGTTTTTTTGTTTTGTTTTGAGGGATCTATGTATCATTTATCCTCATGTCGTTTTAGACCACCGTCTTCTTCGGCGTGATCTGACCGGCGTCGATCGTCTTCTCTTCCCGGTAAGATGCGTAGCAATTGCATGGTGACCGTAGCAATTACAAAGACCAAAATATTTGACACGGTGAGGATACGTAGCAATTAAAAGATCGGCCCTATTTGAACGAGAAAATATTAAAGACCAAATCATTTAACGAAACCATGATTGTTCCTAGATGCCCTCCGGCTAGCAGCCACCGAATTTTTGAATACGGATCGAAGTTTTTGTTATTGGACAAGAGTAAAATGTTAAGTATTCTCCAAGAGGTATTTTTTTCTTATTAATGACCCTATTTTTCACTTCACCGGATATGTATTTTACTTGCATTTTAAGTATATTTTTATCGTATTTTTTGATGAACTTGATTAATTCGTTTTTCAATTCACCAAATCTATATTTTGCGTACATTTTAAGTATATTTTTGTCGTATTTTTTATTATTTCAATTAGTTTGTGTTTTTAATTGTGTGTTATATATTTTTTCTACCTAATTTGTTACTTGTAAATTTATCTGACTTTGAATTTGTGTTTAGTTTTTATCAAAGTATATTTCGTAGTATATATTTAGTGTATTTGAAGTTTATTTTTACAGCACAGTCACATACTGTTGTAGTGACAACCACAGTGCATTTGACTTTGATATATTTGCATTATATTTCTAGTATATTTTTCAGTATATCTTGAATGTGTTGTTATTTATTGTGGTTAATTTGTTACTTTTCATGTTTTGTTAATGTAAAGTTTCAGTATATCTTGACGCATTCCAGCTGAAATTGATGCAAAGTTTCTCCGTATGAGATACGACGTAAATCGACAAGGCAACCCTGAATGCATTTATTGATAACATTAACGAGCAACCACCAATACCTGTCAAGGCTACCATTGATTATGATGCAGTGATTTTAGTAGATGTTCAGGAGTAGATTTGTAGACAGAACAGTTTATGTTTTAAGTTTTTTTTTTTTTTTTTCCTCCAACTTTTTTTTTGATGTATAACATCACTGTTGCGACATTATTTTTATGAAGAATTTAGAAGAAGTTTTATGCATTTTGGTAATGATCCCGCTTGTTGTATAGTCTAATCGTAGATTTGAATTACATTTTTATTACATTTATATTTTTCTTGTATAGTTCTTTACTGCTAAAAATTACAAAGTACATTTCAATATCAAGTTTGTATTTCCTACATGTTTTCACTATATTTTATTGATGAACCCGGGAAGAGTTCTATGCATTTTCTCTATATATTCATGGTACACTTGAATTCATTATTGAACCATAAAATCCATTTTCCGTACAATATACTTCAAAAATTAAAGAACAATTTTAATACTTCTAAAATACATACAAAATAAAAGTGAAATATATTGTAAATATATTCATTACGATTCAAATCTTACGGATCAATTAGAATACACTAAAAAATACAATCATAATACAGATAAAATACAGTGAATCAAAAGCCACCCTTAGGGATTAAAGTTTTTTTATGGAGTCAAGTTTTCCCATCTTATTGAAGTTACTAAATAATATTCAATATCAGCTTATTGCACTCAATAACTAATATTTTTTGTAACGAACATTTTGATTGTTAATAATGTAATTTCATTGAATATTTTTAATAACGAACACAAAAGCCATGGTCATAGCATCGGAGACAATCTCAACTTGTCACTATGCAATTCGGTTGATGAACAAATCAAGCTTTGCGTGATTTATGAAACATTAAAGAGATTTTTTTAGTTATATTTTGGGAAAAAATATGAAGAGAGTTTTTTAATTCAAATTTTATGTGAATGATTAGATGTTGAATGAGATATGTGATTAGATATGGAAGAGAATGAGATTTGCGTGATTTATGGAACATTAAAAAGCAGTTATGTTTAGTTTGAAAAAGATTTTTCCCCTTAAATAGAGGCATTATTTGCTCAACAGTTCCGTGTATTTAGTCTGTATTTTGGCTATATTTATGTGACGCGTCCAGGACCTAAATATAGGAAAAACCAGCTACGAATTATAAATAATGAACTTGTAGTTATAGCTTGTTAGAAGCAGCTAAAAGGTAGCTATTTGTGAAAATTTTACTTATTTATTTTCTAATTTAAACTATTATGAAATTTTCTATCTTGATCTTGGGCCCAGGCTCAGCACGGGCTTCCCCAGACTAGTTGCTTATATAGCTTAAATAGAAATGTCAACTAAACGTAGTAGAAATTAATTTTAGATTTTATACTGGGATATTATTCCAACACTGATGAAAAAACGACCACTGAAGGTTTTTAAAGAAAATTCGGGTAGGTGATCTGTGGACAGTGGCGAAGCTAGGAATTCAAACAAGGGGATTCAGAAAAACATCCAGGGATTCAATAATATATATATATATATATATATATATATATATATTACGAAGGGGATTTAATTGGACCTCCTTGCCTCCCTCTACCTCCACCCCTGTTTGTGAAAGTTAAGTTAAAAGACCAATTAGACGTAAACTTCAAATTATGAGTAATTGAATATAAACGATATAGAGCCCGTTTGGATTAGCTTATAGTAAATAATTGAAGTCTTAAGTGCTGAAAAATATTTTTAAGTTCTGAAACTAATTTTATAATAAGCTATTACTTGTGATTAATATGTTAGAACAAATAAGGTGGACCTTGCAGGTACTTGTCTTTTTGGATGACAGTGATGTCTGGGCCTACTCAACACATCTCGACCAAATCCAGCGAATACTTTTCACCTTTTCTTGATATCGGTGTACAACTTTCTAGTCGTATAAAAAATGTTACGCAATAAGCACAAACCCAATAATTGAAAAACTCAGAATGGAATAGTTTTTGTAGCGATGAATGCTTCCATATGAATTTTGAAAAAGAGAACAAATTTTTTCTCTATGTTGCCAGCTGAGTACTTAACATAATTAGAATTTTTTTTGAGGTGGGAGGGGGGAGGGGGGACGGGGGAGGGGGGTTCGCATAGAAAAGGCATGGAGGAGAAAAAGAGTGAAATGGTGGAGGCTGTAACTTGTTGCTGAGGTATGATGAGGTTTTGTAACTTGTTGCTGAGGTATGATGAGGTTTTGAGTCACAACATCAGTGTATCTAATCTATTTTTAATCCCTTCGAAAAAAAATAAAAAATAATCTTGTTTTAATTCTTTGTCTAAAAATGATTTAAATAAACGATAACTATAAATAAATATTAAAAATTTTCAAAACTATTCAAAATGGTTATAGTTTAAAAGAAAAGAATAATAAGATTACAAAACAGGATCACGAGAATATCACTTTTTTGAAAAAGTTCTTAACGTTGCACTATGCACCTATGAGCCATAATTTACGACAGTAGCCCGCCAGTACTACTCCACACTATTTAAATTGTTGATGGAAAGTAATTACGAGTTGCTCTATTTTGTAATTTTGATGGTACTTGTCACAGAGATGAATTTATTTTGTCTTAAATAAATCATCCCCTTCACCAAGCAGTGAAAGTAATATCTCTTTTTGATTAATTTTTTGTATAACAGTTGCCCACGAGTTCGCCACATTGTAAATGGTTAAATGTAAAGTAATTACGAGTTGTTCCATTGTCCATTTTTGTGCTACTCGTAAGAGAGGTGAATTCATATTAAATACTTTGCCTTAAATAAATCATCATCTTCATCAACTGTTGAAACTAATTTTTTCTTTTATATAATTAAATATTTTTTAGTAGCAAAAGTTAATATTATAACAAAGGAAATTGAAAATAGAACAACTTTAATATTGTCTTGCATAATTGTTTTTAGCAATAATTAAGATTTGGTATCCATTTTCGCAGCCGAGAGCTCAATTCTAGAAATTGGAGCTGCCTCCTCTGACCTCACTAAGTTCGACAATCCAATGAGGTGGGTCGAATTGCTTGAAGCAACATACTTTGAGGAAATGTTAAGCTAATTTAAATGGAATATCCAAATGAATCAAAACACTAAGTACTACAAATTTACCTGTCTTATAAGGAATGGAACAACTCATGATTATTTTCAAAGTATCTACTGCACTCTACGCTCGTGACTTGTGAGCCATAATTTACAATAGAGGCCCACTAGTGCTCCAAATATCCAGCCAGTGCAACATTTTTTTTTTTTTCCCAGAAACTAGCGAAAGGGTCAAAATTCATATATGGTCACTGAACATGGACCTGGTTCCTCTCCAGTGAGCCATCTCTCCATTTCCTTCAACTGACCCTTGAATGCCTTACACGTGTCCTCTCTTCGCAATTCAGGGGAAAAGATTTATTTAGTTAATTACTATCTTTAACCAAGGTTAAAAATCATTCTCTCTTCTTCACTCTTTCCCATTTGGCTGTCAGACAATAGTTCCGCTCTTATTTTCACTTCCAGACGAACACATCTCCTAAATCATCCAAGCGGGAGTCTCTGATGGCAAGAATTAGTTTCTTCTTCTTCAAAGTTACAACAGCAAGTCGAGAGAAAGTAATTATTTTTGACCTGTGATTTCTCCAGTACTATGAAAGCTTATGATTTAATTACACGAAATATCATAGATAAGTGTAACGACCGATGGGTCATTTTGAGCTTTTAGGAGTTTTACATCTTTTCCCCAAATTACCCTTCCCGTAGTTTCTTCTCGGTGACTATGACTTGCGGGGATAGGTAGCGCGGTTCCCGAGAAAATCGAGCGAGTTTTGAATTGGTTTTAGTGAAATTAGAGTTTTCTAAGTTACGGAAACGAAGATGTT
Organism: Lycium ferocissimum; assembly: GCF_029784015.1. Lineage (NCBI taxonomy): Eukaryota > Viridiplantae > Streptophyta > Magnoliopsida > Solanales > Solanaceae > Lycium > Lycium ferocissimum. The sequence goes on along the minus strand of NC_081349.1, from coordinate 51,435,045 downwards.
TGACCAAAGTCAACATCAGAGGTAAATGCGTCATTATTGGAGTTTTGTCGATTCCATTACGTTTGAAATGAGATTTTTGACTTAGTCGAGCCTTCGGTTCTGGTGTCGAGGCATTCGGGTGTGATTTGGGTCATTGGTTGGAAAGTTAGGATTTTGAGGTTTCGGAGTTGACCATGGTTAACCCCGGGCCAAGATGACCTCTTTTGGAAATTCTGAGTGCGCGAGCAAGTTCGTATTGTCATTTATACTCAATTTGCATATTTGATTTGTGCCCGGAAGGTTCCGAGTGAGTTTCAGGTATCCATTCCAAGTTCGGGGGACACCATAATTTTCTAGTGTCCGATTTCTGATTTTCTTCTTCGCGTTCGCGAGGGAGGTACCGCGATCGCGGGGGCCGCATTCATGAAGTGGAAGTAGGTTGGGGCGGCCAAGGCGAAAAGCCTCGCGTTCGCGAAGGCCAAATTCTTTGGTCGGGTCGCTGAAATCACTATCGCGATGGGCTCCCGTGATCGGGATGAAGGGATTTTCATTGAGCAGTGACTTATCCCGAAAATCGATGCGAAACCTTCATTTTCAAGATTCGTCAATGGGGTAAGTTTCTAACTTTCATCTAGGCTTTATTTCATGATTTCGTCTACTAGTTTCCAATTCAATCCATGATTCTAGGTATGGGGATAAGGGTTTTCCATAAATTGGGGTTCTGAGTAAATAGTGGAATTGAAGGCTTAATTATGAATAGATTTCCATGAAACTTAGGACTATGACTATTTAGACTATAGGTAAACTATTTCCACCCTAAAATTCTAGCTTTACCCTTGGGGCTTGGGTTTGATTATTTTGGGTTCATTTTTTAGATCCGGACTGTAGTATAACAATATGGGAATTGTTGAATTCGTGTGACCTTGTAGAATACTAATTTGACTAAGTTGAACTCGATTTAATGATAAATTATCGTTTTCACCTTAAGGGTTTAGGACAGGGTTTTGGGTTGACTTTTTGGACCCGAATTCTTTTTATGGCACTATGGATATCTGTAGAATCATATTTTGACATAGACTGCATATTTGATAGACTTTGACTGTTCAGAAGCAGTTTGGAAGGAAAAGACATTGGCTTGAGGGTTCGTGGCTCCTGTTCGTCCTCGAGGTAGGTTACAGTTTATTCTTTAGACTTTGATTGGAGGGCATATATAGTTTATAAATATTGAAGGGGTATTGGGCGTGATGGGGGTCCCACCTTAGTGGTTGCGATGAGCACTTGGGTGGGTACCGGTGTATATTATTGGTAGTTAGAAAGATGGGGAAAGCATGTTGGGACTTCGGGCGTGGTTGTGGTGATACATCCACTTAGGTTGGTATGATTGTTGTTTATGTGGGCTATGATAACCGTGATTTGACTTATAGCTGCGTGAATGAATTGTTTACCTCATCGCTCCATATCTCGTATAATTGTGAAAAAGAAATTGTTCTGGATTTATGAGCTGACAGATGTAACTAGTGTGATGACGCATATTCATTCTTGCAATTCATAATGTTGCTGACATAAGATATTATGCTTTTGCATTCATTTCCCATTTATATGCACATTTGGATAAGTTATGAAAAAGAGAGGATACGAGATGTTATAAGGATCGGAATGAGGTAAGGATATTGTTCTCACAGTTCGGCGATAAAGTCGGGTGGTACAATGAGTGTCTCAGTTGGGCGGTAAAGTTGGGCGGGTACAATGAGTGGTCACAGTCTGAAGGTAAAGGACCTCGGGTGGTACAGTGACAGGTATATAGACCTCGCGAGTCCCTCGTAGGTCATGACTAGACGGAATGACCGCTAGCATGTGGGTACAAGGTTTGATATTAGCCAATGTGTTGCATCCATGCATTCATATTTCCATTTGTCTCTTATTTTCCTTATGTGGTTTGTGCTTACATGTCTTAGTGTACGTGCTTACCCGTCTTAGTGTGAACTATGCTCTAAGGGGCATAGGTGGTGAAACTTGAATTGACGTATTGAGTGATTAACTTCAAACTTTACATTCTGTATATGTGTTTCCCTTCGTTGTCGGCCTATGATATCTACGATACTAGTGGTTATACTCATACTATACTTGTTGCACTTTCTTTGGGTGTAGGTACTGATCCTTGTTCCAATTCTAGGCCTCGTTGCTGATTCCGGAGGTGTTTCCTTGGAGTTACCAGGGTGAGCCATCAGTTCTATCAGCAACCCTAGATCTCCCTCCATCTTACTTTCCGCTTTTGTTTCTTTCAAGACAGTTGTATTATTTGGTATTCAAATACTTGTATAGTATTTAGATGCTCTTGTACAAGTTGGACCAGGTTTGGGGGACTTGTAAAGACTAAGTATTTTCACCACTTATGTATATTATTAAGGATGTTTAATAGTATTCTTGAAGTATTTAACTTTCCGTATTTCCTTTCTTTAAATGATGATTAATATGGGATGGTTTGCCTATTATGGGGATAGTGTAGGTGCCATCATGATCCGTGAAATGGTCATGACAAATTGGTATTGGAGCTCTAGATTCACTGGTCTCATGAGTACAAGAGCAATGTCTAGTAGAGTCTTGCGGATCGGTACGATGAGCTCCGTACTTATCTTCGACAGTCTGTAGGACATTTAGGAAGCTTTCATTCCTTCATTCCTTATTGTGCGTATGTGATTTGGTCTAAGGTATAAACTTCTTTGTTTCAATCTCTCACTGATGGTGAGCACACATTTTTGGGTTCACACATGAGCGGCTGGATGTGACATCGCGTGGTACGGTACGAGATGCGTCACTGTGATAAGGACGTGAGATCAAGTTCAAATTGCAGCTATGATTTGAAGACTCAATGGAGTTGGGTTGTGATTTTAGACTTTTTAGTTCAGCGATATCCCTAGGAAATGGGAGTGATGGTATGGAGGACTGCATGATCGCCACGTATTCAACAATTAGTTTCTCGAAGGTTGAAGAGGTGCATTTATGGTATAACAGGTGATGGAAAAAGAGTTAGCGATTTAAATTAGTATGGTTAGTGAAATAACTGAGTAATAAGCGTCACGACTTTAAAGACTGCACTTGAGGAGGTTTGACATACCAAGGATGCTTTACTTGAGGTGCGATTGGTGTGGGAATGCTTTAATGTCATCCATATTTATTACGACAGTCTTATAACACGGGTGTATCAATGACAAGTCAACGATTCAGTAATGGAAAGGTACATATATTGGCATCTTAAAGACCAGTTTGAACTTAGGAGGATCAATTGGTCATATGAGAGGATAATGACCATGGTAAGGCAGTGAAAAGAGGTTGATAAAGGACAAAGGCAAGAAAAGTGATCTTTGGTGATGAGATTCGAGGTGGTAAGACTTGCTATGGGGTTCATTTGAAGAGTTTTCTTTCTACTTACAGAGTTGAGTTGTACTGAAGAGAATTTGAATAGTTCAAGTTTGGCGACACGACAGTTAATACCAAAGTATTCATCTGATGGGAGCACAGGGTGTGCTAATTTTGATAATACAAGGGAGCATGAGAAGCTAAGAAGAGTTTCGACAGGATGACATTATGGTGGTGGAGTAAGGATAATTGGTTTGAGGGTATCTAAGGGAATGGCTATTGGCTTTAGGCCAAGTGGGAGGAGTTTCTTATGGTAATTTAACCAATACGGGAATAGGCAGTTATGACCTTTTGATAAAGGGCGGGTTTGTAGGTTCGCTTGATATTTCAAGGTTAGCACTGAAAGGGATCATTTTGGACTGAGAGCTTGTTGATTGGTGATATACGAGGCAATTGTTTGTTGTGCAAGTATGATAGGTGATACTAGAATGGAATATTTCAAAGGTTATGGTGTCATACGTGGGATGAATTCATTAAGTTATCATGAGACGAGGATACCCTATTTAGGAAGTGAATGTTAGGGAATATGGATTGGTCAGTATGTTGGCTACGTTATAGGCTACTTTGGGGTGGGGGTGGGGGGGGGGGGACAACGATTGACTAATGGAGATGATTCTAGCGATGGACAACTGTGAAGATTTATTACATAAGGAGTTATCGGCTGTGCGCCTAGTGTTGGTGAAGGGATGTGGGCATTGTACCTATTGCTTAGGACTCAACAAATTTCTACAATTGCTGGTGGTATGACTCTGTGGAGATGACGAAATGAGAAAGATAATCACATGATTACTGGAGGCATTCTGTTTTGGCGAAACAACGAAAGAGGTGGTTTTTCTTGGGCAAACATTGTCTTAGGAACCTTGGGCAAGGTGTCAGTCTATAAGGACATTTAAAGTGGTAGATCAATGGTAGATGTTAACTAACTCAAATTTTCAAGTGCATTTTGGAAATTGAAGTAAGGATCAGTAATACCGTTGAAACCAAGATAAGTGAATTCACTATAGTACATTTGTGTATTAACATCGGGTTGGCAGACTCGTATGGCAAGATAGAAGATAAATTCTTCATTTAAAGTATTTTTGGCAAGGATACTTGTGTGAAGATATATGAGGACCTTAGTAGGAAACTGTGTACAATAATGAAGGACCACTCTACAGATTATGGACTAGTACAGTGGTGGTTTGGGATATTACATCTGCAATAATTTATTTTTGTTACAATAACCAGGGTTGGTTGGTATTTCTAAAGGCTTCGTGGAGGACATTATCAGTGATGTGATTGACTTGGATGAGTTTTCAGTTTTGATGTTCAAGCGAGGCGAGGGAAACTCTTAGTTGTTCAAGTTTGTGGATTACTACTGTGTCTCTATGAATTGGCTTAGATAATCAACAAGAGTTGTGATATTTTGATATCCCTTGAGTGGGTTTGAGTGATTTTCAGTTGATAATGAGCGTGATTGTAAATGGGATATAAATTAATTTTTTTTTTGAAGAATCAGGGTAAAGGCACTTGTGTTCTCGATTTGAGAGGATCAAGGTCTTCAGGCAAAGGATTTGAATTTGAAGCGACGGGATTACTTAAGTCAAAAATGAATTATGGTGGCGTTATCTTGCATCTTTCAGATGGGGTGTAATTCTTAAGTATGCTTGGTGTTGACATTAACTAGACTAATGCATATATGAATTTTGATGATTGACAAAAGATGAACAAAGATTTACCATGATACCATGAAGAAGACAAACCAGGTATGAACAAAGCTAGACCTCTGGCTGATTGATTGAAGCAGATGTTTCAAACACTGAGCAATGGCTGAATGAGCAAGATTGCAATGCACATGGAACTAATACAAATACCTGATCAATCGCAAAAGACAGTTGTAAGCAATGCACATGAATCAGGTCCACAAACATGTTCCATCAAATACAGACAAGCAAACAAGCACAGTCAAAGAGGAGCAGTTCATTGAAGAAATAGAGAAATAATGCAAAACATGTTCTATATCAAAGAGTCATCAGATACAGAGGAGGAATGATCACAGATCATCAGGTGCCGTAGATGAATGACTTAGAAGCAAAGACATTGTATGAAGAAAAGCTTAAAGTGATCAGGGGTAAAGTGACTCTGACACAGAAAATAATATTAAAGTGACCAGAGGTGAAGTGACTCAGACTCAGAAGACAATGTTCGGAAGCAAGAAATTGTTCAGCTAAAGTGTTTGCAGACAAAGCATGTGAATCAGGTCAACAGAAGAACCAAGTCTGCAAACATGTTCCATCACAGAGCAAGACCAAAATCTGAAGTCAAAGAGTGAGTCAAGGTTGAAGGCATGATTTATTCCAGCAAGGAATAAATGCATGTGAAGAAGACAGACACAGAGCTACACATGATCAATGAAACGAGTCTGTCAACTTGTTCCATCATCCATACCAAAAGTAGACTCAAGAACAAGTCAGAAGTATGAACGTGAAAGGGATGATAAAACATGTATAAGAACAGTCAGCATGTTCCAGCCAATATCTCAGAAATAGTTTAACAGCAGATGAAGAATGAAAGAGATTGGTTGAACAGGTACATGAACATGTTCTATCTCAGACAGTGCATAGATTCAGAGCCAGACGGACTAGGTGGATAAAACAGGTTCGTGAACATGCTCCAGGGCAAGTCCTATAACAAGTAGGATTTGCAGAACTATGGAAAGAACTTGGCGGTCAAGTATGAAAGATTCCTTGTCATATTTGTAGGGATTAGTAAGCCTCATACACGTACAAGGAGCAGACTCAACAAGGCAAGAATCCAATTACTACACAAACCTTACGTGCGTGTCATTGGCCGACTAAGAAAAGGTGTTGTATTTGCCGACTTGCGGAGCTTCAACGTTATAAATACCCAGTTCTTTCCTAGAAGAAGTTTGCTCACCCACAACGAGAGAGAGTTCAAAATATTGTGCTGTCAAAAGATATGTCCAACATTTACATAAAGAAGGATCGATGAAGCTGTTTTACTGAATAATGTTTCCAAGTTCTAAAGTTTAGTTTTGTGTATTAGGTTTGGTTTATCGAGTTGTATCTTTATCAGCTTAGTTAGAAGCATTAAAGTAGATAAAAACATTGTAACTCCAAGTAGGAAGTTTACTACTTGGGGAAAACTTGCTAGTCAGAGGCTGGGTAGCAAGGTTGGGATTTAAGGATTAGGTTACAGAGGTTGTATTTGTAACTTGAAGTTGGCTCATTGTTGTAGTGAAGTTGTTGGGGAAATCCTACAGGTCTGTTGGTCGTGATTTTTATCACCTTTGGAGCCAGGTGGTTTCCACGTAAAAATACTGTGTCCTTTACCTTCTTGTTGATTCTTATTCTGCAAACTTGTTCATAGAACAGGTTAGGTAACGTGTTATGTCCACAGGAAAAAGTAAGTATAGATTAGGACAGACAAGTAGGTCGTACAAACTAACAAGTGGTATCAGAGCGGGTTCTCCTCAAAGGGTTAACACCTTGGAAAAGATCATGATGAATGTTGCACCTCCTACAGGACACTCAGAGGGTCAATCCACTAGAAGGCCATCATTATTCAATGGACAATATTATCAATAATGGAAGGCATGAATAGAAGATCACTTGCAAGTAGAAGATTATGAATTATGGGACAGGGTGATCGAAAGACCTAAATATCCCACAAAGAAAGGAGACGATGGAAAGGATGTAATGAAAGAAAAGGCTGAGTATGATCAAAAGGATTACAAGATACTCGAGGAATGCAAAGGCCAAGAACGCCTTAATTTGTGGGCTTGGACTAGACGAGTACAATAGAATCTCTGGATACACTATGGCCAAGCAAATCTCGGATGCCTTGAAGACTGCCCATGAAGGGACAAGCCAAGTAAGGAAATTGAGAAAGGCTATACTCTCCACTGATTATGAGAATTTTAGGATGAAACCAGGAGAGACTATTGCTGAGATGTTTACTAGATAGACTTCCATTGTAAATAAAAGATAGACTTCCATTGTAAATAAATTAACCTCACTTGGGAAGGTCCTCTCCACAGAGGATTCAATGGATAAAATTTTGCGAACCCTACCGAAATCCTCTTAGATGAATGTTACAGCCATCAGGGAAGCAAAAGATATAGAGGAGATGTCTCTAGATGAATTAGTGGGAAATCTAAAGACCCATGAGACGGACATTGAGAATGCTAGAATGGAAGAAGCAAGCTCATAAAGGTTGTTAGCTCTCAAAGCAACAAATAAAAAAGATGAAGAGGACATGGCCCTGATTGAGAGGAATTTTAGAAAATTTCTTAGAAAGGAAAATCAGTTGGGCAAAAACTCTGAAAGAGGAAAGAGTTTTGATAGAGGACAAGCTGGTGAATGCTTCAAGTGTGAGAAAACAGATCACATGATCAAGGATTGCCCACTGTGGGAAATAGAGTGGAAGAAGAGAAGAGAAGAAAAAGAGAAAGAGGAAGTAGGCAAAAACAAGGAGACTACAAAGGCTATGGTAGTAGCCTGGGGATCTGATGATGACTCTGAGGATGAGGCTGATCAGACTGCACTCATGGCTGATATTCATTCAGATTCAGATATGGAGGAAGACATCGAGATGAGAACGAGAAGAGATGAGACACTCAGTGAGCCCAAAAGTGTGGAGGATCAACTACTGAAGGGTGAAAAAAGTAGAGTCAAAACGGAAAAGGAAAATCAATTGTTAAAAAAACAGGTTGCTCAACTTGGTTCATCCATATTGAGGCTTCAATATGAAGTTCTGAAGTTGACACTTGAAGCAGGAAAGCGTGTGGCAAACAATAAGCATCTAAAGGTAGAGTCCAAACTGAAACGAGTAAGAAGGGAACTGCAGTTGGAAAAAGAAAAATCTAAAGATCTCAGCTCAAGACTGCTTCAAACAGAGCATGATCTTGAAAAAGAAAATCGGTCGACTCAAGCCTCAACTACTGTTGAATCTCATAAGCCAAACATACAACATTACTATAGGATTGGGATTTGATAAGACGACTAATCGTGAAGTGTCAGAAGAAGTATTGTGCACCTTGTGTGGAAAAATGGGGCACTATAGATTTCAATGTCCAGTAAACATTAGCTATAAGATGAAGAACCTAAAGATTGCAAAGAAGAACACCAAATCTGTCAAGAAGAAAGCTACAGGTGTTGGAAATAGGTTCATGTAGACATTTCCTGAATGGGAAGAGAAGGAATTGATACATCCATGAGTGAAGGAAAGGAACCCAAGCTTGCATGGGTGCCCAAAACTAATCCCTGATTCCCTTGTAGGAAAGAGGGGCAGAAGAGCAAGCTAAAATGATAAATGAGTATTGCTTGCTCAAAATATGAAGAGAGAAAACTGTAGAAAGAAGGTTATCAAAAGAGGAAAGCAATCAGACAGGGGGAACGAATGAAACAGGTTCAGGAACCTATTCCTCATATTAAAAGAAGATAGTAAAACAAGAACATGTGTTGTACACTCAGGAGAAGTAGTGCTAAAACTCAGGAAGTAAAACCAGAGGACCCGTTCATGACAAAAAGAAAACCATGTGATCAAGTGCATACGTACTATAATAATGAAGAGTTCCCATGAGGGTTATAAAAAGAAGATTATGCTAGCACCGTGAATGATTCAAGCGGCACATGTATCCCTCAAAATTGGCTAAGAAGGGTGTCACAGATTGGGTGGTTTACAGAGTAATTAAAATATTTCATTCAATCTTGTACATTAAGTTGTACATCCTATACAAGTTAGGTTCATGATCTTGCAAAGTCTAAACATGATGACTGTCACAAAAGAAGGCCTTATCAAAGATTGCAAAAATGTTTCAGATATGTTTCTTTTTCCTACAGTCAGTTATATACTCAGATCATGGAACAACTTAGACAACCTGTTCTATCAACCCTAGTTATGACTAGCCACCTAAAGAGTACATTGAGAGAAGAAAAAGTGAGTCATGATGATAGCCTTGAAAAGACACCCACAATAAAATCATTCTCTTCCCAAAAAGGGGACTTTTTCAGCTATTTGATCAAATCTCTACATAAACTGATATAGAATCACCCTCATCTCACAAATTCCATCCGATCTCTCTTACTTGGGAGCTCTTATGAAAAAAATGTGCAAATACTTCCCAAGCTCCGATCAGTCTCCCACCTCCTCACAATCCCTGGATCCCTCCAAATCAGAAAATAAAGTTTACCTAACCCTCATAAACACACCTTTCCCCAATGCCCAAATGATTTTATCGACTGAAAAGATGAACGGGAAAGAATATTGGGTGGAACTCACAAACAGGGGGAATATGTGAAATATCCCAAAACAGGGGATATAATGAAGGAAACCAGCGGTACAAAAACTTTTCAAGAAAATAAGGTGGTTGATACCCTAAGTTCGTCTAAAAATAATTCATCTGAGCTATTATGAAACTGGAGCTATGGAGTTATAAGGGTTCATGGAGAAGTATGGAAGGTTGAAATAGAGAAAGAACCCCTTACTATCATGAAAAAAACTGTCCGGATCTTAGCCCTCATGGGGGGTGGGTCTTCTTGGGGGGAAAAAGGCGGATAAAGATGAAGATCTATTCAAGGGAAGGAGAAACAGACGATGAAGAGATATCCTCCCAACTGAAACCACCCCTAGCTAGAACTCCCTAGGAATAGGACCTCCACATTGGTCACATTCACTTTGAAGTGATTAGTAGCTCCCCTAAACCTATCCTTGTACAAATTCTCGAAGTCCAGTTCCATAGATCTGTTGTATATCGTTGTACCCAAGGGACTAGAATTATACTTGTTAAGATCAATGAAAAACAAAAACTATTGCATATCTTAATAATTTGTGCCTAAAATTGTATGACATGAATGTTTTCTTGGCTAAAAAAAGTAAATGTTCGTATCTGTGTATATGCGATAGCCCTAGTGGCCATGAGTTAAGTATTGGACGAATATTACTGACCATAATCTGGGATTAACTTTTTAATAATGTCAAAAAGGGGAGATTGAACTGTGTATGCTAACATGATTAAACTAAGTTCAAGTCGAAGCTGTGAGTGTTTGGAATAGGTTAAAACATGGTGCAATGAGCACAGAAAAGGCAGAGAGTTTGTCATCATCAAAAAGGGAAATTTGTTGGCATTAGCTAGACTAATGCATATATGAGTTTTGATTATTGACAAAAGATGAACAATGATTGATCATGATACCATGAAGAAGACAAACCAGGTCTGAACAAAGCTAGACCTCTGGTTGATTGATTGAAGCAGATGTTCTAAGCACTGTGCAATGTCTAAATGAGAAAAAAAAACAATTTTCATAACCCAACTAGTGGATCAAGCGGGCACCCACACTAACCCCCCTGGTGGGCGAACCCTTCCCGTATTCAACATGCAGTTTAAACATATGAAAAGTAATTAGAAAGAATTAAGTAGTCTCAAAACATGAGCCATTAAATACTAAAAGTCTGAAGACTGCAAGTCTGACATACAGAAAACAAGGAAAAGATAAGTAAAGATAGAAGAATCTCCGGGCTGCGGAATCCATCAAGTGCTCACCCTAGAAACTTTAAAACTGAGCCTTGGGATCACTCAAGAGGTGCAGAAGAGGAACCTGCTATGAACTCTGCACTCAGAAAAAAGTACAACACGGTAGTATCAGTACAAACACCATGAACTGTTAGGTATCATAGGTCGACAACAATTAGTTCAGATATATATGAAGAAAGAAATAGAAAGGTAGACCCGCAAGTAGTCAAATACTAAGCACAACACAATCCAAGATCAGGAACAATACTCATGATATAAATGTCATAGGAGAATCAATAATATGGATAAATGAAGTAAATGAGTGCATATGCAATGCAATGAAATGCATTGGCCAGCTGTCTGTCACCGAACACACATGCTACGGATGAAAATCCTCCACATCTCGATAGTCGTGATCCATTGGGGACTCGCGAATTCCATGTACCAGTCACTCTACACACAACCCAGAGATGACTTTCATATCAACCTATACACAATCTTTCACTCCGGTCGCAATCTCGGATGTTTCCTTTCTCACTTATTATCACCAGTACCAAGTCACAATTCATATCAATGTATTATGTAAGATGTGTATGAATGCTATGCATGATATCAATATCAAGTGAAAATCATAATCAAGATCTCATTTGTGCCTTTACATGAGCACACATCACAATACCAATCCTATATCATTATCCTTTCCTTTTCCAATGATAAGTGACATGATAAGTGAGAGATGAATTCATCATAAATACAACATAGTAAACGAGCGACGAGCCCAACACATCACATATGGAGATAAAACATATCACGATAACAAGGCAACAAGCCCACATAGTCAACAACAATACCAACCTAAGATTATCCATCCCAATTTCATACATGAAGGATTACCATACTTTCCACATCAATAACTAACTCCTACATATGCTTCACTAATTGGAGTCTAACCGAAAGGTAAGCCTTAACCTATCTCGATGTCGAGCTGGTGCCACAAATCGTCGAACGCGAGCCTTGCCCTTTTAAAGAGCCTCTAAATACTCAAAGTCTAGTCATTATTAAAATGTATGTTAGAAACAGAGATTAACGATACCCATATTGCTATACATTTGTTCAAATTATAAATCAACTATAGAAAGGGGGAAATCAGACCCACGAGGGTAAAACGGGAATTTTAAGATTGGGAATGGTAACCCAACACTCTAGAAGTTCAATTCCACTCTCCAATTTCTAATTAAACTCAATTATTGATCAATTATCATTTGAGAGAGAACCCCCAAATTAGGAATAAACCCTAACTATCCAAAATCAACTCCTCAATCCAAGTTAGAGATTCAAGCTTATTATCTACTAATTTATGAAATTCCATGTTTTTTTAAAAAAAATTATACCTGATTGATCTTTTTATTTGTTCAGCAAAATCTAAAACAAAGCAAAATAAGTTAAGCCCATAATCAGGCCTAACCTCAAATAACGAAAAAACAAAAATGGTCTATCTGACTTATGTCCTAAAACACATTTAGAAAAGTAAGGGGTCGTTTGGTAGGTAGCCAAAATTATCTCGGGATTATAATCCCGGGACTAATTTATCCCACCATTTGGGATTATTTTATCCCATCACCTTAGTGGGATAAGGTGGGATATCCCACCCTTAGGATTATGCTTCATTTTGTACCGTGTTTGGTAGGAGGTATAAATTTATCCCAGGATAAATTTATACCTCCTACCAAACACGGTATAAAAAATTAGTGCTGGGATATCCCAGCCTATACCATGCACCAAACGACCCCTAAAAGTTATGCCCTATCTGCATTTGTTGACTTGATATTCTCAATTCTTCATCTTCTTGGTTGATACCGGTGTGGAAATGAAGAAGCTACTCGAGACGTCTGACTAATCCTCACCTCCATCACTTGTATTGATGTGTTGTTGATGTTGAAGTTGAACTCGATGTAAGTGCATCATTCTCACCCTTTTTGTTATCTTGTTTGATTTCTAGGTTATCTGAGTGATTTAACCTTGTTCTTCTTCTTCATATGTTGGATCTGTGCTCGATTTGACCTGATCTCATCTTGTTGTTCTTGTTCTTTATGTGGTGGATCTATCCCCGACTTGACCTGAATCGAGGTGCTCCTTAGCTCATCGTGTTGTTTCCATCTCTATTCAACCTTGTAAGTTCTTCATCTGTCAAAGCTTTTGTTCATTTGCTGATATTTATTCTCGTATATACTGCTGATGTTGAACATATAAGTCTCATTCTCTTCGTAATTTTGACTCGTATAGATTTGGTTTTTGTCTATTTGAATGAGCACCATATGATGCTAATACTATAAATAAAACATCCATCCAATCTATTTGATCTAAATCAGGAATGAGAATTTGACTATATTTGGTCTGCATATGCTAAATTTGCTGTGTGTTACTGAATCTAGTATATGGAGTAAGCTGATCTTGTGTGCGTGCTTCTTTTCCTTTACCCTTTTTGTTTTTGTGCTGCTGTTGTCTCATGAATTCTGTAGTTGTAATAACTTGTGTAACTAGTGACCTTGGAACTCTAGAATTAAAGCCTCCTGCCCTTGTGTGTGCTGATTTGTATAGTTTAGAAACCGGCAAAAAAGTAAACATAGTTAGAAAAAACCACCATGTTCTCCTCCACATAGATTTGAACATGATGATTAAGCTTCTTCCAGTTTCCAGACCTATGCCCCTCTCTGCCATCACACCTTTCCATTATCTCTTAGTCTTTATCCTCAAGTATGGAATTTGAGTCTTATCACTATTGAGAATATTCCTACAATTTGATCTTAACCCCTGAAAATCCTAACATTGAAAATAGGCTTCATCTAAAGCCTGGTTCCCCAGAGCATCAGCAAGCTTATTCCCTTCCCTCAAAATATGACTCAAAGAGACAGTCATAGTACTTCTTAGTTCCAAAATCTCTTCTGTCCAACTAAAAATTCCCCATGGTGGCTTCCTTCCTTCCTCTAAATTTTTATAAACCATTTCAGAGTCAGTCAAAATTATGACATTATCCAACCTGTCATTCCTGCAATACCTCATAGCCTCTAAAATTGCTATCACCTCAGCAGATGTATTTGTGTTAATGCTATCTATCTGAAAGCCTTCAAAGACATACCAAGTTCCCCTCATTGTTCCTCAAGCAGATACCATAAACAATTCTACCAGGATTTCCCCTAGAGGCTCCATCTGTATTGCACAACAACCAACCTGCTGGTGGAAGATTTCATACAACCTTTGTAACTTTCAGCCTATTACTTCCATTCTCTAACATAGTAATCAATTCTTCCCATTTGTGTGGCACCTTTACGATTGAGGGATTTCTGATCATCACTAGTCTTTGAATAGTTGTAAAAGCTTGGTATATGACTCTTCCAATTGATCTTTTCCCTTCATGCTTGATAGCATTCCTTCTTTTCCGTATTTCCCAAATAATGATTGCAGGAACAGCCTGAAAAATCATCTTTAATCTCCCTTTAAACTAGCGTGTACCCACCACTTTTACAACTCCTTGTTATATGAGAATCCTTTCATATTCAAACCTGCAATTGAAAAAAAATAGGACCAAGTCCTGTTAGCTGCATAAGATGTAGCAAACAAATGTTGGATTGTCTCTTCCTTAGGATTGGAGCAACACCAACATCTGAATGCCAAATTATATTGCATTTTCTTCAATACATCATCCAAAGGTAGCTTGTATTTCCAACACCTCCATAAGAAAAAAGATATCTTGAATGGCAACCCTTTCATCCACATGTACTTATAAACCTCCATATTTTTCTCTCTTAAACTAATATAATCCCATGCTGATTTGACTGTAAAATCACCCTTAGTATCCAGTATCCACTATGGCTTATCCATTCCCCTTTCTATCATTATAGGTCTAATAGTGTTGCTAATATGCTGAACTATATCTTTATATGGTAGTTCTCTCAATCATTCCAAATTCCACTGCCCCTGATCCACCACATCAACAACATTTTGAACATTCTCATCATAGCCTTCTACAGTGTAGTATAAAGCACCCATTCCTGTCCAATTATCAAACCAAAATTGAGAATTTCCCATACTTATTTGCCACCAAATGTTATATTCAATTAGATCTCTAGCTTGCAACAAATTCTTCTAGATTTGAGAACCATATTTCCACTGAATAATTACATGATTATCTTTTCTACAATACTTATTAATCAAAATTCCATGTTTAGACTAGCCCAATTCATCAATTAAGCTCATATTCATAGCCTAGGATTTAAGTATCAAAGTTAAGGTTGAAAACTCATCTTCTCCAACTAGTCTCGCTAGCTTTCACTGATAGATTCTAGCTTAGGAAGGTAAATAAACATAATACAAGGTGAAAGAAACTTACCCAAAGATGAAACAACTCTGAAAGCTCTTCAAATCGACCTTAAGTCATTTAGAGATTTAATTTTTGGAATGGGAAACGAGTGGTTCGAAATGGGACATTTAACACTTTCTGGTTCAGAATCGTCTGCTGGGGCGGACCTCATTAAAAATATAAACCTTGCACACCAAGCCAGGTCCTACTGTGGCAGACAACTAGAGGCGCAACTAGTCTCGTTGGGGCGAGTCACCTAAAACTAGTAGAAATCTGGTTTTGACCAAGTTTTAACCCAAAGCCTAACATCCATCTGAGGCCTTCTGGATACAAACCAGACATGCAAACATATGTAAAAATATGCTACGAACTCATTCATTACCTAGAAATTCCCAACAGAGGTCTATTTGACCTGGTCAACCCCTAAATGACCAAAACCAACTTTCCAACCAATGGTACAAAACGCTTTCGAATCCCTGGGGGACTGAACCGAATACCCAGCAAGTCACAATCAACCCTTCGAACCTCACGAAATAGACAAAATTCTGAAAAAGGTCCATTCATCTAAAAGTCAACTATTGGGCAAACCTTTTTCACTCAAAAGCTCTAACTTTCTTAAATCATCTTAAAACTCACCCGATGACCTCGAGAATCATGTCGAGCATCCCTGCGGGTCAAAATTATACCAACAGGGCTTAGAAAAGGGTCAACGGGGGAAAAGGGGTCAAACAGTGCAATAAAGACCAAACAGGCCGTTACATCAGATACCAATTAAATAATCGTTCGTCCTCGAACGACAAAGGAAAGGAACAGAGGAAATGTACCTGAGTCGATGAACAACTGGGGATATCTAGTACCCATATCGGACTCAGTCTCCTATGTGGCCTCCTCAACCAGACGGTGCTTCCATTGCACCTTAACTGAAACTATCTTCTTCGACCTCAACTTTCTCACTTGCCTATCCATGATCACTATAGGCTTTTTCTCATAAGACAGATTCTCATTGAGCAAAGCTGAGTCCCAACGAATGATAGAAGAACTGTCTGAATGGTACTTCTTCAGCATGAAAACATGAAATACCGGATGAACACCGAACAAGCCTGGTGGAAAAGCTAACTCATAAGCCACTGCGCCAATACGACGGAGAGTCTCAAATGGGCCAATGTATACACGGGCTCCTTGCTTCTTCCGTCGTTTACACCCCCGG
>NC_081349.1:51384307-51418472 GCF_029784015.1 Lycium ferocissimum | reverse complement strand
TGGATGTTTGGGAGTTGTTTTGTAATACGGTGGAAGTTGACGAAATAGGGGAAATGCTGCCAATTTTCATTAGATCATGAATTTTTCTAGTTTGAATTTAAGAGTATCATTAAGGCTTAACCATGGCATGAATCCTTCTAAATGTAGATTGTCCAAGCTTCGACACATGAACGTTGCCGCTTACGAAGACAAAGAGGTATGCCAAGTACAACCTTCTTTCATGAAGGCATGATTCCTTGCTATATACCTTCTCATGAGTTCTATAATGTATTCCAAATAACTCTATCTCTAAAATTACTAAAGCTCATGATCCTCGATACTTTCATGATGTTATTACCTCCCTTATATGATAGTCGATCCTCTAAGGATAGATGTAACGAAAACGATGATGGTAATGATGTTGATGATACTTATGGACTCTTGTGTATACACTTCTAAGTATAAACAACGCATTATTGTGTAACACCGAGCTTATATGGCCGTATGATACCTATCGCGCGCACACACCATTGCAGCTAAGTACGGATGACACCGAGTCTTGGTGTCAGCACGTATAACACCAAACCTATTATGGTCGTGTATGTAAGACACCGAACCTCTATGGTCGGGTATGATACTTCTAAATGTATGAATGTATGAAATGGGAGTTTCCCATTCGAAAGAGGGTAAGTAAATATGACGAACGCCGCTAGAGGTATACATAGCTCTTTCGTTCCATGACTTCTCTATCTTATGTTATTGATTATGCTTTACATACTCAGTACATTATTCGCACTGACGTTCTTTTATTTGTGGACGTTGCGTCATGCCCGCAGGTGGACAGGGAGACAGACTCGATCCATAGATTATTTGTTCGTGGACCGAGGATGAGCTCCATTTGATTCGGGTCGCACCGTTGGTACTATTCTTTTGTGCACAAGCACATGGGCATGGCGGTGTCCGTCCCGTCTATATGATGTTACATACTCTCTTGTGAGGTCAGAGATTGTATGTGTATGGTTAGATGCCTTTTTGCCTTGTCAGCTTGTATATATGGATATGGGCATAGTTGTTGATGATGATATAAAAGTTTCGTTGCCTAATGAGATTAGTATTATTAATGTATAAAAATCATGCGTAGGCCATGTGGCTCACCTAGATGTGAATATGAATGAACGATAAGAGGTGCCCGGGTTGGTTGGCACCGGGTGCCAGTCATGGCCCTTAGGTTGGGTCGTGACATAGGGTTTGCGTATAACAACAGTTATCATTCGACTATTGGCATGGTGCCTTTTGAGGCTTTGTATGGTAGGAGGTGTAGATCTCCGGTTAGTTGGTTTGATGGATTTGAGGCTCGACTTTAGAGTACGGATCTATTGAGAGAGTCCTTTGATAGAGGGAGAGTTATTCAGGCCAAGCTTTTGGCAGCTTAGAGTCGGCAAAAGATGTGTGTGGACCAGAAAATTCGAGATTTGGAGTTTACTATTGGTGACCAGGTTCTATTGAAGGTTTCACCCATGAAGGGTGTTATGAGGTTCGGTAAGAGGGGCAAGTTGAGCCCCAGGTATATTGGTCTATTTGAGATTGTTGACCGTATGGGTGATGTAGCTTACGAGTTGGCATTGCCGCCAGGCTTAGTAGGAGTTCATTCGATTTTTCATGTTTTGATGCTGAAGAAGTACCATGCCGATGGTACCTACATTGTTCGTTGGGATTCTATATTGCTTGATGAGAATTCGACTTATGAGGAGGAGCCTATCGCGATCTTGGATAGGCAGGTTTGAAATTGAGGTCGAAAGAGATTGCATCTGTGAAGGTGCAATGGAAGCACCGCCCTGTTGAGGAGGCTACTTGAGAGATCCAGTCCAACATACGTAGCCGATATTCCCAAATGTTCACTGATTCAAGTATTTTCCCGCTTCTTTTCTCTTCTTTGCTCGAGGACGAGCAACGGTTCAATTGGTATCTGATGTAACAACCCGTTTGGTCGTTATAGTCTTTCTGACTTTTTCTCCCTCTCCGAGCATTGATTGGCTCACTTTTGACCCGAGAGCACCGTTGACATGCTTCTCGAGGTGTCTAGATCGGATTCGAAAAACTTTTTGGTAAAATTAGGCTTAAAGGGCAAAATAATTGACCCAAGTTGACTTTTGGGTAAACGGACCTTTTTCAAAAATTCATCAATTTCGAGAGGTCCGGATGGTTGTTTAAAACTGGTGTGCATATCTGGTTCGGTTCCCAATGCACTCTGATGCATTTTAGGACTAGGGTTGGCAAATTAGAATTAAGGTATCGAGGGTTGACTCGATCAACGGGACCTCCGTTGGGAATTTCAAGGCTACGAGCGCGTTCATAGTATGTTTTTATATGTGTCTATGTGTATGGTATGTGAGCAGATGGCCTCGGGAATTAGTCAGAAAATTGGATTAAATTGTGAAACGTGGGTGAATTTTCTGGTGTTTGGTGCCCGCTTTAGAGGCACCAGCACCGCGGCAGTAGTACTACTGGAGCGGTCACCCTGCCACTGGAGCGGTCCAAGCCAATTAGGCTTGACCGCTGGAGCTGCTCCGCTGGGGCGGTCCCAGCGTCGCCAAAGCGGGTCACGGGCAGTGGATATAATTAATGAAGTGTTAAAAGCCTTTAGTCCCTCATTTAATACCATTATGAAAATAGACTCTTGGGATCTGTTCTTGGAGACCTTTAGTGGAGATTCTTAGTGGTAAGTTCCCCTAATCCTTTTACCATTCCATTAATCCTAATCATCATAGATTCCCCCTTCCCTTAATAATTCCTTAGTAATGGAAGATGAAAGTGGGTTTCATGATTGTTCTATCTAAGCTTATTAATGATGAAATTTATGGGGTTTGTGCTAGATTTTGATGAATCTAAGGTTGTTAATCTTTTATATCTCATTATTAGTGTTGAATTCTTGAATCAAAGAGTTAGGGTTTATACCCAAATTTGGGGGTTTTGCTTCAATTTCAAAATTAGGGGGTTCCATGAGTAAAATTGGCAATTAGTGGTTGGGTTATGATCACCTAGTGCTTAATTTGATATTTTGCTTCCGAATTTCTTGTTTTGCCCTTGTGGGCCTCGTTTCCCTAAATTCTAGGATTGAATTTGACCTAAATTGAATAGTAGCAATATTAGTACCATTCTTCATGATTTCTAATTTAGATTTCAATTATGCTTAGACTACTTTGGTTCTGAGGATCAACGGAAAGGCAAGGCAAAGGAGTGAGTTGTTGGTGTTGCGGTTCGGCCATCCAGGTAAGTTATGGCTTACCTTTGGTCATACTTTGCATAGCGAAGCATATATTTAGATTATATCATCGGAGAAAGCACGTAAACCTTCGGGTATGAAGTTGGGATGGATATTGTCTTAGGTTTGGCCCTATTGTGTGTTTGGGATTAACCATCCCGTTGTGTTGTGATTGATTATTCTATTATGTTGGCTTGATGCCGCGTGTTGTTAGTACATATTGGCATCTGTTATTCCATCTTGAATTGATATTGTTGGCATACCCACGGTTAGTACTTGTGATTCAGATATATTGTTGGCATACCCACTGTTGGTACTTGTGATTCGGATATATTGTTGGCGTACCCATTGTTGGTACTTGTGATATTGAGCATGATTATTGATGTGGACACATGCATTGCACATACCCTCATTCTTCATGATACATTGTTGAGATACTGCTGATACTTGATGAAACACTGTGATGAGCTGGGCTCGATTTTTACTTGAGTGACGTGAGAGTTTGATATCTGATGTTCATTCCGGAATCGTGGATTGAGTGAGTGCATGGACTCCGTGGGTCCCCCAGGGTCGTGCCATACGAGAACCCCCATGGGCAAAGATCCGGTGTCCCGTCTGTCTGTTGGGCAAAGATCCTGGACGGGTGGCACTTAGACTTCGCGAATCACCTTGGGTTGTGCTATCGAGATGTCGATATTTCTGTCCGAAGTTCACATGTACACATCATTTGCATTGCATCCATACATTATTGCATTGCATTGCATTCACGGCTTACTTGAGATGATTTTGGTGATTTACTTGTGATCTTTGGATTCGGTTGATATATTGAGACTTGGTGCAATTGGGATTAGCGATGACGTATGCTTGGCTTCGATTATGTTTGATTTATACTTGTTGCTTTATTTGCCTATATGCTTTATTGTCTGAATTATGTTAGATGTGCTTAGTCGGCCGATGATGCCTAGCAGTACCGTTGTTTTGTACTGACCTGCACTTGATGCGTTTTTTTATGAATACAGAGTATCAGGTTGGGTCTGCTTCCATCTCTCGTTGCTAATCGTCATCTTTAGCTTTGGTACGAGTTTCCCGGGTGAGCACGGGCGTTCACTGCCTTGAAGACTTCTCTATCATTTATGTCCTATTCCTATTCAGAGACATAGACCTTTATGTATTATTATTCCAGACTTGTATTATTTCCTTTTAGATGCTCGTGTATGCCTTAGACTAGACCCTGGGGGCATTATTATTATTCCGCACTATTCTACTATTTATTATCATGAGACTTACATATGTATTCTCTTCTGTTGCTTGATTTAATTATTCATGTCTTTATTTATGGCTGGGTTGAGGGTTCGCTTACCGAGGTGAAAAAGGTAAGTACCCGCACGGCTTAGGCAAAATAGGTCTTGACATTAGCTAGTAAGATGGTTATTAATTTGCAACTTGATTATTGACCACTTTTGGCATTGAAGGATATAAAAATGGAAGGAAGTAGTTTTCTAGGAGGAAAGTCTGCTCTGCTATCTCTGACCTCCTATTGTTAGTCCTATCCTCATTAGTTGTCTTATCTAACTAGTGAAGTAAATTTGCTATGAAAATAGACTGATATGCCATACACTCTTGCATCTGTATTGATATTCCTATGGACCGTAGTTTAATAGATGATCCTAAGTGTTCAAATATAATAAGTTTTAAGCATTAAGAGAAGGTTGGAATAAAGTAGTTTGGTCATGTTAGGTCAAGTTCCTGAACAATATAGAGATTGAGGTTTTTCCTGTTTTCTTTTCTGTGTGCATAAGTGAAGAATATGTTGATAATAACTCATGGTCGTTAATTATCTAGGTTTAAAATATGAAGATAAGTAGGAAAGATCCTACAATTCTAGTCTGAGTAAACGAAGATAAAAGGATAGAAAAAGGAGGGAAAACTGTAGTTGAAACCTTAAGGAAATTTTTGGCTTTAATAGATATAAACTGTATAGTCATTCTTTTGGTATATGCTAAAGGGTAATAAAAAGGAATCATAAGTGTAGATGTGGGGGTTGAAAACCGCTTGGGTAAATGGGGAAGTCTTTTAAAGACATCTTATGAGAAGATTGAGAAAGGGTCAAGCATCAGTTGACCCATAATATCTTTCTTCCCAAATAAGAGATTTTTATGGCATTCTTCATAAGTCTATGGGGTGTAACCTGCTACCTTTGCACATTTAGTGTTTTCCTTGCCATTTTGCTAAGTTAAGTGGATCCTAAAAAATGAATTTCTTGTGCATTTATTAATTGTTCACTCAGATTAATAAACTTGGTCCTGCTGTTTGACTTTGGACTTAAATGAATTCTGATGGTCTGCTCTGATATGTCTTAAGGGAGGTAGGTTGACTAGGCTAGATAATATGTGGTAATTTGAAAGATTGTAGTCATTTCTTAAACTGGAAAGAGGAAAAGGCTTTCAAAAAGGAATATTGTTTGTTTTGGAAATAAGGCAAGAAAAGTTTTATGAAGATAATATGATAAGGTATAACATATTCCTTGATATTTGGTGAAGTTAGGTTCATGATTAAGATCTTTGTGTAAATTCTTTGTGCATTGATGTGGTTTCAATTTGTGTTTGAAAGATTGTCTGTTTTCTCCTTTTTCCCAAGGTAATAATAAGACTTAAAAAGTAAAGAAATCAGTGGTTTGCATCCATTTAAAGTGGCAATACAGTGTCCTAAGGGGTATATTTGGCCGCTTCTTTGTGATGCTTTAGATAATATGTCATGTTTCCAACTTTAAGATATGTTCTTGAGTTTACTAGTCTAAAGTCTAAGTAGAAGATAAAACTAAACTTGGTCATGTTGGATAGATGTGTTTTCCCTTTTGTACAGCATTAAAAACTAGCTAAGGATATGTTGTACTTGTCCAGTTTTGAAGAAATGAAAACTAGGAGTAGGCCACTACTTATGAACATGTCTAAGTCATGTGCACCCTCTTTTAAAATCAACCTAGTTCTTTCTGCAATGGAATAGGATCGGGAGAAAAGGTCTAAAATTATTTCAAACTCTAAACTTAAAATATGAATCTTTTGTGAATCCATGGGACTTTTTGGCCCTTCTACTTGCTTAAGTTGTGTGTGAAAATGTAGTTATTGTACCTAAGGTTGTATATTCTACATAAGACCATTAGGACTTGAAAGTCTCTTGGCATTTTTTTTTCTATAGTTGATCCTGGCTTGGATTCTTTTTTTTTCTTGTGTCTTAATCTCTAAACTGGATTTCGTTAAGAGTAATACAGCATCACACTTGTGTTTGTCAAGGTTAGTGAATTCGTGGCTCTTATGGCACTCCCTTATCCTAGTTGGACTTATATATGCTTTGTTCCTGTTGGTATCATAAATAGTTAATGAGATCAAGTATGCTTCTGTCACGACCCAACTCGAGGGCCGCGACGAGCACCCGGTGCTAGCCCACCCGGGCACCCCTTAACATACTTATACATCACATTCTAGATGAGCCGCATAATTATAGCATTCTTTTCATTCGTCATCATTCTAATCACATTGGGCAATGACACGTCTATATCATCATTAACATTTGTGCCCATATAAATGTACATGAGCCGACAAGGCGATCAAACAACATCTCAAAATATAGGCCGACAAGGCCGAACATATCTAAGCATATACACAATGTCTACGAGCTTCTAAGAAGGGTACATCATATCGTAACGTATGGGCGGGACAGGGCCCCGCCGTGCCCATGAATATATACACAAAAGAATCTATACCAAAAGGCTGCGACTCACGAATGAAGTGGAGTCTGCTATGTAGTCTCGAGAAAAATACCGCTATGGGTCAAATCTATCTCCCTGGCCACCTGCGGGCATGACGCAGCGTCCACAAACAAAAGGACGTCAGTACGAAGAATGTACTGAGTATGTAAAGCATGATCAATATCAATATGGAAGCATAATGGATAACATATGAAATAATATAGCTGGAAGACAATGGCATCATCATCATGGCACTTACCTGCTCTCCATAGGGACGTTCCGTTTCTATTTCGTACTCGTGTACATACATTTGTATTCTTGCTCATTTACCTTTCGTATCTACTTTCATGTTCGTATTCATATCTCCCTTCATACTCGTGCTCATATCATATACATTGCATATTCATAGCCCTTACTTGGCACTTACATAGTCTCAACATATTCGTACTCTAATTATTACCATATACATAGCATAGTCGTACTCATATAGATGTTATACATATAGCTTATTCGTATTGCGTACCCGACCAATAAGTTCGGTGTTTCTCGTACCTGGCCCTACCAAGGCTCAGTGCCTGGCCCTACCAAGGCTCAGTGTTACCCGTACCTGACCCTACCAAGGCTCAGTGTTATTCGTACCCAACTGCAGTGGTGCGCGCAAGTCGTTATATAGATATACGGATTCATTATATTCTACCCGGCCATATAAGCTCGGGGTTCACAATAGCCTCTCATAGGCACACATACATGCTAACTCATATCTATCTCCCAGTCTTCTTATTATCGTCATTCATTTCATTCTATCCTTTGAGCATTACTCGCCGTATAAGGAACTTAGAACAATCGCATCGTTGGCTTAATAGATTCTCGAGCTAGGATCATCAGAAAGTATCATGGACTCATAAGAGATGAACAATTGTTCAGAAACCATGCCTTATTAAAGAAGGGTTAGCCTTACATACCTTTCGCGCAACTATTATATCACTTGAGCGTTCTTCTTCAAAGCTCACGTTCTACCTTCATTGAAGTGCATACTCATATTAGATGGTGGATAGCATTCGGCATTAATAACTAATTCTAGAGAAAATCGGACAGCATCTCCTTTATTTATACGACTTTCCTCGTATTACATGTCAACTCCCAAACATCAATAATAACGTTCATAATAACATCACAATAGCCTTTAGTCAACTAGATTACTCTTACTTCACAATTCTCTTCACTTCATCTATATCCATAGTCATAATTCGACAACACGTTCATTCACATACAATGTCGATTTCCATACTCTCAATATCATTTATAACATGATCATATTCATAAGGCATCAAGAATCATAACTCGTTCCAAACGTTTACTCAAAAGTGCTACTGTTCACACATTCATGATCCATTTCTTATATTCTTACGTAATCCGAGTGTTTCATCTTCTAAACACTTTATAATACATGAAAACATCATAGAACTCACCTTAGATGGTGTAGGATTGAACCTTGGTTGCATAAACCTCACTTGAGCCAAACCCTAGATTTTCCTTCACTTGGATTTCTTGCTTTTGATGAACTTTAATGGTTTCCCTTACTTTGATTCACTTGTTTTGATGATAAGAACCTTTAATTTCCTTTGTATTCTTGTTCATGAAATATATATAAATCCCTAGAAGTCTTAGAGAGAAGTAGAGAGATGTTGGAAATGAAATAATGAAGTTGGGAACACATTTAAACACTTAAAACATTTCAGCCCGTCGGGTGTTCCACGGACTGTTCCACGGTCCGTGGAACCTAGTGTTGTCCGTGGATCTGGTCGTGGTTCACGACCAGCCAGCTGCTCTCTCTGCTGGCAGTTCCACGGACCCATCCACGGTCCGTGAAATGCAATGCTGGCTGTGGATACGGCCGTGGAACTGTTCTTTCCACCAAGTTTGATCCCGTCGTCTCGTTTGATCTCCAATCCTTATGGAACCTTCTTAGCACTTGTTTATCACTTCATTAGCAATCTAAGGGGCGTTATAACTCTTCCCCAACACATCATTAAGTTGTCATCAACTCACTACTCATAAATCCTTTCCGAAACTTATCGCTTACATAGCCTTCTCTTGGCAACTTTCTTATCTAACATCGAATGTCTTTCAAATCTCATTTGGAATCATCAATTGCTATGTCTTACTGAAACATCGACTACCTCATATCTCTCATTAGCCTACTCACTGAACATCAACGGAAAATTTTTCCGAGGTGTAACATTCTCCCCCCTTAGGAACATTCGTCCTTGAATGTTAAACACTCGGGGATTCTATGAAAATTTCGCCAGAGTTTCCCCTATAATATGGCACTACTGCCCTGTCACAACAACCCATAATATCAATGCCTCACAGGGCCATAACAAAATAGCAATATAGTTTGGCCACACACGACCCAAATACATAAAAGGAAAGCGTACATACCTTAGGATCTTGACGTCTCATCTTGGCCCTCTTCTGGGGAAATTTGAAATAGATGTGGGTATTTGGATTTCATGCTTTCTTCCGCTTCCCATGTCATTTCTTCTCGATTATTATTTCTCCATAAAACTTTACTGAGGCCACTTCTTTGTTTCTAAGCCTCCGTACTTGCCTATCTAATATGGCAATGGGTTTTTCATCATAAGCTAACTTTTCTGTTACTTGAACATCATCTAATGGGACGATCCTAGTAGGATCTCCAATACATTTACGTAGCATCGAGACATGGAAAACTGGATGGACTGACTCCAAATCAGGAGGTAAATCTAATTCATAAGCTACTTTGCCCACTTTGCGCACAATTTCATAAGGCCCAATATACCGGGGACTAAGCTTCCCCTTTTTGCCAAACCTCATAACGCCCTTCATTGGCGACACTTTCAAGAACACCCAATCTTTAACTTGGAACTCTAGGTTCCTTCGACGATTATCCGCAT
Organism: Lycium ferocissimum; assembly: GCF_029784015.1. Classification (NCBI taxonomy): domain Eukaryota; kingdom Viridiplantae; phylum Streptophyta; class Magnoliopsida; order Solanales; family Solanaceae; genus Lycium; species Lycium ferocissimum. The sequence goes on along the minus strand of NC_081349.1, from coordinate 51,408,550 downwards.
AGGACTTTTGACGACTTTGGGCTGCTAACAACCGATCTTGTATAAGCTTGACTTTCTCTATGGCTTGTTGGACCAAATCTGGTCCTATCAATTTAGCCTCTCCTGTTTCAAACCACCCAATTGGAGATCTACACTTTCGCCCGTATAAGGCTTCATACGGTGCCATTTGAATGCTAGAATGATAGCTATTATTATAAGCGAATTCAATGAGTGGCAAATGATCATCCCAATTTCCTCCAAAATCAATCATACATGCTCGCAACATATCCTCAAGAGTCTGAATGGTACGCTCAGCTTGTCCATCAGTCTGGGGATGAAATGCCGTGCTGAGGCTCACTTGAGTCCCTAAGCCCTCTTGGAAGGACTTCCAAAAATTAGCCGTAAACTGAGTGCCTCTATCGGAGATAATAGATACTGGAACACCATGAAGTCGCACTATCTCTTTAACATAGAGCCTTGCATAATCTTCGCTACATGCGTCGTTCGGCGGCAAGAAATGAGGGCGACTTGGTGAGTCTATCCACAATCACCCATATGGAATCATACTTACGTCGAGAACGAGGTAAACCTGTAATAAAGTCCATGTTAATCACTTCCCATTTCCAAGTTGGGATTTCTATAGCTTGTAATAATCCGCACCCGGCTTTTGGTGCTCTATTTTCACTTGTTGACAATTGGGACATTGAGCTACAAATTCTGCTATATCTTTCTTCATCCCATTCCACCAATACATGGATTTAAGATCATTATACATTTTTGTTGCTCCGGGGTGGACAGAATAACGGGAACAATGAGCTTCTCTCAATATTTGGTGGCGCAATCCTGCCACATTAGGAACACACAACCTGCCTCGACATCGGAGAACTCCGTCTCCTGAAATCTCAAATGGTGACTCCTCTTTCTGAGGGAGTGTATCTCTGTACTGCACTAGCGTGGGATCTTCATATTGTCGCTCTTTCACTTCTACTACTAGCGACGAAACTGTCGAATTCTGAAAGGTGGTTCCCCTGCTACTTGAGTCCACTACTCGAACTCCTAGGCTAGCTAGCTTTTGGAGCTCACGAGTCATTTCTCGTTTCTCGATTGTACATCACATAAACTTCCCATAGATGCGGCTAAGAGCATCGGCCACAACGTTTGCCTTTCGGGGTGATATAGAATATCGACATCATAATCTTTTAACGAGTTCTAACCATCGTCGTTGCCGTAAATTCAACTCTTTTTGCTTGAAGATATACTGAAGGCTCTTGTGATCCGTATAAATGTCCACATGAACACCGTATAAATAATGTCTCCATATCTTTAATGCATGGATCACTGCAGCCAATTCAAGATCATGGGTTGGATAGTTCTTTTCGTGCTTTCTTAATTGCCTTGAGGCATATGCAATTACCTTGCCATGTTGCATTAATACACAGCCTAGCCCAACGCCTGAAGCGTCGCAATAAATAACATAGCCTTCCAATCCCTCTGGAAGTGTCAGTACTGGTGCAGAAGTCAGTCTGTCTTTTAGCTCTTGAAAGCTGCGTTCACAAGCATCTGTCTATTGAAACTTTGCTAATTTTACGAGTCAACTTTGTAAGTGGGGCAGAAATAGAAGATAAACCTTCAACAAATCTTCTGTAATAACTATTCACTAAGCCCGAGAAAGCTACGTACCTCCGTAGGAGTTGTGGGCCTCGCCAAGTCTTTACGGCCTCAATCTTTTGGCTATCTACCCGAATTCCATCGGTGAGACAATGTGCCCCAAGAAATGTCACGAGTTCAACGAACTCACACTTAGAAAATTTTGCAAATAACTCTCGAGTACGAAGAACTGCGAGGGCGATCGCAAATGATCCGCGTGTACGCCTCGGATCGGAATATACCAAGATGTCATCGATGAACACAATCACAAACAAATCTAGAAAGGGCACGAACACATCATTCATTAAATCCATAAACACCGGTGCATTAGTTAGCCCAAATGACATTACCCGGAACTCAAAATGGCCATATCTTGTTCTGAAAGCTGTCTTAGGGATATCTTTCTCCCTAACTCTCACTTGATGATATCCGGATCTCAAATCTATCTTGGAAAACCATTGGGCACCTTGTAGTTGATCAAACAAGTCATCAATCCTCGGAAGAGGATATTTATTCTTAATCGTCACCTTATTCGATTTATGATAATCGATGCACATTCTTAAGAGCCATCTTTCTTTCGGACAAACAATACGGGTGCTCCCCACGGGGATGAACTAGGCCTAATAAAGCCTTTCTCGAGCAAGTCTTTCAATTGCTCCTTCAACTCTTTCAATTTGCGGGAGCCATTCTATAAGGAGGAATAGATATAGGCTTGGTGTGCGGCAACACATCGATAGCAAAATCAATCTCCCGCTCGGGAGGAAGGGGGGGGAGCTCTTCCGGAATACATCCGGAAACTCATTCACTACGAAGCGAATGAAAAGTCGGCGGTTAAACTACATCTTGAACTCGCACTAGATGATAGATGCAACCTTTTGTAATCATTCTCCTTGCCTTTAGATAGGAAATAAACCTACCCTTTGGTGACGCCGTATTTCCTTTCCATTCCAAAACTGGTTCTCCCGGAAATCGAAAGCGAACCATTTTCATTCTACAATCGACATTGGCGTAGCAAGAAGCCAACCAATCCATGCCCATAATAACATCAAAATCCACCATTTTTAACTCATACAAGTCAATCATAGTACGGCGACCACAAATCACAATTACACAATTTCTATATACTCGGCTAGCTATTACCGATTCACCAACGGGTGTAGAAACCTCAAAAAACTTAATCGACTCCGGTTTGATTTTAAACCGACCCGCAATATACGGAGTAACATATGATAATGTGGAGCCGGGATCTATCAAAGCATATACATCATGAGAAAGTATCGATAATATACCTGTGACCACATCAGGAGAAGACTCGAGGTCTTGGCGTCCAGCCAAAGCATAGATACGGTCGGGGCCGCCTAGAACCGAGGACTCTCCCCCTGCCTCTACCACGGCCGGCGGCGCGTGTGAACCCGGTCCGCGTAGGGCGTGTGAATGCGAAGACCGACTCATCGACCTCGAAGGTCGGGCCCTGCGCACTGCCAGGGGCAATCTGCGCAGCATGTGGCACGGCCGACCACATGAATAGCAACCTGCGAGCCGTGCGCGACCCCCCATGTAACTTCCCACTGGGAGCATCATGGTACGGGTGGCCTCGCCTGACCTGAATCGCCTCTAAACTGGGATCCCGAAAAGCTCTGACTCGGACCGGGATTGAACCTTGGTTGCATAAACCTCACTTGAGCCAAACCCTAGATTTTCCTTCACTTGGATTTCTTGCTTTTGATGAACTTTAATGGTTTCCCTTACTTTGATTCACTTGTTTTGATGATAAGAACCTTTAATTTCCTTTGGATTCTTGTTCATGAAATATATATAAAGCCCTAGAAGTCTTAGAGAGAAGTAGAGAGATGTTGGAAATGAAATAATGAAGTTGGGAACACATTTAAACACTTAAAACATTTCGGCTTTGTCGGGTGTTCCACTGTTCCACGGTCCGTGGAACCTGCAGTGTTGTCCGTGGAGCTGGTCGCGGTTCCCGACCGGCCAGTTGCTCCCCTCTGGGCCGATTCCACGGACCCATTCACGGTCCGTGAAATGCAATGCGGCCGTGGATGCGGCCGTGGAACTCCTTTGCTCCACCAAGTTTGATCCGTCGTCTCGTTTGATCTCCAATCCTAATGGAACCTTCTTAACACTTGTTTATCACTTCATTAGCAATCTAAGGGCATTATAACTCTTTCAACACATCATTAAGTTTTCATCAACTCACTACTCATAAATCCTTTCCGAAACTTATCGCTACACCAAGCTTCTCTTGGCAACTTTCTTATCTAACATCGAATGTCTTTCAAATCTCATTTGGAATCATCAATTGCTATGTCTTACTTATTTGAAACATCGACTACCTCATATCTCTCATTAGCCTACTACATTTGAACATCGACGGAAAAATTTTAGAGGTGTACTGACTTCCCCATTTGTGTGCTACACATTAATAGATGGTTGTTTCAACAAAAAGAACTTGGATTTCACCTATTTGGATTTGTCATACCATATCTGTTAGAATTACAGTTTGGTTTTTTCGTGTTTATTTCCTGTATTCTCTATGAATATCACCTAGACTTGAGAATATGATCCTAAAGAATGGCAAAAACCTTTATTTGGGTTGTGCGTAGGACATCTAGGTTCATTTGAAGATGTTGTCTAAATAATTCAGCATGTACTCTGTGAATGCCAAATCTGTTGTGTTGTACCATGTCTTGAAACTGGTTTACCCATCCTTGTGTGTCTTTACACTTTGCTATGTCTATTTGAATCAATATTGTTGGGAACTATACTACTCCTATGTGATTGTCTGTGTTGTGATTACTTGGTTTAGTTCAGTCTTGGCCATATTATGCCCATGCAGATTACTTTATTTTCCATGTTTAAGTCATACTTGTGCTTTGGTCTTGGTTCATAAGGGTAACCTGCCTGCTTAGTCTATCCACCTCTTCTATTCTTGTTCTCATATGTTCCTGTTAACTTGTAATTGTTCTATAACTATGTATATTGGACCTATCCTATTTATTCCAAGCCATGTGTGTGTGTATATGGATTTGTGTCTTCCATGGTTACTGTTGGTTGAGAGAGGCAGTTTAGGTGGGAGGGGGGCTTAGTTTGACCTTTACCCTGGTGACCATCCATGCCGGAGGTTCATGAAATCTCTTGAAACTTGTGTGGCATCAGGAATAAGGGGAGTGATGACTTGGCCTTCCCACCACCTAAGTTTGGGGTTTGAGTTTAAAGGCATGGAGATATATATGCACATTATATGGGTTTGCGAATAAATAGGATGTTATATTTGTAGGTGTGTACACTTATGTATAGAATAGGACTTATAAATAAATAGGACACTGGGTATGTATGTGTGTATAGTTATATGTATGATAAGAACCATAAAAATATAAATTAATCGGGGTCTTTTTTTCTTTCCCCTCTCTACTGCATGGCCACTTGGGCCAAGGTCCAGCCACCCTATTGGGTCAAAAGCCCAATAGGGAAATTCTTTCAAGTTCATTGATTCTAAAAGAAAAGAAAGGGAAGCTAATAAATTGAAGGCCCAGTCATGGGTAAAAATGACACGAAGGCCCAACCATGGGTGAAAATGGTTGGGGTTTGGTACATCCCAGTTTACCTTCCTTATCTATTTATGTTTTTTATTTATTTTCTTAAGGTGTTTCCTGTATTGTATTCATTATTTGTGAAAAACTCACAAACATTATTGGAATCATTTATCTTTGCGAATTAGGCATCTTAGGCAAAACGGTGAATATGGCATTTAGATTGACTCTAGCTCCTAAAAAATTCTTTTGAAAAATCTGGAAAAACACGTACTGATTTTGAAAATTAAAAATGGAAAGCAACTGCGGTTTTCTTAATAAATAACAAACCAAAGAAGTTTTGGAAAGACAAGATAGTATATCATATTGTTCAAAATTATGAGGATGACTAAAAATTAGACAAGAAAATCCTTTTCAATTATTGAAATACATTTTCTGGGTTTTGAGTTAATACAAAATGTGATATTTTGGGCGAGACCCCATCTGAGTCTTTCTTAAAGAAAACCAAACATTTCAAAAAATCTTTTCGGGCCAGAGCCCATTTAGTTTAGTCTTTTGAAAACAAAATGAGATGAGCCATTTTTGGGAATAAAGAATCCACTTGACTCTTTTTAGTATAAATTTGTAGCTAAGAAAACATGGTTGGGGCCCATGTTTAATAGCTATAACAAGATATTTTTGGACTAGAACCCGTGTAGTTTTGTCTTTAAAAAGAAACCAATAACATAAACCATTCTTTTGGTTAAAGCCCATCTGATTCTCTTAAATCTTTGGTCAGAAAAATTCTGGGCTAAAGCCCACGTTTTAAAAAAATGAAGTAAAGTGATTTGGGCCGAAGAAAACAAAATGGATTTTAAAAGCTAAATTTTGCCTTCAAATAAATTTGAGATTTTATATATATATATATATATATATATATATATATATATATATATATATATAAGCGAGTACATTTCTAAAGGGAATATATGCACAAGTTATTAGATCATAAATCCAATTCATTTTCCTAAGGATAAAACGTGCAAAAAAATAATAAAGAGCCTCTTTATTGTAAAAATAAAAAACGGTCCAATTTCCACGCCCATAATTATAAAAAAATTTAGGTAAGAATGTTCAAGAAATGTATTAAACGGATTAACCCGGTCCACGTGTGAGTAAAGCATGAATAAAACCTATTCATCCAGACTATAAAAATAAATAAACTTTTCTATCCTTTTCTATAGAAAATTACTATCCTTATATATAAAAGGAACTAATTATATTCGGATATTATAAATCCAAACCAAAATACCCTATATGTAAAGGGAATATATTCAATTCTTTTCAAAAAATGACATGCAACATGACAGGCTTTTTGTGGGAAATAAATAGTTCATGCAAATACTCAGACATTGGAATTCGAAGGTCAACCGTATAGTACGGATCCTTAAAACTAGGGTGCCTAACACCTTCCCTAGGGGATCACCAGAACCTTTACCTAGAACTTTGAATTAAGAAGGATTTTTCATGGCGTATGAATAAACCCTTAAAAACTGGTTTTCCAAATTTCCTAAAAATTAGGTGGTGACTCTTTTAAAACAAAGTCCGAAAGAGCACCAACGATTTCGAAGTAGCTTTTTCCGAGCGCTAACTCGCCCGCGAAAACGCGGCATTCTAGAATGGCGACTTTCTGTTGGGAGTTAATGGTTCTAACCATAAGGATTCCAATATAATGTAGGTATATCTGCTTTAACTATTTATGTGTTTACTTTCCCGCAATTATCAACTGTCATTGCATGCATATCATAACTCCGCCACTCCTGGAATTTGTTTTACACTTTGTTCCAAAGGCGACTTCGCAGAGCACGCGGTCATACCTTCACTATAAAATTAAAATACTTCTTTTGGAACTGTTATGAGGAGGGGTTGGTTCGTGGTCATCCAACAGCCCTAACGGTTCAGCCCCAGTTATCCGCTCGGGTTCTCGATCTTTTGTGAAAAACCTACTCTAGTAAAACTAGGATAAAGCTAAGCCAAATCCCTGCCGGACTAGAGCATCCATACCTAGACGAGCTTTAGGTATCTCAGACCTACCTAAAGCTCATTAAGGGAGATCACCTTGAGCTTGGATGGTCTATGACCCGAAGAACACCGCATCTCATTTGAGTGCTATGTGGAAGCATGTTTAGTGCCTATGTGATGAACCATTGACCCTTTGGGGATGGGGGAACCCTAACTGTGTTCTTTTTTGTAGATAGAAGGCCGCATCCATTTTTACATAGTTATCGAGGCTCCGGATTTATTGAGGGTTTGGTGGGCATGGTTAGGTGATGCTCAAAAAAAGACGATTAGTTGCATTGTAGGTCACCTGCCAGCTAACATGACAATGAAGGGTCATCCAGAACTAATAGAGGTGTTGGCCGGACATTGGGACGATAAAGAAATGTTGTTTTGCTTAGGTGAAATTGAGATGACTCCGACCTGGGAGGAGATTAGGGATGCCATAGACGGCAATGAAACCTGTCTAAGGAGACGACACAAGCCAGATCATCACTTATTACTTCCACAAAGGCCCACAGTCGGCCAAATCATAAAGTTTCTTGCACTGACTGAGGCGCCCTAAGAGCGAGGACCCACTGTAGCTTTTAGAGGCCCCGATGTTAACTTTTGTCACAACCCAATCTGGAGGATCATGGCGGGCACCCGGGCCCTACCTGCTGAGTACTACTAACCTACTTTCCTACCATGATCATAAACAAGCCAGATATCTGCTAAGTCATATAAGATATACACTGAAAATGGATGAGCCCACAAAGATATACTATACAACCATGCTGGATAAAATTGTACAGTAAAATATAGACTGATGGGCCACACCAAGTCTAACCATACCATGATTGTCTACAAGCCTCTACTGGATCATCTGACATAAAGAAGTCAGGACAGGGCCTCAACATACCGCATATCTACACAAATAAATAGCATACCAAAGCACAACAGCAACCCCGAAATAAGAGGAGTGCTCTAATGTCAGCTGAAGAGCAACCTACGGGGGCGGTTCACCAATCTGTCTATCTGCACCTACAGGCATGAAACGCAGTGCCCCCGGTGCGGATGTCAGTACGGACAAAGTACTGAGTATGTAAGGCATGAAAGTAGTACGAAAGAAACATAAAAGAACATAGATGTCTGAGTATGTAATAAATGCAACATGTGTGTCTGAACTGCCTTTGTGGACCAATGATGTACATAAATGTTGCGCATGAATGTACGAGGTCATATATATATATATATATATATATATATATATATATATATATATAACGTCGTTAATCCTCCCTCGCGGGCATCATCATCATATGACCAGCTGATCAGGTGGTAGTGCGTATATAATGCCGTCACCTTCCCCATGCCCCATACATATATATAATACATAATATATGCGTATATAACGCTTGAGGGGTCACAGGTATGTATTTGTATATATATAAATGAAATGCAATGCAAAACATAATAAGATACAAGGAACTCTAGAGATCATACTGAATCTGAAGGAAGACCTTCTAAAGATACATTATGGAACATGAATCAAATGGATCATCCCTAACTCTATGAATAGAATCATTACGGATTAACATTATGTGTACGTCTTGCTCATACGGATCATGCCAAAAAGAAGGAAAGGAACAGCCGTAACATACCTCGTTGCTTACTTAACCACTCAACGTTTATCCTCTCGAACTTGAAAATCTACATTCAAGATGATTCACACTAAGGTTAAGTCATTGAAACACTTATAAGGTCAAGCTAAACTAATAGGTGAGCTAACAAAAATCGGGCAGCATTTTCCCTATATCAACTAGTTCTACCAAACTCCAAAACAACTCCCAAAATAATAATAACAACGTCAACAATACCATAGACAAGATATTACATTCAAATTGAACTCAATTTAGTCCCAAAACTTCCTTTCATAATCAATCCATAATAACAAATTCAACACAGCACCTTCTGACCTTTTCTCCATAACTATTTTCACTTTTAAGACTTGCTAAACCTTAAAATCAACTTAACATAAGAAACAAAGTGAAAATCATACCTTATAGCTTGAAGACTTCACCTCACACAACTTACTCCAAATCTTATTAACCACAACTTCAACTAGAAGCAAGAACAATCTCCTTCCATGAACTAGTTAAGGATTTTAAGGCTTGATCTTCTCTTGAAATGGTTTTGGATGTTGATGGATGATTAGGGATGGTTTAGAGAGCTTGGAGAGGCTCTAGGGATCTGTTTTGGTGAAAATAATGAGCCCTAAGTCGTGCTACTTAATTTATAACAAAAGGGAAAAATTCCACTGGCTCAATTTCACAGTTCCTTTCACGGACTGTGAATTATTTCACGGGCCGTGAAAGTGGCCATGAAACCTTTCCAGTGTCTCCACCATACTGCCACCATTTCACGATGGCCAACCACCACTTTCACGGCCCGTGAAATTATTCACTGTCCGTGGAAATGGCCGTGAAATAGTCTCAGTCCGATTTTCCGACGAAACGTATTCCCTCCGATTCGTTTGATGTCCAACCTTTATACTCTCTTCCAAACATGTTTAAGGCCTTATATAACTCTTATGTATACCCATAGTCCTCATATACAACTTTCCAAATGATCTCCAATACGAACCTACGACAACCGACTTAAAACGAAGCTTTAAAGTACGCGAAAAACAAGGTGTAACATTCTTCCTCCCTTAAGAACATTCATCCTCGAATGTTAAACTCCTAGGGGTTTTATAAAAAAAATGGCAGAGTTTCTCCTATAACTGAGCCACTACCAACCTGTCACAAAAACCCAACATATATAACGCCACACAGGGCCACAACAACCAATAACAATAATTATAGAAAATGAAACACTACGCACCTGAAGGGAATGGTGTCTCTGTCTGGACCTCCTCTAGGAGTGGAAACAAGTGTGAATACCTGAAATTCATATCTTCCTCAGCTTCCCAAGTCATCTCCTCTATATTCTTGTTCCTCCAAAGAACTTTAACTGAAGCTACATCCTTAGTCCTCAATCTCCAAACCTGTCTATCTAGCATAGCAATGGGAACCTCTTTATACAATAATCGTTCAGTGACCTGAACATCATCAACGAGTATGACTCTGGAGAGATCTCCGATACACTTACAAAGCATCGACACATGGAAAATTGGATGGACTGATTCTAAGTCTGAAGGTCGATCTAACTCATAGGCCACCTGACCCACTCTACGTACAATCCTGTAAGGCTCAATGTACCGAGGGATAAGCTTACCCTTCTAACAAAATCTCATAACGCCTTTCAAATGGGATATCTTCAAAATACCTAGTCATCAACCTGGAATTATAAGTCTCATCGGCGATTGTTCGGATAACACTTCTGACGACTCTGAGCTACCAATAATCGATCCTGAATAAGCTTGACATTCTCCACTGCTTTTTGAATCAAATATGGCCCTACTAACTTAGTTTCCCCTACTTTGAACCATCCGATAGGTGACTTACACTTTCGCCCATATAGAGCCTCATAAGGGGCCATCTGGATACTGGAATGATAATTATTATTATACGCGAACTCAATAAGCGGAAAATGATCATCCCAGCTACCTCTGAAGTCTATCACACATGCCTATAGCATATCCTCAAGCATCCGAATAGTACGCTCAGCCTGCCCGTCTGTCTAGGGATGAAATGCGGTGCTAAGACTCACCTGGGTCCCCAAACCCTTTTGGAAGGACCTCCAGAAGTTAGCTGTAAACGGTGCACCCCTATCAAAAATGATAGATACTGGAACACCATGGAGTCTTCAGCTAAGTAAGTAGTCTTAACAAGCAGAAAATGGGCTGATTTTGTAAGTCTATCAACAATCACCCATATAGAGTCAAACTTACACAGAGAACGGAGCAAGCCTGTAATGAAATCCATATTAATTGCTTCCCACTTCCAAGTCGGAATCTCAAAGTACTAAGTATGTAAGGCATGAAAGTAGTACGAAAGAGACATAAGAGAACATAGGATGTAATAAATGCAACCTGTATGTTTGAACTACCTCTGTGGACCAATGATGTACATAAATACTGTGCACGCATTTAGGTATATATATATATATATATATATATATATATATAATGTTCGTCAAGCCCTTTCTGGGAATCCCATTGTATCATATCGGCCTCGTAGGTATCATCATCATCATCATTATCATCAGATGACCAGCTAATCAAGTGGCAGTGCGTATATAACGTCGTCACCTTCCCCATACCCCATATATATATATATATATATATATATATATATATATATATATATATATATATATATATATATATATATATATATATATAATACATAATATACACGTATATAACGCCTAAGGGGTCACAGGTATGTATATGCATATATATAAGTGAAATGCAATGCAAAACATAATAAAAGTAAAAGAAACTCTAAAGATCATACTGAATCTAAAGGAAGACCTTCTGAAGATACATTATGGAACATGAATCAAATGGATCATCCCTAACTCTAAGAATATAATCATTATGGATTAACGTTACGTGTATGTCTTGCTCGTACGGATCATGCTAAAAAAAAAGGAAAGAAAACAACCTTAACATACCTAGTCACTTACTTAACCCCTCAACGTCTATCCTCCTGAACTTACAAATCTACATTCAAGTTAAGTCATTGAAACACTTATAAGGTCAAGCTAAACAAATAAGTGAGCTAAAAAAAATCGGGCAGGATTTCCCCTATATCAAGTACTTCTACCAAAATCCAAAACAACTCCCAAAACAACAATAACAACATCAACAATACCATATCAAGAGATTACATTCAAATTAAACTCAATTGAGTCCCAAAACTTCCTTTCAAAATCAATCCACAACAACAACTTCTATACAACACCTTATGACCTTTTCTCCATAACTATTTTCACTTTTAAGACTCGCTAAACCTTCAAATCAACTCAAAATAAAAAATAAAGTGAAAATCATAACTTATAGCTTGAAGAACTTCAGCTCACACAACTTACTCCAAAGCTTTCCATGAACTAGTTGAGGATTTTAGGGCTTGATCTTCTCTTTAAATGGTTTTGGATGTTTATGGATGATAAGAGATGGTTGAGAGAGCTTGGAGAGGCACTAGGGATCTTTTGTGGTGAAAATAATGAGCCTGAAGTCATACTTCTTAATTTATAACAAAAGGGAAAAATTCCACCACCTCTATTTCACGGTTCCTTTCACAGACCGTGAATAATTTCACGGGCCATGAAACCTTTCCATTGTCTCCACCCTACTGCCACCATTTCACGATGGCCAACCACCACTTTCACAGCCTGTGAAATTATTCACGGTCCTTGGAAATGGCCATGAAATAGTCTCAGCCTGATTTTTCGACGAAACGTATTCCTCCGATTCGTTTGATGTCCAACCTTTATACTCTCTTCCAAACATGTTTAAGGACTTATATAACTCTGAGCTATACCCATATTCCTCATACACAACTTCCCAAATAATCTCCAATACGAGCCTACGACAACTGACTTAAAACGAAGATTTAACGTACACGAAAAATGAGGTGTAACAACATTGGTCAACCCAACACTTATGAACTTTCAAAAATCCCATTTTCTCACCAAAATCACATCTGATTACCTCTAGAATCATATCAACCATCCCCACAAGTCAAATATATCATGATGAAGGTAGGGGAAGGGTCAATAGGGGTAAAACAGTCAAAATAGCCAAAACCACTTAATGGGTCATAACACTTAGGACTATGACTATTTAGACTATAGGTAAACTAATTCCACCCTAAAATTCCAATTTTACCCTTAGGGCTGGAATTTGATTGTTTTGGGTTCATTTTTGGGATCCAGACTAAAGTATAGCAATATGGTTATTGTTGAATTTGTGTGACCTTTTAGAATACTAATTTGACTATGTTGAACTCGATTTCATGATAAACTACCTTGTTAACCTTTAGGGTTTATAACGGGGTTTTTGGTTGACTTTTTGGACCTGAAACCTTTTTATGGCAATAAGGATATCTGTAAAATTGTATTTTAATGTAGAATGCATATTTGATAGACCTTGACCATTTAGAAGCACTCCAAAAGGAAAAGGTGTTGGCTTGAGGGTTCGTGGCTTCTGTTTGGCCTCGAGGTAGGTTACAGTTTATTCCTTAGACTCTGATTCGAGGGCATATATAGTTTATAAATATTGAAGGAGTATTGGGTGTGATAGGTGTCCCGCCTTAGTGATTACAATGAGCACTTTTTTGGGTACCAGTGTATATCGTTGGGTAATTAGAATAACGGGGAAAACATGTTGGGCCTTCGGGCGTGGTTGTGGTGATAACTCCATTAAGGTTGGTATGATTGTTATTTACATGGGCTATGATAGCCGTGATTCGACTTATACCTACTTGATTGAATTATTTACCTCATCGTTCCATATCTCGTATAATTGTGAAAGGAAATTGTTCTGGATTTATAAGCTGACTTATGTAACTAGTGTGATGATGCATATTCATTCTTGCAATTCATAATGTTGTTGATATAAGATATTATGCATTTGCATTCATTTCCCATTTATATGCACATTTGGATAAGTTATAACAAAGAGAGGATACGAGATGGTATAAGGATCGGAATAAGGTAAGGATATTGTTCTCACAGTTCAGCGGTAAAGTCGGTTGGTACAGTGAGCGGTCACAGTCCAAAGCGAAAGCACCTCGAGTGATACAGTGACATGTATATGGACCTCGCAAGTCCCCCATGGGTCATGACTAGACAGAACGACCGCTAGCACGTGTGTACCAGGTTTGATATTGGCCAATGCACTGCATCCACGCATTCATATATCCATTTGTCTAATATTTTCCTTATATGGCTTGTGCTTACCTGTCTTATGTACGTGCTTACCTATCTTAGTGTGAAATATGATCTAAGGGGCATAGTTGGTGAAGCTATGTTGAATTGACGTATTGAGTGATTAACTTCAATATTTACATTTTGTATACGTGTTTCCCTTCGTTGTCTTCCTATGATACCTACGAGTACTAACGGTTGTACTCATGCTGCATTGCTGCACTTTCTTTAGGTGTAGCTATTGATCCTTGTTCCAGTTCTAGGCCTCGTGGCTGATTCCCGAGGTGTTTACTTGGAGTCTTCGGTGTGCACCATCAGTTCTATTAGAAACCCTAGATCTCCCGCTATCTTACTTTCCGCTTTTGTTTCTTTCAAGACAATTGCATTATTCAGTATTCACAGGCATGTATTAAGTATTTAGATGCTCTTGTACAAGTTAGACCAGGTTTTGGGGGAGTTGTAAAGACTAAGCATTTTCCGCACTTATGTATATTATTAAGGATGTTTAGTAGTATTCTTGATGTATTTAACCTCCGCATTTCCTTTCTTTTAATGATGATTATATAGGGATGGTTCGCCTACTGGAGGATAGTGTAGGTGCCATCATGATCTGTGAAATGGGTCGTGACAATAAGAAAATTAGGAACTTGGCTATACATTCAAGTTGAAAAATTCAAACTATCATTAATTATCCAAAATCCATTTATAAGTGAGTAGCATCGAAATTGGGATTGAAAAGTTTGCTGTATAATTTTGTTTTGTGGATGCACTTGGACGGAGAATTCGGGGTTTCTTATGAAATCCTTCATTTATTTATTTTTGAGTTTTTACTTATTATATTCATAGTTATGGATTACATTTGAGATCATACTCTATCTTTCTGATATTTCTCCTTTTTCTAAATTCTTCCTTTATTTATGTACATATAAAAGCTTAGGAAAAGGACATTTTATAGCCTATCCAAATAAAAGTGGCCCATGTTTAGGCTAAATGTCCCGAAAAGGACATTCGGCCCAAACTAATCCCAACGAAGCCACTTAGGGCCAAAGCCCACGCATAACGTCTTTATTTTTCAGTTTTCTTTTGCTTTTCAAAAGGGGTGGTTTTCTTCATTATCTCTGATTTTGATGCTCGATTTTGTTCAAAATTGACTCATTATCTTCAAACTTCTGATAGATTTTGCCATTTTTTTCCTCAATTTTCCTTTTTCTTCTCAGTTCTTAAAAATAGTTTAATTTTGAATATACTAATGCCTAATATAAAGTTATCGGGTAAAGGGTTGAAATTCAACCCTAAGGGTAAAGTGTCAAAGTCTAAGTTTGTTCTCGAGGATGATGATTTTACTGAATTATCAAGGGTGGTTGGTGTTAAAGGAAACCTAAAAACTCCCATTGTTAGAAGAACAGGGGCAAATAGTGTTGATGGTGTAGTTATTGTTTATACGCCCTCCGGTACAAAGACCAGGTCACAGAGTGATGTATTAGTTGATTCTCCCACTGAAAGAAGTCACAGAGTAAAATGGGGAGTGATTTTGTAAAAAAAAGCCATTGAAACCTGAAAAAGGCAATGGTTCTAAAAGAAAGCGAGCAATGAGTGGCAAAGGTCCAAAAAAATATGAAGCCTGATCAATATTGTTCTTCAAAAAAAAAAAATCCATTCGTCCCAATTATGATGAGGTGATGTTGGCTCATAAAAAAAGAGAAAGGTTGTTGTTCCCAAGAAGAAAAATTGTCATAGCAAGTCTAATTTGGAGTTATTTTTCTCATTTTGTTATATCTTTTAATCTCTATGTAGTTTAGTGTATATTAATTGTATCCTTCTCTTTGTATGCATATTTTTGTAGTTGTATGTATAGTGTATAGAAGTGCCAGTACTTAAATGTATAATAACTGAATATTTAACGTATATGAGATGTATAAGCACATAGTGTATCATATTTGCAGTTTTGGGATTTCTATGTTCGTCACGTGATTGTTACTCGACTCTAATTAGTGTGCACATAAATTGCCTCATTGTTGATCAATTGAAATCCAATTTGGATGAGTAGCAGTTTCAGATGTTTAAAGATACATATTTTGGTTATTTTTTTAGATTTACCGCCAGTTTACATACAAAACCAACTTATACATGCATGGTTGCTTAGGGAAGTGGTGTCGGATAGAGATGATGAGATATGGATTAAAGTGAACAAGACTAGATTGCGCTTTGGACTTGAGGAGTTTGCTCTAATTACCTTGTTAAAGTGTACAGAAGGTTATTATAAGGATTATTTTGTTGACCAGCCAAGTCAGTTAATGAAGTTGTACTTTCCTGGTGTGTCGAAGGATACGAAGCTCCAACTGATTGAATGTTTCAATGAAAAAAGTGGCAATCTGATGAGGATGAATTAATGATTGCTATCTGTACTTCATTCACACTTTTATTTTTTTCTATTACAAATGATAATGTCATAACAAAGGATGACATCTTGATGGTTGAGTGTGGTGAGTACCAAGCATACCCTTGGGGAAAAGTATGTTTTACGGCTATGTTGGAGTCGATGAAGGACAACGTTTGTAGGATGAGTAGTATGTACGGTCGTGGCGGTTTGCCTTTGGCTTTTCAGTATTGGTTTTATGAGTTTTATGGATATGCTAATAAAAATCTTGCTAATCGGATGAGAGATAGAGTGCCACGCATACTAAATTAGTCTGCAAATAAAAAGGTGAACTACAAAAGTTTGAAGCCTAAATTTTTCAGTCTAAGCCGGGATAAGGTAACAAGTATTGTTTTAACTTACTGTCTATTACTTGATGCAATACTTATTTTACTAATTCTGTCATGTAGTTGGCGTTGGTTAATATTATGCCATCGCGTGGTGAAAAAAGATCACTAGAGTTGCCTGCTTTTGAACCTGTGCCTAAAAAAGATGAAATTGGTGTGGACGATAATTTTCAACATAGTACTCCACCTACACAACTTTCCAAGAAGCATCAAGCATCAAAACCAGTGATGAGTTGACACTTGAGAAGGGATTTCAATGTGGTATGTATGTTGTCTGTAATATACTTTTCAATCCGAGTAGTTGTTTTTTCTTAATTTTGATGTTTTTATTTTTGCCCTTTTCTTTTGTAGCTAAACAATGAGGTTGCCACAATGAAGGAGATAATGAGTTCCTCGTTCGAAAAGATTTTTGAAGCTCTACACATATAGAATGATTCTGAGGAACAACATCATAGAAGAAAGGAGAACTACCATGATAACAATGGGGTAGGTGATGATGGGGTTGAAAAAAATGATCAAGGATAGCGTCACTAAAGCATCCGCTTTAGGCCAAGAAGAGTTAAAGGCCCCTAAAAGTTTGCTATTATTATATAACTAGTCATTTGTCATGACCCAATTTAGTTAAGTCGCGTGGGCACCTACCTTTCCGACCTTGGTAGGAGAACCCTTATCCCAACAATCTTAGATACATGAAAATAATTAATAAATAAATAAATAAATAAATAAGCGAAAGAGATAGAAATACGTAAGTCTGACATAATAATAGATAGATAATGCAGAAATACATCAAAACCACCCCAGAAATCTGTCTAGCCATACAAGAGCATCTAACTAGAATCTACAAGTCTGGAAATAACAATAATACATCAATAGTCTGAATATGTCTTGGAATATCAAGTAAGACATAAAATTAAAGAAGAATCTTCAAGGTGGCAGACGTCCCCGTGCTCACCCTGTAAGACTCTAACAGCAACTCTCGAACCACTATCAGCCACGAGAAGCAGAGGTCGATCCCTCCTGGAACTCTATTTTCTTAAAAGAATGCAACAAGTGTAGGTCAGTACAAATAACAAGTACTAGTAGGTATCATAGGCCGACTAAGTTTAGCTAACACATATCAAGGCAATAAAGTAAGATAAACAAGTAATCAACAAGGTATAAGTCACACACGAGCGTATTCCAAGTACATGTCCTCACCTATGTTTTGCATCTAAACCCAAATGTGCCAAGTCTCAAATACTCAATCCGAATCCGTAAATCACAAGTACATCACAAGAATACCACAATAGAAGCCATACTACAATGCAATGCAATAATGTATGAAATGTGAATGCACTGCATATGCACCGTACACATGTACTCCGATGATGGAACATCACATCTTGGCAGCAGAAATCATGGGGTACCCGCGAAGTCCATGTACCTCACGGTTCCGGCAATAACCTCGGCAACCGCTACCTCACGATTCCGGCAACAACCTCAGCAATCGCTACACTCATACCTCAATTCCGGGATAAACATCGGACATCGGTCCTCACGTCACTCTCATCCAACTGAGCCCAGCTAGTAATAGTATTTCCTCAAGTATCGACAATATATCATAAAGGATGAGAATGCGTGCAATGTATGAGTTCAATTTCAATAATCAAATCAATATCAAAGTACCACGCATGGGCACACCAACAATATCATGAAAAGGCTACACAATAAGCCATAATAGAACACTATCCTCGTACCAAACATCAACAAGTAAGATACTACAATATCATGATCAAGATATATCAATAGTCTCCAATATCTACTATCTCCACGTGGCATCAAACCAACATCAATAGAACAAAAAAAGTCACAACACAATAGGGTGGCTAAACCCAATCACACAATAGGGCTCAACCTAAGACAATATCCAACCCAACTTCATACCTGAAGGTTTTCATGCATTCTCCGACAATATCGTCTAAATATATGCTTCGCTAAACGAAGTCTCACCATAGGGTAAACCGTAACCTACCTGGAAGGCTGAATAGTAATATCACCAACAATCACTCCTTAGACTTCCCTTTCCTTTGAGCCTCGAGATAAAGAAAGTATAGGCATATTCGAATCAAGAAATTAGAATCAAGAAGAACATTAAACGAACCCTACTTCTATTCGAGACCCAAATCCCTAACCCATGGAATGGGTTTTATGAACTAGAAGGTGAAATTAGGAATCTAAAGGTTTCAACATGAAATTAACGCTCTAGGTGATCAATTCCCATCAATAACAAGATAGAAGAATCAACAATTTACTCAAACTCAAATTCTAGGCAAACCCCCCAAATTTGGTATAAAACGTAACTTCCAATCCCATAATTTAGCCACTAATTAAGAACAAATCAAGAAATTATAGGTTCTAGTCATCAATGTCTTGCCTAATAGAGCTAACACCACCAACAAATCATGATTCAAAAGTCTAGAAAGAAAAACTCATTGAACCCACTTTTAATCATCAAACACTTAATGAACTATCAAGGTAAGGAATTCTAAGGCGATTAAGGACAATGAAATAGTAAAGGAATTAGAAGGACTTACCACCAAGAATATCTTAGAATTTCTCCCAATAGCTCAAATTTTAGAATAGTAATAAATGAGGGACTTGGGTATTTAACACTTCACTTAATGAATTAACTGCCCGACACCCGCTTCCGTGACCAAATGACCGCTCCAGCGGCACCGCTTCTGCGGTCCCATGACCGCTACAATGGTCATGCCCAAATGGCCCTGGCCGCTTCAGCGGCAGGGTGACCGCTATAGCGATACCACTACCGCTGCGCAGGTGCCGCCAAAGCGGGCACCAGACACCAGAAAAGTTCCAAGTTTCACACTTTCAACCCGAATTTCCGACTATCTCTCGAGGTCATCTACTCACATACCAAATATGCAGACATACATAAAAACACGCTACGAACGCACTCATGACCTCGGAATTCCCAACGGAGGTCTCGTTGACTGAGTCAACTCCCGATACTTCAATTCTAACTTCCCAACCCAAGTCCCAAAATGTAGCCGAGTGCATTGGGAACCGAACTAGATATGCACACAAGTTCTAAGAAACCATTCGAACCTCTCGGAATTGACGAATTTTTGAAAAAGGTCCTTTTACCCAAAAGTCAACTTTGAGTCAACTCTTTTTCACTTAAAGCCCAATTTGCCCAAATCAACTCCCAATACCTCGGGAAGAGTGTCAATAGTCCCTTCGGGTCAAAAGTGAGCTAACAAGCTCGGGGAAAGGTCAAAAATGCTGGAAAGACTATAACGACCAAGCGGGTCGTTACATCATCAGTACATGTTTATAGTTTAAAGATTTGTATGAAAAGGTCAGTATCCTGTTAGTATAATACTATCCATTTGTTGCAATACAATACCTTGATTCTTATTGTAAAAATATTATTGGTAGATATGAAGATTAAAGTAGTTTAATTCAAAGTTCTAAAATATCAGACAAAGTTCTACTATCATTTAACTAAAAACTTTAAAAAAATTGAAAATAAAATTTACTACATTCCTGATGTCCTGGTTATATGAGGAAAGAATAAACTTTTCCAATTATTTAGTGGTTATAAGAAGACTCTTGCTGGAGAATTAAAATTAATTGTAACTTGAAAATAAGGAAAGAAAATTTAATGCATTACTATGTCACTATACAACAAAGCATAAATATTTATATAAAAAATAAAAAATAAAAATAAAACTTAGAAATGGTATTAAATTCTATATAATATATAATTTTTTCAATTATCAAAAATAAAATGCTTCATTTTTTAAAGATTTTAGTTTGAGTTGTTCGAATGAGTGAGCAAATTAGGTTAAGTTTTTATCTATCATTATTTAGTATATATACCTACTTCGTTGGTTATGATTTTCCTTCATCCGTACATTTGTTCTCCTTTTTCCAGTTTATGATTGTTTTATATTCCATTTCAAACTCAATTTTCTAAATCAATAATCTTTTTGTCCATCAAAATAAATATTTGAATGAATTAATCCCTAAAAGTATAAATGTATAGCTTTGCATCTAAGAAAATTAAAAGATTACAATTCGAAAAAAATACATGAATTTATTTAAAATATTTGTGATATCTTATTAACTTTTGGCTTTAAGCCGGTGATTGTATTGAGCAGCCCCTGAGTTTAGCAAGATGGGACGTGTATGTAATTCACATAATTGATTACAAAGACTTTAAGATGAAAGTTAGATGACAATTAATTTTCACTCTTCTGATTCAAAATCGTAGTGTGACATGTATCCTTCTTTGTTTTCATCATGGAATAGATGAAAAAAATAAAAAAATAAAATTTTATTCAAAAATGAAATCTTATTGGAACTGTCCATAGCCGGTTCATTCTTTTGAACCATATCACATCTCGAATATGATGAAATAAGATGATCAATAACGGAAGCAACATAAATCAGTGGATTCATGATAAGTTCCTCGTACCAAAAAAAAAAAAAGGTTAATGATACAATCAACCAATGACAACTTATTAAAAGAATCTCAAGACAAGTGAAGTATATTACTACCTATATATAAGAGACAGTTGAACTCCCTATTTAACCTTGGAGAGGGTGATTTTAGGAATTTCAATTCGTGTTTGCATTATTGTGCTTGTATACCTAAGCTTTTGTTGTTGTACCTTTGCTGAGATAGACCAAAAAAATGAAATCTTTTTGTAATTTCCACACCTGTCCTTAGGATTAACCAGCTACTTTAGGGGTACTTCAGATATTTCATCTCTTTTATGTCTTTGCAGCGATTTGTACAACATGAATGAAAAATGAGACAATTGAGTTAATTGCTTAAATTGGGCACAATATTCGCAACTATTTCTCCGTCCTGCAGTTAAGACTTAAGGGCTCGTTTGGTACGAGGGATAAGGATAAATAATCCCAGGATTAAATTTGAGATAAGTTTATCCCATGTTTAGTTCGGATAAAATCAAAGTATAACTTATTCCGGAATTAGTTATCCCGGATTGTAGTGTTATTTTATCCCTGTGAGAGAGTAGGATAACTAATCTTGGGATAAGTAATCCTCGGATAACTTGTTTCCAACCAAACGACCCCTAAGAGTTCTGGGCCCAGAATCTCAATAGCCGCAACTTTCGAAAGATAGGTTACTAAACTAGGGCCCCACACAAATTGAAGAGTTTTACAAAATGTGGGCTTCAGCCAAACTTTATACACAATCAACTGCATTGCCAGCGTTTATGTGTTTTCCTTAGGCTATTTAATCTATAACAATGGACAAGTTTAGTTGTATAAAGTATAATACAGAAAACAAAAAAAGTATATTATTTATAGTTAACCAGTTTAATAGAGCGTAATATGAATTTGTATAATGACCTTAGTATAGCTAGTTGGTAAAAATGATTCTTTTTAAAGTAGTTTATTTAGGTATACACTAAAAATATTGACAGAGTTGTAATTTTTGAAATGATGGTACATCTAAATTTTTTTGGGTTTGATTTGGTTTGATCTTAAATTTTCAAAATTCAATAATACTTGGTTTTATTTTATTAAAATAAACCAAAGAAAAATTTAAACCAAACCGACAAATCATAGTACATAATTTATATAATTATACGTATGCAGTATACTACCTTTTATAAATACATATTTTTAAATATTTTGTATAATTTTTCATCAAAATTTTATTTTAGTCGTTAATTTTATGGGAAAAGGGCCTGATTTACCCCTCTACTATTGAAAATAGTTCATATTTACTTTTTGATTATACTTTCGCACAAATTTGCCCCTCATAGTTACCTAAGTAGCAATATTTACTTTTTTACTTTTAACACTCGATTTAATAATCAGAATATTTTTTTAAGGGAAAGGGCCCGATTTACCCCTATACTATTAAAAATAGTCCACATTTACCCTTCGTTATACTTTCGGCACAAATTTACCCCTACCGTTACCAATAATAATTACCAACTAATGCAAACTTATCACAAACACAAATTCACGAGAATTCAATAATTTTTTTATTAAACTTATATTTTTAATTAAAAAATCATTGAATAAACTAAAAGGCTCATAAATACCCTTAACCTATTGAAAAAGACTCATAAATACCCTCCTTCTACTTTTTGATCTAAAAATACCCTTAAGGTTTGTTTTTGGCTCAAATATACCCCTCAAACTAACAAGTTAAAATTCACTCTCTTAAAAAGCCAAATGGCATTTTGTGATTGGACACATATATTATTTAATTTAAAATTAAAAAATATGAAACAAATTTTTTTTTTTTTGCATTTCGTGAATTAATCAACGAAATATTTTTTTTTGTGTTTTTTTTTTTGCATTTGTGAATAAAAAAAGCGAAATAGGAAATTATAATTTTTTTTTTTGCATTTCGTGTATTAAAAAACGAAATAGGATAAAAAAAATTAATTTTGTTCATATAAAAACGAAATTGGAAAATATATATACCAACGAAATAAAAAAAATATAAATAAAATATATATATATATATATATATATATATATATATATATATATATATATTTTTCCAATTTACCGTTTTTATATGAACTAAATTTAATTTTTTTTTTTTTATCCTATTTCGTTTTTTTATTCACGAAATGCAAAAAAAAAAATCGATTTCGTTCATATTTTTTAATTTTTTTAATTTTAATTTTTAATTCGTTAAAAATTTTAATTTTTAATTTTTAAGTTTCCACACAAAATTTATGAGCCTTTTCCGTTGAATAAATACTCTAGATGAAAAAAGTTAGTCAATGATTTTTTTTAATTAAAAATATAAGTTTAATAAAAAAAACTATTGAATTCTCGTGAATTTGTGTTTGTGATAAGTTTACATTAGTTGGTAATTATTATTGGCACCGTAGGGGTAAATTTCAGGCTTGAAAGTATAACGGGGGTAAATGTGGACTATTTTCAATAATAAGAGGGGTAAATCGCACTTTTCCTTAAAAAAATATTAGCAATTGCCACAAGAGATTCCGGTGTTAAAAATAGGGGCAAATATTACTACTTATGTAACGGTAGGGGCAAATTTGTGCCGAAAGTATAACGGGGGGTAAATGTGGACTATTTCCAATAGTAGAGGGGTAAATAAGGCCCTTTTCCCTAATTTTATCTCTAATAGACAAATGGACTTTAGGCCTTAAGCCCATTTCTTAAAAGAAAGATATGAATCGCATCAATTTATGTAAAGAAAATAACTATGAAATTTTACCTAGACTTATTTTATATTTCCTATAAATTTAGTCACCTAAGTAACACTTATAGTGTCACACCCCAACTAAGGGAAACATGCTGGCACCTACCATTTTTCACCTCGGTAGGCGAACCCTTTTCCCAAATCATTCATTCAACCACAATAATAAAATCAAGGCCCCTCAAA
>NC_081349.1:51231572-51384207 GCF_029784015.1 Lycium ferocissimum | reverse complement strand
CAATCCCCCCGGCTATGGGCCGTTTTCCAAACTATACAGGGGGGGCCACGGGGGTTATAGTAGGGCCGGCCCCCTACCCATAAAAATGAAAAGTTCAAATTTTTTTTAAACTAAACCCCGGTGAAAACCCCGGGGCCCCCGGGATACCAAACAAACATGCAAACACACATAAAAATGCGCTACGAACTCACTCGTGCCCTCAGATTTTCCAACGGAGGTCTATTTGACCAAGTCAACCCCCAATGCCCTAAAGCCGAGTTCCAGACGCTTCTAATTGCATTGGGAACCAAACCAAACACACTACCAAGTCATGAATGACAGTCCGGACCTCTCAAAATCTACGGGATTCCCAAAAAGGTTCGTTTACTCAAAAGTCAACTTTGGATCAAACGAATTTCACTTTGAGGCTCAAACCTCCAAAAGTCACTCTAAAACCCTCCCGATGACCTAGGGAAAGGTCGACAGGGGTAAAAAGGCCATTAGCACTATAACAACCAATCAGGTCGTTACATATAGAATGATAGCCGCTATATTAAAAAGGTAGTAAAGGTTTATAAGTCGGCAAAGAATGAAAAAATCTTTTTCTACCTGGAGAGGGGAGGAAATAAGAGAAATATCATTAGATTTCTTAAAAATCAGGAAAAAAATAGTGTTACTATTAATAAGGTTATTTTAGAATGCATTTCCTTCCGGCCATCATATATATAATAGACAAATCAACCTTTTACGGTCCAAGTCATCAATTTTAGTTAAATTAATGTTAATGAATAATGACAATAAGTTGTTCAAAAATACATTAATTACTTTTATTGTGTATGTGATATTATTCGACTGTGCTCGGAATTTGAAAAATAAAAATAAAAAGATAAAAAAAACTTTTTAAACTTGTTATTTAAAGCAAGTCATAAATATTCGTGTGAAACTTTTTAAAAGATCACACAACTATATCTTTTTATTACCCCACAAAATTAAATAATTTTATTTTGTAACTTAAAAGTTACAAGACTTTCACATTCGTGACACAAAAATCACAATACCAAAAATACGGGAAGAATATAGCAAAACCGAAATTAAATCAGTAATTTGGCATACGAAAGTACAGAAATATTAAAAGAACAACCAGTGAAAATAATTAAGTAATATAAATAATAACACTAAATAGTCATTGGGACTTGGGCCTGTGCTTACCAAACTAGTAATATTATAGGCCAGAGACGTATATATATAATTTTCAGAATTGATTGCAAAGATTTTATATGATAGGGAGCAGACTTAGATGAGAAATTGGTATTTAAAAAGACTTAAGTCAGAAATCATTGGATTACTATATGTTAATCACAATTGTGGTATTTCAGATTGTCTTTAGCCAATTAACTACTTCAACATCTCTCACACAACTTTCTTTCTGAATCCCAGAATTTAATTTCTTCAAACAGATCTTGAGAACTTGAGAGGAAGGGAAGGAAAAGATGCTTTGGCTTGACAAGTGAAAATTACATACATGTAAAGAGTAAAAGAAAATGAAGAAGAAAGAGAGAAAGGGGAAGCAAACAACTCAACGGTATGCATACGATATTAAAAAATACGTATTAAAGCTCAAGTTTAAGCTTTATACATTGTTAGTGTAAACATTGTTCACACACCAGATCATCAAAAGGATATCTACACATAAGCCTTCTTGATGTAAACTATGAGTGCACCAAACAGTATAGAGAACCAGGTTCTCTATCTTTTCCCTTAGATAAAAAACAGAAAGTAAATTTCATAAGATGTTTACGTGTAAAACTCTTTGCTCAAGGGATTAAAAACCACGACCCACCGGAGTAGGATTTCAACTTTACTAACAAAGCAACTTCAGATTACAACTCTTGCAACCTACGAATTAAACTTTTAATCCCTCACCCCTTACAATAACTTTATTGTAAGCTCTTTACAATAACTCTATTGTAGAGCTACAAATCTTGACTAACTCTAGCTAAGAAAAACAAAACAGCAAAAGTTAAAATCTGTCCTACAATAACACTTCTTCATTGTTGAGTAGGATTACAAGTAAAGGACAAAAAGACAAAGACTCAACAAACCTAAGGGCTCAAGACATCTTAAGTTTCGGGATCTGGTCCTTGAGTTTGTATCAGCTTTGTTCTTAATAGGAATTAGAGAGCAGTGGTGGCTAGCACTTGAGAAAAATATATCTTTTAGATTTGCAAGTGTTAGGTTTAGCATTGTAACATGTTGTATATATATTGAGGAGCATGTGAGGATCATGTGACAATGCATAGGGAAAACTCAACCTTTGGTTTGGCCTCTAGCAAACTGCAGTTGTGCTGCTGCGATTCTGCCAGTCGGTATAGTACCGCAACTTTACAGCTACACAGCTGATTGTATGACGTGCAGGGGACCTGATCGAGTACCTTGTCCCTCTCTGGTTCCTCGTGAGTTTGGCAAATCATCAAAACACAAAATAGCATATCTTATCAATTTCCCCCTTTTTGATGATGACAAACCTAGAATTGATGTTTCCCCTAAGAATCAGATTCCTAAATTCCCACCTGTTCCCCTTACGGATTAAGCCAATCTTTCAAGCAGACAAATGTTAGCAGCAATAACATCTCATTTATACTCCTTGCCCTAGGAATAGTTCCTTCCTTTTGACAATCAGTTCCTTGAAAGCCTGTGAAGCCTCTCCTTCCACTGTTTTCATCAGCAGGTGGGACACCAAGGATCTCGCCAATTTAGCTTCATCCATTTCAAAATTTGTGCCACTCACAGACAAAACCAAGGTGTGATCATCAGTGTAGCACAAGTTGGCATAGAACTCTGCCACCTCTGCTTCAAACACACTAGGGGTCGGTTAAACAAAAAGATGATTCCATTGTTGAAATTCAACAATCTCAAGAAGCTCCTTCATCCCATGCTTTTCACCAATGTCAGAGTCAAACACTCTTCCTAACAATACTTTTTGAGCTCTTAGATTTGCTTGCCTCTCTAACTCAGAGGATTGAATTTTTTGCTTCTTGGAGAAACTAGGTTCCTCACTCACACTGCTCTTTCTTTTTTAGGATGTCGAGACACACTCTTCTCCTTTGTACCCTATTCACAGTCAAATACTGCATCCTTGTCAATGGTTTTCTTTCCTTTCTCTTCTCTTTCCCTTTTTGAATTCTTTCTAGCACATGGAGATTTCTCCACATCTGCTTGCTCATCCTCATCAACAAGCCTACATTTCACTAACGTCCTCCTTTTCTTTACAGTACTCTTTTCTTTACTAGCCTTTAGAGCAGACTCAAGATGACCCTTTTTCTTTTTCCTGCTGGTGGGTGCCCTAAAAGCAATGTGTTTCCTTTTGCTGACAACACCCTGTTTCATAGCACTAGAGGTTCCTAATACTGAACTTATGACAAGATTATCATCGGAAACAACTTCCTGATGAGGTTTGTTGGAACCAGGTTCCTGTTCAGGAGAAGGATCTCTTAAGGGTACAACAATGGTAGACACAGCTAGAGGATTTACTTCATCATCCAAATTTTCCCTGGAGGACCCTAGTGTCTCATCCCAAATTGGATATGACTTGAGTGCAGAGAACTCAGAATCTCCTTGGGTTGAGGGACCAGGTTCCTCACTCAATTCGCCCTTTTCCTTCCAATTTTTCATTTTCTCCTGAAACCCTGCCCTACCTCAACAAAACCAGCCATAATCTTGACCTCACTGTCCAAAATATTAGACTTAGCCAGTTTCTTTTCAGACAAAGACCTATCAAATTCTATTGAAGACTCGTTTACTCCTTTATCAATACCAAGAGGATGGGAATACCTGATTTGGTTGAGTTTTCTTCCTCCTCTGTAGTACCAATACTGGCATTCTTATGCATGTCATCGGAGGTTAACGTTTCGCCAATACCACCTTGATCCTCTGTACCCATGACCTTAGGCATCAGATTGACTGGAAACCTCGACATCATCATCTTTTTCTTCGATTTCCTTAATATTTTGAGTGTATTTAGAGACTGGCACATTTTGACCACTGTCTTCCAAGGCGAGCTTTTCAGTAGAACCCGAGGTTGAGGACACAAATTTCTTTGGGATTTGGTGTTTGCGAGTTCTAGGGGGACCAGAAATCGTTGGCTTTGTTAGTGTGACATAGGAGTTTGGGTCTGTGGAGATTGGGTTTTTTAGGAATGATTCTTGCAATTTTGATTCTGATGGAATTGGGTTGGGGGATGGTGAGAGAGTGGGGTTTATTTCTGGTACGATGGAAGAAGAGAAATCGTGTTGAGACATGATCAATTTGGAAGCAAGAAGACACAAGGAAAGGAGAATGTATGGTTTTTTAGAGTTTTACCGTTGTGTTCAGTAAGAGCAAGAGACTGAAGAGGAGCACTTGGGAATTGAAGTGAAGAGAGAGATAAAAGAAATTAGGTTGAATGGGAGAGAAGGAGCCGATGGTGATTGGATGAGGTAAGAGAGTGTCAGGTTTGAGAGTGTATTTTTTAGATTGAGGAGGGAAAGGAATTAATGACATGGCACTTTAAGCTATTTAAAAAGCATATAAGTACTGAAGAGACTACTAACCTGAGTCACAGGAACCAGGTTCCTTGACAGTTTTAAAAAAGTAGGAAAAAAATTCTGGGAAATGCAATGTCACCCATACTTATGTTGTCCTGAAACTGCCATGTGTGTATACCTGTAATAGTAAAAGAGTGAGTTAGATGCTACAAAAAAACACTTTTTAGCATTGTACCTTACCTCTTAACATAGCTAATCATTTAGGGAACTCGAAGAAGGGAAACTAGTTGAGCTTGATCAACCCCAACTCCAAACGATTTCTTTCAAAGTGCTCCCTGATCAGTACCTTGGTAAAGATGTATGCTAACTGGTCCTCTGTCTCGCATAAATTCATACAGATCAAGCCCTTTTTCGATGTTATCCCTTAGGAAATAGTGCCTAACATTAATGTGCTTGGTTCTTTTGTGTTGCATTAGATTTTTTGCCATAGTAAGTACACTTGCATTATCAGACAACAATGGCACACAATCATTAAGCACACCAAAATCCTCAAGTTGTTGTTTGATCCACAATAGTTGATCACAACAAGAGGCGGCAGCCACATACTCAGCTTCAGCAGTAGAAAGAGTCACAGAATTTTGTTTCTTTGTACCCCATAAGATCAAGCATGACCCTAGAAAACGTGTCATTCTAGATGTGCTCTTTCTATCCACTAGATATCCAGCATAATCAGCATTAGCATATCCAATCAAGTCAAAATTATCTCTTAAAGGATAGAAGAGGACCAGGTCCGATGTTCTTTTGAGATACCTCAAAATTCTTTTTGCAGCCTTCAAATGAGATTCCTTTGGACTTGATTGGAACCTTGCACACAACCCAACACTAAAGACAATGTCAGATCTGCTAGCAGTTAGGTACAGTAAGGACCAATGATACCCCTATACATGGTTTCATTGACAAGAGAACCAGGTTCATCCATGTCTAACTGAGTAGCAGTGGCTATAGATGTATCAATAGGCTTGGCATTTTCCATCTCAAATCTCTTAATCGGCTCCTTAATGTATTTTTGTTGAGTGATCATGGTGCCTTTTGAGGTTTGCTTTACTTGCAGCCCCAGGAAGAAATTTAGCTCACCCATCATGCTCATCTCAAATTCAGTTCCCATGAGCTTGGAAAATTCTTCACAAAGGAAATCATTGGTAGCACCAAAAATGATATCATCAACATAAACTTGCACAATCAACAAATTTCTCCCTCTTTTCTTTAGAAATAAGGTGTTGTTAATTTTTCCTCTTGTAAAGCCATTTTCAAGAAGAAACTTTGACAATCTCTCATACCAAGCCCGAGGAGCTTGCTTTAAACCATATAGAGCCTTGTCAAGCTTGAACACGTACTCAGGATGATCATGACTTTCAAACCCAGGAGGTTGTTTGAAGAATACTTCTTCCTTCAGATATCCATTAAGGAAGGCACTTTTGATATCCATTTGGAACAATTTGAATTCCATATGAGATGCAAAAGCAATAAGAATCCCCATTGCTTTCATTCTTGAAACAGAAGCAAAGGTCTCATCATAATCTATTCCCTCTTGTTGATTGTAACTTTAAACTACCAGCCTTGCCTTGTTCCTTGTAATGTTTCCAAATTTATCAAGCTTAATACCCACCTAGTCCAATCATTGTTCTGTCTGAAAGCCTAGGGACCAGGTGACACACCTTGTTTCTCTCAAATTTATGGAGCTCTTCTTGCATAGCAACTATCCGGTCAGCTTCTTTTAATGCTTCCTTGATATTCTTTTGTTTAATTTGAGACAGGAAGGCTAAAAAGGCAAACATGTTTCTTGCCCTTGACCTAGTCTGAATACCAGATTCTAATGGAGTAATGGCATTTTGAAGTGGATGTGAACTTTTGTGCTTCCAGTTGATACTTGAACTTCAAGATTGGAGGGACCAGGTTCCTCCCTATTATATTCACCATTGACATCCACAGAGGCATGACTTTCACGTCTTTGTTCCCCCTCAGGAGTACCTGATACAGCATCAGCTACCCGGTATTCAGCTTCGAGTGGAGTAATTGGGGGACGAGGTTCCTCTACGCCTTCTGGAGATTCTGTTGTATCTTCTTCGTCACTCTGTTTGACCTAACTCATCAGCTCAGTCTTCCCATTTGAGATTGTTATGGCTTCATCAGGGACTTTTGTAAATTCTTCATCTTTAGCTTCATCATTTTGAAACACTTTGCTATCATTTGATTCATCAAAGATCACATGCATACTTTCTTCTACACCCTGAGTTCTTTGTTAAAGACCTTGTATGCCCTGCTATGAGAAGAGTAACCAAGAAAGATTCCTTCATCACTTTTTGCATCAAATTTTCCCAACGCCTCCTTACCATTGTTGAGAATAAAGCATTTGCATCCAAAAGCTCTTAGGTAAGTCAGCTTGTGCTTTCTCCCATTTAGCAACTTATTGGGAGTCTTCTCAAGCAAGGACTTGATCATGCACCTGTTAATCAAATGACACGCAGTGTTAACAGCCTCAGCCTAAAAACTTTTAGACACACCACTTGCTATCAGCATTTTCCTAGCCATATCTTCAAGTGTCCTGTCTTTCCTTTCCACAACACCATTTTGCTGAGGTGTTATAGGAGCAGAGAAGTTGTGACTTATACCATTTTCAGCCCAAAATTCATCAAACTTGTTATTGTCAAACTCAGTGCCATGATCAGATCTAATACTTATAATTTGATTTCTCAGTTTCACCTGAATTTGTTTCACAAAGACAACAAACACAGGTAATGTTTCATCCCTGGTTCTTAGAAACAGAGTCCAAGTGAATCTGGAATAGTCATTAACAATCACAAAGATATATTTCTTTTCTCCTTTGCTTTGAGTCCTCATTGGCCCACAAAGATCCATGTGAAGAAGATCAAATGGCCTTGAAGTGCTCACTTCTTTCATTGGTTTGAAGAAGGATTTGACCTGCTTTCCTTTTATGCACGCATCACACGCCTTGTTTTCTTTGAACTTGGCATTGGGTAGCCCATGTACCAGGTCCTTCGCAACAAGCTTGTTCAGCAAAGAGAAGCTTGCATGTCCCAGATGTTTGTGCCATAGCTCAGCATCATCATCCATAGCACCAAGACATGTCAGATCACCACCATTTAATGAATCAAAATCTGCTACATAGATGTTCTTGAATCTCTTTGCTATCAACACCACTTCACCAGATTTGAGGTTGGTGACAGTGTAAGAGCAGGACAAGAACTTGACTTCATTTCCTTTATCAAATATTTGAGACACACTCAACAGGCTATACTTCAAGTCATTCACATAGTACATATTTTCAATTGCATGAGAGAGTGTCTTTCCAATTTTTCCGACACCAAGAATATTTCCTTTCTTGCCATTTCCAAAAGACACACTCCCACCTTGTAAGGCCTTGAGTGAGAGGAAATCATCCATTCTTCTAGTCATATGCTTTGAGCAGCCACTATCCATGTACCATTTTTGACTGCCTCCTCTTACTTCAGCCTGCAAACAAATTCATTCATTAAATTTAGGAACCCAAACCAGTTTAGGTCCCTTATAATGATAGAACGGGTGAATTAAGCTTCTTTAAGTCCATCCAGGCAAAACATTTTCTCTTTCCTATGGACTAGGTCCCTCCTCTTTGAATTTCTTCTCAACAAGATCCATATTTTTCTAAAGAGATTGAATTTTTTCTTTGAACGTATCCATGTAATGACCAGTATTGCCACAATGAGTGCACATCCAATTTTCAGTGGCAGCGACATACTTGTTGTGGGGATTATAGGGAGCTTTGGCCTTTTGAAAACCAATGCCCTGCCTCCCCTCACCATCACGCTTGTGCATAGAAGCAATTACATCAAAGGACCAGGTCCACTGTAGTGACTTATCAAGCTTAATTTTTACCGTTTTCAAACTTTCTTAAAGCTGTTTATTCTTTTCTAACTCACAGATGAGATTCATTTTAGTTCTCTCAAGCTCATTTACAAGCTCGAGATGAATCTTACTAGCCTCTGTTTTTTCTTTAGAAGGAGTGTTCATCCATTTTTTCATTTGGTTGTTTAACAAGGAATTATCTCTAGTTAGTTCATCAATCTGTTCCTTCAAATCTACAGTGAATACAACCAAGTCATCCCTTTCTTGTTCTAACTCACAGATTTCTTCAGCTAGAGCACTCATTTCATCAATAAGACTATGATATGCATCAATTAATACATTTGACAATGACAATAGTTTTTTCAAAAGTAATTTTTCAAGTTTTTCTGAACATCTAGAAAATTTACCTCATTCTCTTCGTTGTCATTATCACCATCAGATTTTGCCATTAACGCAAAAATTGATTCATATCTCGAAGGTTCATCCTCAACAGCCATCAAAGATGCATCTCCTTGATCCTTTTCATCCTCAAATTCACTTGAGGAATCTCCCCAGACAGCAAGAGCCTGTTTCACCAGATTGTCAACAGCTTCTCTCCTTTTGAACTTCATATCAGGGACCTGGTTCCTCTTTACTGTCTTTTCAGCATTGTTTTTGTAGTAGTCCTACTTGTGAAGAGGACACTCTCTGATATAGTGACCAGGTTTCCCACACTTGTGACAATAGTCATTTCCCTTTTCCCTTGGGATTTTTACTTGTGCTTCCCTTCTTTTGGAAACTACCATTCTTTCTAATCATTTTTTGAAACCTTCGAGTAAGACAAGCCATGTCTAACTCATTATCACTAGAGTCACTTTTAGCAGCAGCTTTGAGAACCAGGTTTCTTTCCTTCTTTGGCACCCTTCTTTCCTGATCTTGCTGCCTTTTCACCTCATAACTTTTGAGATTCCCAATGACCTCATAAATGGTAAGTTTTTGCAAGTCCTTGGCTTCAGTGATAGCATTAACTTTTCTTTCCCATGAACTAGGCAGCACGCTAAGCAACTTATGAACCAATCTGTTGGTAGGTATAACTTCACCAAGAGAATGGAGTTCGTTGATTATGGAGGTGAACCTAGTATGCATTTCATGAATGGTCTCTCCATCTTTCATTTTAAAGAGTTCATACTCAGTGGTAAGCATGTCTATTTTGGACTATTTTACCTGACTTATTCCTTCATGAGCAGTTTGAAGCGCATCCCAGATCTCTTTTGCAGATTAACATGAAGAGATTTGATTGTGCTCATCAGCTCCAATGTCACACACGAGGATTTCTTGGCCTTGTAGTTCTTTTCCACATCTTTTCTGTCAGTGTCATTGTATTCCTTCCTTGTCTTTGCCTCAGTTTCAACTCTGGCTTCATTTTTCTTCATAGGAACAAATGGACCATCACAGATGATATCCCATAGTTCTGAGTCCTCAGCCATGAGGTAGTCATGCATCTTTGTCTTCCACCACCCATAGTATTTTTCATTGAATCTTGGTGGTCTTGTGCTCGATTGTCCTTCCTCTAGGTTTAGTGGAGAAGCCATGAGAAGGATCCTTTCTAGGTATTAACCTTTTAGAAAGAACCTGCTCTAATACCAATTGATGTAAACTATGAGTCCACCAAACAGTATAGAGAACCAGGTTCTCTATCTGTTCTCTCAGATAAAAGACAGAAAGTAAATTGCACAAGATGTTTACGTGGAAAACTCCTTGCTCAAGGGATTAAAAATCACAACCCACCGGAGTAAGATTTCAACTTCACTAACAGAGCTTAAGATTTCAACTTCACTAACAGAGCAACTTCAAATTACAATAGACTTTAAAATCTTGTGGTTCTAAATTAAAAATATGTATAATATAATAAAATATCTTTTGAACCTTGTGATTATAAACTTGACATGTAGGATATTTGAATAGTTAACTTACTAAATATAAAAAGAGGCGGACATAACCAAAACAAGATAAATTTTAACAACAATTGAGAAATTAAGGGAAAAAATAAGAGGAAAAGAAAAAAAAATGAAGACTCACTAAGGAGAATCGCAGTATCCTTTGCAAAATATACAAACTATAAAGACTAACTAAATTGAGTAACCAAATTAATCATATTGGGTCCCGTGCATCGCACGGGCATAGTTTGCTAGTTTATAAGATAAACATCCATAGTAACTAACATATTTTACAAAATTAACATCATGATTCCTGGTGATATCTAACTAAGCAGCTGTTCTTACTCATAAGCAGTACTTAATGAAAAAGCATACCACCAACCAACAGTAATTTTTAAAAAATCCTTGTAAGTCGACATCAGTACTCTTTTGAAAAATATATTTGATGATAGTTTAGAGACTCAATGAGCGTCAATCTACTTAAGATTTTGGTTCTTCCGAAAAATGGTTTAACAAATTATTTACTAAAATTCATCCATCCTTCTGTAGTGCACAGCAGTGTAAAATAATCATTCAAATAGGATAAAAAATTTCCCAATGCACGGAATACAATTAGATTGTTGGATGGATAGATCCATAGAAACTCTATCATTTGAATGTTTCACAAATATAAATTGGAAATACTCATTATAGTCTATTTAGAAGCAAGCCATCTACAACCATGTTAGTTGCCCGTCTAGACTAAAGAGTAAAATTGTCAGATTTACATATATATGCCTTTGAAAATTTTATATTACATCTGTTGTTTTGGCAGGTGTCATCTGTTGTACTTCACAAGGACATTGTCAATCTTTTAGATTTCATAGAGAAGTTAAAGAATGAAGAAAGATCAAATTGCTCTTGTCATGAATCAAATTGAAAAGCTGAAATTGGAGCTGACATTTATGTTGGCATTTCTTCAGCTTTCTTATTCCAACTTGCGTCGTTTTCATGGAAAAATGTCTCGCAAAGCAGAACATGTTGATAATCTGGTTCAGTCAGTTCTCTATCAGAGAGGAGATGACATGCTGGTTAAATATGATATGGATCATGTTGTTCCTCCCCTTCTGAAAAATATCAAAAGTTGTATCATCTCACATAGTTATTCTAAATCAAGTGCTAGTACGACCGAGGAGCAGTTGATTGAACGTTTGGATTCACTCCTAAATCTCCAAGACCTGACTAAGTGTTTTGCTGAGTTGATCTTCCCATTAATGACTCAGTATGAGGTTCTTCAAAATGTATGTGGCAATATAAGAGAGTTCTATCGGTTGAAAATAAATGGTTGCGTTGAGCATGAAATATTTGAATATGTCTTACCTCAGTTTCAACTTATGGCTGAGAGAGTAGGACACTTCTTTTTTGTCCTTTTGGCTTATCAAGATGAAATAGATGATTCTGATGTAATATTGGATGAAGTTCGAGTCAATCCCATGCTTGCTCGTCTACTTGTGGAGATTATTCCTGTTGAACTGGAGGTTATGCACATATGTTCTACAAATTTGAAAGCTTCAAAGTCAGTAGAAGTTGGACGCTTCATTCAGCAGCTCCTAAAAGCCTCGCCATACATTCTTAGAGAATATTCGATTCATCTGCAAGAGCACATGGTAACTGTTCTTACTGCTAGCACTTCAACTCGAAATTTTCATGTCATGATAGAGTTCCTATTGATTATTCTTACTGATGTGCCCGAGGACGTTATTTATCATGAAAAAATGTTTGTTCTCTTGGCATGTGTTGGAGCACTTACCAGGGAGGTATCCATTCTTGTTTGCAACGTAGAAGAGAACTCAAGGAATGAAGAGAATATGATTGAAACAAGTTGTGTAACTTTAGACTTGCTGGAAAATACTGAACTCCTAAAGGAAGATCTCAAGAATGTTTTCTTGAAAGCTCCTGCAAACTTATCTCAGGTTTGCTTCGCCGTGAGTGATGGACCCCTTTTCATGACTCTTCTACTCAAAAACTTAAACGACTTGCTCAATTCCAATGCTTACTCAGTTGCTTTAATAAAGGAAGAAATTGTGTTGGTGAAAGGAGGACTTGAATTTATAAGATCGTTCTTCAAGAAAGTTGAACAAGAGTTGCATAGAGATCTTTGGACTCGTGTTCTAGATGTGGCATATGAGGCAGAAAATTCCATTAAATCAATTCTTGTCAGAGATCATGGTCTCTTACAACTTGTCTTCTTACTTCCTGATTTCGTAGAAAAGATCAAGCTTATCAAAGAAAAGGTATCAACGAAGATCTCCAATAATAGGAGTCTCATTGTTGTAAACTCTCCCAACAAGCCAGTTGAAAAAAAGTCATCAACAGCTGGTAAAATAATTGTAGGTTTTGAGGAGGAGACAGAGTGGATAATTACAAAGCTCGCCAGCGGACCAGCTGAGGTAGATGTCATTTCCATAGTTGGTATGCCAGGGATTGGAAAAACTACTTTGGCTTACAGAGTATATAATGATAAGTCTGTTGTTGATCATTTCGAAGTTCGTGCTTGGTGCACAGTCGACCAGGAGTGTAATGATAAAAAGTTGTTGCAGAAAATTTTCAATCAATTTATTGGTTTGAAAGAAAGATTCAGTGAGGATGACATACACAATGACGTTGCTGATAAGCTACGGAAACCGCTATTTGGAAAGAGGCACCTTATTGTCCTGGATGACTTGTGGGATAATGCAACATGGGAGGGGCTAACGAGACCTTTTCCTGGATTTCAGAAAAGAAGTAGAATTATTTTAACTAGTCGAGAAAAGGAAGTGGCTTTACAAGGTAAACGCCACAGTAATCCTCTATATCTTTGATTGCTCACACTAGGGGAAAGTTGGGAGTTATTAGACAAGCCAGTATTCGGAGAAGAACGTTGCCCTGGTAAACTTTTGGAAGTTGGAGAAGAAATAGCCCGAAAGTGTAATGGGCTTCCTTTGGTACTTGATCTGATCGATGGAGTTATTGCAAGGACGGAAAAGATAAGGGCTTTGTGGCTTGAAGTTCTAAATAATTTGAGTTCCTTTATTTTTAAGGATTAAAGTGGAAGTGATGAAGGTGATACAATTAAGTTATGACGATTTATCAGATCACCTAAAGCCGTGCTTTCTTTACCTCGCAAGCTATCGAAAGGATGAAGATATTTTAATATCCGCTTTGACAGATTTATGGAGTGCTGAAGGACTTGTGGAACAGACGGAGATGAAGAGTGTGGAAGAGCTAATGGAGATTTATGTGGATGAGCTAATTTCCAGTAGCTTGGCAATAGTTTTCAGCAAGACTATCCAGGAACCGAGTTGCCAAATTCATGATCTTGTGCATGATTTTTGTTTGATAAAAGCTACAAAGGAAAAGTTGTTTGACTTCATAAGTTCAAGTGCTCCGTCTTCTTCTTCTTCTTCTTTAGATCTGATGCCACGTGGAATGAGTGTTCATGACGCTCAACATATCCTTCATTTGGATGCAAATTTTAGCGTGTTCGATCCAGGAAAGAATTATCCTTATTCTAAACACCTTCTCTCTTTGAAGGCATACATGAATAATGCAGGATGCCATCTTTCCTACAGCTGTCACCTAGGACACTTGAGGCTTCTAAAAAAGTTGGAGCTGCCAAATATAAGTTTGAGATATTCTTTGCTGAATGAAACAGACATGCTTGTTCATTTGAGGTAGTTACACATACGGACGACAGTAAGATCTCTCCCTCCGTCATTTTCAAACCTCTTGAATCTAGAAACTCTGGTGGTGTATAACCAGGGATCAAACATGGTACTATCGCCTTGCATATGGAGTCTTGCAAAGCTATGACATGTGAACATGGATAGCTGTTCTCTCGACGAACCAACAGAGTTAGAATAGGACTCAAAGTTAGAGAATTTGAGAATATTATATGGGCTCAATCTTTCTTACTTGGAAGATCCAAGGGACGTTTTCAGAAGGTTTCCCAATCTTCGAGTCCTTAGATTCACCATTAAAGAACCAGGTGAGTGTTTAGCAGAGCAGATAAGTTTTCCAAGATTGGATGTCCTTAATGAACTTGAACATGTTTCAGCATATTTTGATTGTGTTGCGTCCTTGGAACATACACATCTTGAGTGTGATTTTCACTTCCCTTCGAGCATGAAAAAACTGATGTTGGCAGGCTTCGTTTTGACATCTGATGCACTGTCAAGAATTGCGAGATCACTGTCCCACCTTCAATACCCAATCATCCAGGGGAAAGAATGGAAAATGGAAGAAGTCACCTTCCAGAATCTCAAACTCCTACATTTTTCTGAATGGCAGGTTAACGGAGAGGAATCCTTTCCCGTGCTCGAGGAATTAGTTATACAGTACTGTAGCGAGCTTACGGAGTTCCCGGACAGTTTTGGAGATATTACTTCATTAAAGTCTATCTCATTGTTCGGCGATCCTCAACTTGGATATTCACCTGAAAAGATTAAGAAATATGTTGCAGAAATGACGGGAGAAGACAAGCTTAAGGTAATCTTCTTATAGTGACTCCATGCGCGAAATAGCGTCATCTTAGGTCCTTATCTGTGCAAATCACTGTATCACTTCTTTCGTACATTAAGTTCCTTTTTATATATGTTTTTTTTTTTTTTTCCATTTTCTTCAACCTGTACATGTTTGTTTGCAGAGCTCATATAAATGTTGGCATACGATTTACTTTGGCCTACATATCAACCTATAGAGGCTTCAAATGAGGGACCATCCTCACACAGTTCTGCCTTCTTCCTTCTGTTTCAGTCCATTTCTCTGATTCCATTGTGGTCAAGCACTTCTTTTCCAATCTGCTCTTCTAATGGAATATGCTTATTTTAAATACTAACTACAGAAAGAGCGATCATTCTGGTAATTAGCATTGAATTAGTCATTTCTAGCCAATCGAGTTGGACAAATTCACTAGCCTAAACTGGAATTGGCGTGCATAAAATGGTAGTCTGTAAAAGTAAATATATAGAAGGAGTACTAATTATGCAGAGAATAGTTATGTAGGGTAAAAAATAGAACAACTAATACATAAATAACTAAACCCTACATAACTAATTCATGCGTAACTAGTACTTGCATAACTATAACCAGCAGCCAAACAACCCATGATAGTATAAAGACTTTTTTCACTAGTGTATTTAACATATTGTAGTAAGTAGCTTGGCTTACTTTCCAGATTACCAATTTTATATTTTACAATGGGTTACCTTTAGTTATCTTTTATGCGGTCAGTGAAAAACTCTACCATATTATCATGTATAGAAGTTGTAAACTCAACCTTATCAATTCTTCTAGTACTAGATCTGCCTCTGTCCAAAGCTTCAAATAATTTTTACCTAAATAAGTTCCGGGAAGGGGATGGATGACAAAAAGGTTCGTGCTAGAGAGATTTTTCTGTCATGTGTGACAAGGAAATATTGAACTACTAACATTAGCTTCCTCCAACAATATCCGTCAATTTTGCAGATTGCATCAAGAGAGTTTCATGACCAACTCAATTAGTTCAGCACCATATATACTCTTTACATTAATCTATGCAAGACTGAAAGAACTTGCAGTATTCTCCACAAACTTTCTAGCTCCCTTGAACCATCTCTTGTCACCAGCTTGTGCTTTGCAAATGTAAAGTTTTCCATCATTTACTGTGGCTGTGATTAACTGGTGCTTTCCACCTTCATCTCCATCAGCAGTTCTTGTCAATACAGTCGAGTAGTAGTATTCCTTCCCTCCTACTGTTGCACTTGATGTCTCCAATACGTTTGCGGTGGCCACTGCATCTGATTCAAATCCACCCTGTAATTCCAAATCCCACATAGAGTCAACGGGTTCAGAAAGAGAGTGATCTTATTATATGCTTATCTTCTAATCTTTTTTTCCACAAATGAATACGGTTGGTTGTACACACATAACCTTCCCTGGATCTGCCTATCACCTATGCTTACATACATATGTTCAGATAATGCTTCAGTGGCTAGAAATGCAACAATTATAGCACATTATTTATTTAGTCCTATGCCATTTTCACCTTCTGAATTCCCTAAATTCCAAGAAAATTGTTCTTTGTAGTTCTAGAGTGCAGCTTTAAGAAAAGGACCAGCATATGTTGTGTATTAATGGGGTTTTGAAAACTAAACTAAGCTGCCAGCACTAATTAGCAAGTTGAGAGGACCTTTTTTACTAGGTAGTGCTAGAGTTGAAAAAACAAGGTCATGCGATAAAAAATAATCATGTATAAGTATAATTTTACTAATCTCCACATGTACTCTGATTTTAAATTGAAAGAGGCTATTTGAGAATATGAACCTATAGCAGTCATACATGGATTTAACCATCTTCCATTTCACTGGGAAAAAGCATGAGAACTCTTTGCGATATATCCTAAAAATGCATTTGCTTAAGCCTAATATGAATTATCAGATAGTTCGATGGTATATGTTAACTTTACTATTACTCATATGAAAAGCAACCATTTTACTCTGTTAAGATAGCTTAAACTACTCAACAAACAACATGACAAAGCCAGTTGTGAGAACCATTAATCATGGTGAACTAAAAAAACTACTCCCTTTGTTTCAAAATGTTCGTTTTAGTTTGACTCGGCACGGAGTTTAAGAAAATAAAGAAGACTTTTGAATCCCGTGGTCTTAAATATGCCAGGATTAGGTGTAAAGAGTTACTAAATACTATACAGAAAGTGACATCCTTTGTTAAACAGACTAAAGGAAAGTAATACAAACAAATTCAAAGGGAGGGAGTACTAAATATACATAAAAAATTAAATAACTTACCTCCGCATCAGTTTTGCCAAAGTAAACTTGTTTTCCTAACAGAAAGTCCACCTGCACGGAAAAGCCAAACCGATGCTCCATCAGTTGTGAGCAAACAGAATTCTTGCAGTTTAATTTCAGTCAACCAAAGTGAGAAATATTGGAATCAAAGTAACAAGGCATCATGCCAGAGCTAACAAAGTAAATCTTGAAGGACGATATATCAGCTAATAAGAGAAGTATACTAAAAGATGCATAATACTTAGGTTTGATCAATTGACCTTCATATGAGAACTGATATTAAAGAAAATATA
Source organism: Lycium ferocissimum (assembly GCF_029784015.1). NCBI lineage: Eukaryota > Viridiplantae > Streptophyta > Magnoliopsida > Solanales > Solanaceae > Lycium > Lycium ferocissimum. The sequence goes on along the minus strand of NC_081349.1, from coordinate 51,366,787 downwards.
AAGATAATGCATGCTGAACCAGATAATGCATGCTGAACTAGGGAATGCTGAATTACTTGAGAGAGGAATTGTTCTGGTGAACCATAGTCAGTGATGGACCTCTTGTCAGTCGGAGTAACAATGACAATGACATTGCTGTTGGGATCAAAGTTGTCTTCAAATCTGAGAACTTGGCCAGGGTATTCTACTTCCTTGCTTGGATTCCATTTGGATGGGATTTGCAGCTTGAATCCATCTCCATTGTAGGGCAAGAAATCGGTGTTTTTCTTTGGCTTCCCAAAAACATTGGCTGCATCACAAAAACATCATTCACTTCATTTCAATGTTTTACGAAGCTAACTCATAAACATAACACATCACCTTCGTATTCAAGAAACGTAACTATCCCAGAAAGCTTACTGCTAAATAACAATGCTCAACTTTGTCAATGGTCATCAATAGGTATATATCCTCGATATATAGGCGAAATTCTTGATACCTACAAAGATGGATAATTAGGCTTGACAAATTGTAATGTCCCTCTTTTAATATTTTGATACTCAAAGTCTGTTAACAAAAGTATATGATGGTATAAAAACAATATCTATTTCCAGAATGAGCATGTCCATCCCTCTTGGGAAAAGAGGAGGTAAGGCATTATGACCAAAAAAAAAAAAAAAAAAAGAATCTTTTCTTGAGAGGAAAAAGAAAAACAGGAAAAGAATGTTATAGCTTTACTATCATGCATTCTATTAAGAGTTAGTGTTGGTAAAGAATTCACTATTACTATCTAACGTAAATTAAAGTTTTACATGGTAACTTGGAAAATAGAGTAATACCTTGCTATACAGAGTTACAAGTGGAAACAGACTGTGCACTTGTTGTCAGGCTTATCCAACAAGACGCCATAGAGTTTCATCCTCTAAGGCTATTAGTGAAGATTAGAGATACTTGTTGGAAGCCACATTTGGAGAAGCAAACAAGTGCGCAGATTTTTTGGCAAATGAAAGTCACAGATATGAAGAAGATTTGCTTGTATGGGAAAATGATATCAAGAAAATGGAGTTTTTGCTCCTAGCATATTTAAGTAGTGTCGCTTATGAAAGATTCTAGTGCCTTTTAGTTTTTCCTTTATACCCAAAAAAGAAAAAACTTGATATAATTGGTTAAGTTGCATCATCAATGTATACAACTTAAATTGATATGGTAAGTAGAAACACAGAGTAATAACTTGCTATATCCAATTAAATTTTAGGCATTATCATCATATATTACTAAAAGTAGAAAGCTCCAACCTTCAAAATTAGATTACAAATTTGCTCTTGCTGTAAATTAAATGTAATAAAACATAAAACGGAAAAGGCTCAAATACGCCATCGAACTATCGAAAATGGCTCATTTATGCTATCACCATTACCAAAATGACCCATCCATGTCATTTCCATTAATGCCGGTTTTATAATACCAAATATGACACGCCTCCAATTAAAGGTCTGCGTAGTTTAATTAAATCAGCCCAATTTTAAATCCCAAATTAATAAAAAATCCGACCCATACACCCGACCCACCCACAACTATCTAGTTGGAGGCCACGTATCATATCTGGTATTGTAAAACCGACATTAATGAAAAATAATATAGATGAGTCATTTTGGTAACGGCAATGGCATAAATGAGCCAAAGTATTGATGAATGGCATAGATTAGCCATTTCCGATAGTTTGATGGCATAAATGAGTCAAACTATTGACTAGTGGCATAAATGAGTCATTTCCGATAGTTCAATAGCATATTTGAGCCTTTTCTGAACATAAAATATCTAATATAATAAATATTAAATAGTTCAGTGACATTCTTATTCTTAAGAAAAAAAGCTTTATTAATAAACCAAATTAATAAAATCAAATGCATTGAACCAGAGTAATCCTGGATGAATTGGTTCATCTTTCAGTAATTAATAAAGGCTATACATATCCATATTTTCTTAATGGCATCGTAAAAGACAACCTTTTCACGTTCCAATTTTTGTTGGTTTCGTCCTTTATGCTTCTACTCGGTTGTAGGAGTAATATTTATTATAGCCTTTATTCGTCTTTATAAAAGTTGTCATCAAATCACCAAATTCACGTTGCCAATTTTTCCTACTTCTATCAGAAACAATATTCGTTCTACTTCTTTCTCATCCTTCTCCTTGTATTTCATTCTAAAGATAAATAAATAGATGTCATAATGTTCTATATGTAAGTTTTTATTTTTGGAATCTGATAAATAATATTTGCATTGTTCTTCTGTTTTAATGTTAATTAATTGTGCAAATGTTAGTAAATAAATGTGACTAATTTTCTTTGGATTTTTGCAGTTAGAGTAAACCCTTTGCAGATCAATGGTGTTGAGATTTTTGGTCAATCAAAATCAAAGATATTGGTGCTAAAGGTTTGTCTTGACTCAAATGTGATCTCCGCTCAGCCTTTATTTTTAAACTAAAAACTAAAATAATAGCATAAAGCAATTCACGATAAAGCGATCATCCTTTGAGATCAACAACAACAAGAAGATAAGAATTAAAACGAACTGTTAATTAAATAAATAAAAAAGAGCCTCACAAATGAGTTTTAGGGGTAATATAATCTCTCACACAAAAACAGATGACGGCCGAATAATAGGTACACAACTACCTCTAACACAATACTAATTTTAGGGATATTTGAATTGTATGCTTAATATTTTGCCGTCACCAATAACAAAAGAAAGGCTATTTTTGTATGATTTTGTAGAAATACATAAAAGTAAAGAGTGAAAATCATTAAAATTATAGAATGATGTGTAAATAAAAAAAGAACATATATGTTAAGGGTGCAAAAACTCTTCCTACTTAAATTTGTTATATGATCTTCACTAGCTATATCTTTGGTCAAAGGATATTTCCGTCTCTTTCGTTCGTAATTTAGAATTTTACAACTATTTTCTTCTCTTTTAATTTAATACTATAATTATTATTTTTGTCTTTTTAATGAATAAAATATAGGATTGTTCAAGAAAAACTAAAAAAAATTAAACTAAAGAAAGGACTCAACATGTGCTTTGGTTTATGATTGTAAAACTAATTTTGATAAAACATGTTATGCTCCCCCTTCTCTATCCAAAATTTGTTTTTATTGCTAAATACTTTGTTATATATATCATCTAAACTTAAATAGCTTTTTTATGTCATAATGAAATAATAAAAAGATTTGAGATGTGAGCATATTTGAAAACATTAATTATATAATGTTCACAATAAGAATATAGTCATGATGGAGCAAATAAAACGTTGGGGGTGAAACATACATGCGGAATGATATCTATAAGTATTATGTTATGTACAACCATACCATATGCCAGCACCTAATTACGTCAAAATTTATCTCATAAAATATCGCACCTATCGAACTAAATTTAACTGTTTAACTTTGCTTAAACAATCCATAATATTAATTTTGTGTTGACCAATCAAGTCATTTGAGTAGGCTAACTATTTATCAAATTCAGCTTGTACTTTTTCCTTCAAATTTACAATTACTCATTACACGCATGCTTTAATATAATCTTATCGTTTTATAAAAAATAAAAAAAATAAAAACTTTACTTACAAAATTGGAACACACGCGCACGAGCCCAGAAACTAGTACATAGATAAACTCCTTAACCTAACTTGAACTCAACTGGTTCAACTTTGATAATGCACATCTACAGACCTTAACTTGTCTCCATTGTGTCAGTCTCCAACTAACAAAATAATCATGTAGAAACCTCCAAAATTTATGTGCCACATCAGTGTCAGGTGTCCACGAGACGCAGTGGAGACGAATAGAGGTGTCTAGATTTACATTCTCAAAGTTTGAGTGTTTAGTTGCCCGTTAAGGCCAAGCTAAGGCATTATCTATGTACTATGCCTAATTTTTAATGAGAGGGTAAATCTTACACTATCATTGTATATAAATTAAACTCTTCTATAAATATTCAGATCATATTTTTAAGTAATAATACATGTGAAAGTACAGGACGGGGGAAATACCAGATTCTCCATAAGCAGCATTAGCAGGGGAACCTTTGGAACCAATAGCAGCAGCACCAATGAGAACTGCGAGAGCCAATCTACGAGAGACAGAAACACTGTTGCCATAATTATCTTGTTGATCTTTTTGGGCACGACAGACCAATTGGTTAGGCTTGAGTGTTGAAACACCCTTCAATGGTACTAAGGGAGTTTTAGACGGTGGATGATAGTGCAAGAAACCTTGAGTGGAAGCCATTGATTACTTCTTTTTTCTTGCTCCTTCTTTGGCTTGAACTTCTTTGTTATTTTCTGCTGAAATGGTGATATGGGAATGTGTTTTTGGATTATTTTATGATGTGAAATGTGTAGGGAAATTAATTAGTAGAGTTTTCTGGGAGGATCTTGAATGTGGAAAAAAGTGGGCGTTAGCAAGATTATATGTATGTGATTAAGGGATAAGGGTCTCGAGGCTACCATTGGTGCCAAGTGCACGTTCAGAATAATTCTCGCTTTTATTCTAGCTTCTAGTGCAGTCTGCAGTTTTTATATACTACAGTACTTAGGGGCTTCGTTTAGAGTCAAGTGTGATTGACCCGCCACGTCATCATGTCACCTAGGTGCCATTTGAAATTATTTTTGCCATGTGAATGCCTACATGAAAAAAGATTAGCATTTGTGGAAAGATTCTAGATCAATGGAGATTCACATGGAAATGCTCTAGATATTTATGAACTTGATAGAAGATTTCTTAGGAAGACCTTGGGATATTCTAGCCTAGTGGATAGTTTTAGAGAAGGGGCTTATTGTAAATATGTAGGAATTTGTACAAAAATTATTATTTACATATTAGTCCCTAGGTGAGTAGTATAAATAGAAGAGCATTCATTTGTAAAACCATCAAGCAAAAATCACAAGTTCTCTTTAATACAAAAAGTTTTCTTTAATAAATTTCTCTTGTCTTCCTGAACTACTATTCTCTTAGCGATTTTAAATGTAGTAATCTAGGCTAACTTGGCATAACAAGATCGTGAGCAATTTGTGTAAGAACATGAGCGAGTTGTCAAGTGCTGCACGTGCACTTAGTTGACGACTAAGGAAGTGAGCTTGATGACCCGCCATGTCATCGTGCCACCTAGGTGCCATTTGGAACGATTTTTGCCATGTGGATGCCTACATGGAAAAGAGGCTAGCATCTATGGGAAGATTGTAGATCAAGAGAGATTCACATGGAAATGTTCTAGATATTTATGGACTTTCTAGAAGATTTCTTAGGAAGACCATAGAATTGTCACGACCCAAACTGGAGGGCCATGACGAGCACTCGGACTCTATCTGTCGAGTACCGTTAGCATACCTTCCTAATGTAGTCATAAACAAGATAGAATTCTGCTAAGTCAAATAAGAAATATGCTAAAAAGGAATGAGCCCAAAAAGATATAATATACAATCATACTTGACAAAACTGTACAACTGTATATAGACCGTGTCTAACCATACCATGACTGTCTACAAGCCTCTACTAGATCATTTGTCATAAAGAGTCGGGCCAGGTCCCCGACAATACCTGTATATACATAAAAGAATGACATACCAAAATAAAATAACAACTCCGAAACAAAAGGAGTGCTTCAACGGCAGTTGAGCAACAACCTACTAAGGCTCACCAATCTATCTATCTGCACCTGTGGGCATGAAACGCAGCGCCCCATGAAATGAACGTCAGTACGGATAATATACTGACTATGTAAAGCATAAGAGTAATAAGAAAGAGACATAAGAGAACATAAAAGAACATGAGACTTAATAAATGCAATCTGAATGTTTGACCTGCCTCTGTAAATCAATGATGTACATAGATTTTGTGCATGCATGCATGAGGTCATACATATATATACGCATATACAACGCCTATCAAGCCACTGTGGGCATCCCATCGTATCGAATCAGCCGGCATCATCATCATCATATCATCATATGACCAGCTGATCAGAAGGTAGTGCGTATATAACGCCGTCACCTTCCCCATATCATATATATATATATATATATATATATATATATATATATATATATATATATATATATATATATAATTAATACATAATATATGCGCATATAGCGCCTGAGGGGTCTCGGGTCTGTGTATGCATATGCATATAAGTGCAATACAATGTATAAGCATGAAAGGAGTACAAGTGACTCTAAAAACCAAACTGGATCTAAGCAAGATTTTTTTAAGATAACGACATGGAGCATGAATCAAATGGGTCATTCCTAACTCTAGCAGTAGAATCATTATGGACTAACGTTGCGTATACGCTTTGTTCATAAGGATCATGCCAAAAGAAAGAAAGGAATAGCCTTACATACCTTGTCGTCTCCTTAGCTACTCAACGCCTATCCTCCCAAACTTTCGAATCTACATTCAAGATGATTCATACTAAAGTTAAGTCTTGGAAACTCTCATAAGGTCAAACTAAATTAATTGGTATGCTAATGAAAATCGGACAGCATTTCCCTTGTGTCATCTACTTCCACCAACTCCGAAATAACTCTCAAAACAACAATAACAACATTAACAATACCATAGTCCAGAGATTACATTCAAATTATATTCAATTCAGTCGTAAAACTTCTTTTCAACACAACAACGACTTCAGCTCAACACCTTATGACCTTTTCTCCATTTTTTTCTCTTCAAATCTTAGCATAATTACCACATAAACTCATAAACATGAAACTAAGATGAAATCTTACCTCAAAGTTTTGAGAACACTTTCAATTCCAAGATATCTTCACCTTGAAATACCCTCCATAGCTTTTACAAGAAGAAGAGATAAGTTTAAACCTCACTTTGAAACCCTAAGCACTTTAATCTTCACCTTGATTTTTGATTTAGGCTTGGAGATGTGTTTGGATATGTTGGAAGGGGTTTCTAGAGCTCTCTTGAACTTTGGGTTATGTTTAAAATGAGTTAAAACGAAAAGGGGTCGTCACATTTAAAATCTGGAAAATTCCACTGACATTGCATTATACTGGCCGTATCTTGGGTCGTATAACATTATACGGCCAACTTTCTAGCCGTGTAACATTATACGGTCCGTATAGTTGGCCGTATAAAGCCACCTTAATTTTTTGCTTCTCTGTAAATTTTTTAAAAAAACCTTAACTACAGCCCATATCTCAAAATACGGAACCATATCTCAATTATACGACCCATATCCTATATTTTTCAGAAATAACTTTTGACGAACCTTCCCGCTTCGATTCACTTATTCTCTAATCCTTCCATCACCAAATATGAACTTAAACGCTTATAAACATAAGTTAAGCATGTCTAGCCTCATATAACCTCAAAAGCAGTTCCCGGTGTCCAAACTAAGATAACTTACATACGAAAATTCTAAATGCATAAAACCACAAGGTATAACAAGAATCTAGCCTAGTGGGTAGTTCTAGAGAAGGGCTTATTGTAAATATGTAGGGACTTGTACAACAATTATTGTTTATATATTAGTCCCTAGGTGAGTAGTATAAATAGAGGACATTCATTTGTAAAACCATCATGCAAAAATCACAAGTCCTCTCTAATACAAAAACTTCCTTTAGCAAATTTCTCTTGTCTTCCTCTTAGCGATCTTGAATGTAATAATCTAGGCTGACTTGGCATAGCAAGATCATGGGCAAGTTTTGCGAGAACATGACGAGTTGTCAAGTGTCGCACGTGCGCTTAGTTCAAGACTAAGGGCGTGACACAAGGCTGTTTTCAATCCATTTTCCAATCACCATTAGTGTTATAACCCGTACTTTGTACGTTGGAATATTCTAAGTCGGTTGCGAAGAGTTAAGGACAAGGTTGTAAATTTTTCCGATTTTGTTAAAAATGCATAAGTTGCACATTCATCTTTTTATTGGTAAGGAATGTTAAGGGTAAAATTGGAATAAGAAAAATTTGGGGTCAAAAGTGAATTATGAAAAGTTGAGCAATTCATGAATATTAAGGGCTAGGAGTGAAATAAGTATTTCATGAAAGTAGCCAAACATGGCCAAGTGGCCGTGGGCCCCACCTAAGAGTGGCCAATAATTTCAAGACATGGAATGGTACATGTGTTCATTTTACATTTGTAAGGGCCAAGCATATATTATGGATGACCAAGTCAAATTATTCATCGTTTATAATTTAAAGAAAAGTCTAGATAATTTGGAGACTTAATTTTCATGAAATTAAAAGCCATGTGACCATGCACATGACTTGTGGGCCAAGGGCCACTTGGTTGGTTAATACATGGAAATAAAAGATGACTAAGTCATCATTTGTATCATCTCTAGCATCTAGAAATTTCAAGAAAATGGAGGAGAGAAAAAAGGAGAGGCCAATTCGGCCAAGAAGGGAAAATGGAGGTCAAGAAAATAGCCATCAAAAAAATTATTTCTTCTATGTTTTCCACTCTTTGGAAGGTGCTAAACAACATGGGGCAATTGGTAGAACAAGAAAATCCTTGGTTCATGCAAATCCTCAACCCAAGCCAAGTGAAGAACAAAGTGGAAAAAGGTGAGGTTTAATCTTCCTTACATGTTTTATAGGTGTTTGTGCATGTTGTGAAATGTAGGAGTGAATGAAGTCCATGAAAATATGGTGTGGGGTTGTGGCCGTGTAAATATGTGTGTGGTGTAGAAATGATGAACTAATTTTATTTAGTATGTTTTGGTTGTTGTTGTATGGATACTATGGTGAAAATGAAGAATTAATGCATTAAGTTGAAGGTAAAGTTGTATATGGGTTGTTTTGGAAGCCAATGTAATCTTAATATAGTTTCTTGTAATTATGAGATTAATGTTGTTAAAGTATGGATTGTTAGTATGGTTTATGAATTTGGAAGAAAGAAAATGTATTGTTGTTGTTCTTATGGAAATATGAGGTTTCGGGTGGAGTAGAGTATTAATTGGAAATGTTCTTGAATCGTGTTTGAATGGTTTTGGATTGGTATTTGAATATGCGGTCGTTGATGTTAGTTTGAATATATGAAGTTGAATTGAATATGCATGAATGTTGTCGAATTATGTAGAAAGGAATTATTAGTGTTAGAATGCGTTTGGAATTGCTTATGGATATTGTTGATGTGGTTGTTGGTATTGTTGTTGGATATTTGGCCGAGTTGAATTCTCGGGGTGTTGAATTTACAGGGTAAATGCTGCCCAAATTTTTGTAAATAAAGTGCGAGCTTAAAATGGGAATTCCGAGGTGCCTATGACTAATGTTTGGTGTCTAATGACGTGTTGTAGATTTTGAGAAGCCGAGACTTGGGTTTGGATTAGCTTAGGAAGCAATCGAGGTATGTAAAGCTTACCTTTCCTTCTTTTGGCATGTCTTAGATATGGCTAAGTTATGATATGTTATGAGCTTCGGGGGTAATCCTATTCTTAACGTCCGAGCATGTTTACGATGCTTATTCGCTTCTTGATGATGGCATCCTTATATGGTTTATATGTCCTTGATACGATTGGATTTGAAATGCCATGTATATGGTTTGTTCCAAAGGGATCTTATGTCTTTTGTATGACTAAATTTCTAAAGTTGTATAAAAGTTGGTTTTCAAAAGAATTTTGTTCCTAAACGAATCCGAAACTACGAACGCCCGTAACTTTCAAGAAAGGGCTCGGATCGCTTTGATATTTTCGCAAATGACTTCATGACGAGTAAGGACTTTAATTTTTATAAGCGGGCCCGAATTGGGTTGACGCTCGTCCGTGGGTCCCGCGACATTTCTATGTTTGGTTTAACGACCTATTTTTGAAAAAAAACTTAATATGACTATCTTTCCGACCCCCGAGTATGATTACCTATTTATCCGTCGAGTTTGAAATGAGGATTTTCATGCATATGATTTTGATACGTAACTACGATTTGTAACTAAAGTTCTGTTTGATCTGTTCCCGAGTGACGCTCGGAGGAAACTGGATTTGACTATTGTGTCGGCTCTTAAATGGTGATTCGTTTTGATCAACCTATTGAGACTTTGAAAATGTTAAACTGTATTTGGTTACTCACGATTTTGCTCGTGCATTCTGATATTGCCGCTGGATTCTTGGCCGCGGTATGTGTGATATTGACCGCTGGATTCTTGACCGCGGTATGTGTATGTGTGAGATTTGTATGCATATGATTTCCTACGATTCTGCTCGTGCATTCTGTTATTACCTCTTTCGCCGGATCCCGGGCCGGTTATGTTCGTGCGCACTATGTTATATTCCGAAGTATGATGTGATTTCCGAAGTATGATGTGATATGATATATATTATGATGTGTGACGGAGATGTTCGGAGATATAAAACCTTCTGAAGTATGATGTGTTCAGGCGTCCGACGGGATGGAGTGGCGACCACGTTCGTCCGCCGGTCCCATAGCGGACCGTATGTGGTATGTGATATGATAATATGATGACATGATGATATGTGATATGATATGTGATAATATGACGATATGATTACTATACTATATATGGATCGGGCCGTACGTTCCTCGGCATTATTATGTTATATATGGATCGGGCCGAACGTTCCTCGGCATTATTATACTATATATGGATCGGGCCGTACGTTCCTCGGCATTATTATGTTATATATGGATCGGGCCGAACGTTCCTCGCATTATTATACTATTTATGGATCGGGCCATGCGTTCCTCGGCATTCGGTTAATGTCAGCTCGTATGATATGTTTGATTTTCCGTTTATACGAGACAGAAATGTTTTTCTTTAAAGAAAGCGAAACATTTTGACATTCGGGTTATCCTATTTGTCTTCTGAACCCCTTATGTATGATTTGTATGTCAGATGTAAGTATTTTGGTATTCGGGTTTTTATGCTCATTTTCTGTATTCCTGACTTCGGTTATGATTTCGTTTTCTGTATTTTCGGCTTTGCATACTCGACATATTCCGTACCGACCCCCTTTCTTGGGTCGCGTTTCATGCCACGTGTGTACCCACGTACGATGTTAGCGGAGGACGTTCCACTGGGATTGGCGAGCTCCATTTCCTCCGGAGCCGCCGCCGAGTCTGAGTGCTTTTGTATGGTATCTGAGATGTTGGTAGAGACTTTGCAGACAGTGTCGTGTGTGTGATATGTCAGTTTTGTAAGCGGCTATGTAAGCCGATGTATCATTACGCTTATTGTTACAAATTTGTTATGGTTACAGGTTTTATTTGATTTGTAAAAAGGGAAAGGCTTGTATGTTTTCCGAAAAATTTTCATTATGTGCTTATGTTATGCTTTGCGGGCCCAGTATGGTTGTGAGTATTTCGAGAGTCTGCGGGTTCGCTCGGCCTTAGATAAGGGTCGGGTGCCCATCATGCCCTATCGGAAATTAGGATGTGACAATTAGTAGAAATTTGTACTCCCTCTGTTGCAATTTATGTGATATAGTTTGACTCAGTACGGAATTTAAGAAAGAAATGAAGACTTTTGAAACTTATAGTCTAAAACAAGTCATAGATATTTGTGTGACTGTAAATCATTTCATTAAGGGTAAAAAGGAAAATTTCAAGTTCAATTATTTCAAATATAGAAATGTAACACTCTTTTTAGGACAGACTAAAAAGGAAAGTATATCACATAAATTGAGACAAATGAAGTAGATTATTTTCCTTTTTAGGTCTTGAACGATGTTTTGTATTACTAGTCTCTTGACACGTACATTTAGGGGTGTACAAACCAAACCGCACCAAACCGATAAACTGAGTTAAACCGAGAAAAAAACCCGACTCGTGGTTTGGTTTGGTGTTGGAAAAAAAAAATCGACCATAATTGGTTTGGTTTGATTTGCTAAAAAAAGTCAAATCGAACCAAACCGACCCGACATTACGTGTATTCGATTTTAAAAATATTTTATACATAAGAATATTTATTTGTAATGTAATTTGTAAATATTTCTTAAATTGTTTCATAGCTTTTTGTTTTTTATCATATTATTTTAAGCTTGAACTTAGAATTTGAATGCCAATAAGTTTTATATCCCATAGATGTTAATAACTCAATTAAAGTCCAAATCAAAACCAACTCAACACTAATGCTAATAAAAGAAATTCAATTCTAACACTAGGAATGACAGTAATGTTGGATATCTATTCTTTAGTTTTGCATAATTGGTTTAGAGCGTAAAAATACATAGCTTAATTTTTTTCTTTGTCATGTAATTAATACTTATTAGCCGTACTTATTTTATCATAACTTAGTATTTAGATTAAAGTCATTTTCTTTATGACTTATTAATTAGCAATACTTATTTTAACCGATTTTATTATTTTTTGTTGAATATTTTAATACGATGTCATCACCCATCTCACATTTTTTGTTATTTTCTTAAGAAACACCTTAGTTATATAGTTGTATCTTACTAGGACTAAAGAAATATTTGAAGTAAAAGTCATATATTTTGTATGAAGACTTTTTCGGAAAAAAACCCGAATTTTATTGGTTTGGTTCGGTTTATAAATTTAAAAACCCGACGCAATTAGTTTGGTTTGGTATTTGAAAAATCCGAACTAACCCGATCCATGTACACCCCTACGTACATTGCATGTGGTTGTCAAGTCATGTAGCCAAGATGATCGTATATCAATATTATTAAGTAAAAAAAACTGATTGAACAGTAAAAGGAGTATGCCAAAGTTTGATCATTTTAATTGCCTCTTAGGAGTCTGTAGTTTCCAATCGAGCTACATTATTTTGTGCTGCAATGTTTGGTCCTCACATAACAGCGAAGAGTTCAGTTAAGTTATCGGTGAAATTTGGGATGCCATTCATGAGACTGATGATTCAGTCTCCTAGACTGTTTTTAATGACACTCGTTATGCTTCCTACACCTAGGTTATACATTGAAGAACCGTTAATATTAAGCTTATAGGTACCTCTATCTGGTGATCCTCATTTAACATTTATAATAATTTTCTTGCATCCATTGTTATCCTTCTTGGCAATTTAATCATATTGCACCGCAATTGAGGTAGTGTTGCTGAAAGTAGGAGCGCACATATAGCTTTTCCATTTAATATTGCATTATTCGATTTGACTTTTTGGATTTTCGATTTTGAAAAAATAATATCCCATCAGGATCGAAATAAACTTGGTTTGATTTGATTTGATTTTTCTTTTCGGTTCGATTTTTTAGTTGTCATATGAGATAATATGTATGTATCCAATATAATCAAACAGTCACATACTTCAATGACCAAAAAAAAAAAAAAAAACAACAACAACAACAACATCAACAATTTAAATAATAAAAAGTAATAACGTTAAATCTCTTAAATATTTTTTTCTAAATCCAATCACATGATTGGAATAACTAATTAAATAAAAATGGTGCTTTACACTTTTTCATAGTCGTACATCTCATATGCTTCTTTTTTTTCCCGTTTTTGGTCCTTTCGACAGCTGTTCGTGAAATAATGCACTTACAATAAAGTTTAAGCTTCGAGTCAAATCTAAATTACTCGGGGGTCATTTGGCACATGAATATAAACATGGGTTTATTACATGTCATGCTTTCTTGTTTAATTGCTCTTCTTTTCATGTGATGCAGAGACAAATCTCTAAATTTACATAATGACCTTCAGAATTACAGTTGAAAGTTCACACAACTTAACAAATGTGACTTCTTAAAGCTTACTGGATCAGTTTATGTAGAGGACTAACACCATAACATATCTATACATACCTACACAACAGCAATAACCACAGATCTACATTGATCCCACAAGCCATGTGCCTGGTTGAAGGACAGGATGTGCAGACTCCAAATTTCTACCTTGTGGGTCGAGAGGTTGTTTCCGATAGACCCTTGGCAAGATGTCGTATTATTATACATACATACACAATGTTGGAAAAAATATGATTAATCAAGGGAGAAAAGGATTATGAGAAGGATAATCCGCCCTCTGTTTTCTGTAGGACCTGATGTGGAGAAGGTAAAAAAACAACAACTATTCAGATCATCTCATTAAACTTTTCTTCAAGCAAGTAACAAAAGATCATCTCACAATTCACAATCAACATGCCAATTACCTGGCAACATTTGTTCCTCCCAATGCTGCAGTTCCCAAAATAATACAAAGAAAGGGAAGCCCAATCAGTGCATGGTTTCTCCTCCCTCCTCCCCCTCCTCTAGGAACTCCACTTCTTACAACACGCGAATATCCAACTGAAAACAAAATATTGTCATTCTAATTAGATCCCATGTTACATGTGCACACAATGCATATGGACACAATAAAGAGCTAATTCTAGAGTAACTTACCTCCTACATGTTGACCTTGTCTTGCACCTGTAATTTCTATTCAAAGTGAGAAAATGAACCCAACTAAGATAAGTAGGGACAAATAAAACAGAATGCAGTTGGTCAAATTAAAATGTACACCAATAGGGCTCTAGACAAGTTAATGCACACACCGTATTTATCTTGGGGTAAACTTTAGCGTTTTCCATCCTAGAAGTTTAGGTGTTACTGAATATTTAGTTTCTCTAATTTCAACAAGGGTATGAGGTTCAATATTAGGACAATTGATGTTGGAGCATTAAGAAATAAAGTACCAACAGGCTATATTGTCAAATGGCACATTTCACCCTTCAATTAGCTTTATCTCAATCACGTATCACGCAGGGCCCACGAAATCAATATTTTCTTTCTGTGAGCCATAATGTGATGATACTGGAATGAAGTACTTACATACAACAAACACCTAAAGAACACCATTGACATGCTTAATGGAAGAAGAGTTTGCTTTAGGCCTCAACAACATGCTATTTTTCAAGATATCATGTTGGATTGACCAAAAGATCTCGAGTACGCTAGTTTGCTAAGTTAGGATTGTATGATCATGTAAAGATAGTACATGTACATGAAACAGAGATTTTATTAAAGAAAAACCTTTCAATCATTCACAGGTAATTGTCATAAGAAGAGAACAACAACAACGCCTCAATCCCAAATATTGTCGTAAGATGACAGACAGAGAAACCTAGCATACGCTACCAGACAGCTTAATATTAGCAGATTGAATCTTAAACAGAAGCAGTCACACAGTAGAAACTGTGGTATCTGATATGTTGAACTGCCCCATAGAGCGGATTCAAAGAAACTAAACGGTCTTATGAACTACAATCAAGAATTAAGAGACACTTTTCCCCCCAAAATCAAGGGACTAAACCTACACTAACCCAAGTTCTTGCAGGAGACATCAGTATGCTTTGCTAAATTCTGTTTCATTTCAGATCGGAAACTCACCGATAATTAATTCATATCCCACCAAGTCTGTGTTGCAATACAGTACGGGTTTACAACAAGCTTCTAGAAAAATCTGTCCAACAAACTATACAACAAAGAATTTTCCTACACAACACAAATCAAACAAAAAGGAGCTTTTTATTCTCCAAATATATTTTTCAATTTCTTCATAGCTCATCCACTCCTTTCTCTCCACATTTGCCAGAAGAAGTAGAGATGAGCTACTTTCCACAACTCCTTTTCCTTGTTCTCCAACTCAACATTACTTCAGCTATTTTTCTATGTAGCATCAAGGCCACATCAATCATGGAATGCACCAAGGACCATATTTTGCGGCAAAGCAGTGAAAAATACATGGTCCGCATCTTTCCATTTTCCTAGGACAGGTAGCACCAGCTAACAATTATCCTATACCGTTGAGTTGCTTGCCATTAGCATAATCATATCATATTATTGGAAAAGTGAAAAGTTAAAGACCTAAATAACCAAAATACCATACTTAAAAAAGCTTATGCCTGCAAACAGTCGCAATGCTTCATACTCCATTAACAGTCAGCAATGCTTCATACTCCATTAACAGTCACAATCATTCCATTCACCAAACCTATCTTCTTTTAAGTCCACTATTCTATTTTCTTACCCACTTCAAACAATCATTTTCGTTCCTCAATTTTTCTCTCTTCTGTACTTGATCGTTAGGGTTTCACCGACAACTACTCTCCTTTCTTTTCTGTTGTCAGGCAAACTCCCATTATAGTACACTGAGTTCAAATATAGTTGTTCAACTTATGTGTATCTTGCCTGTTTAAATTGATGATTATATTACTTCTTTGAATCATTTGATACTCCTTTTCTTTTTGGGTCTTTTCTAAACTATTGTCGTAGGATCCAGTCAGTGCTTTTCTTTCTTCATTATTTTTCATCATAGCCTTCTACTCTGACATTTCTGTCCAAACTTTTCTGAAAAACGATTTTCTTGAGCCGAGGGTCTATCGAAAACTACCTCTCTACCCCACAAAGGTAGGGGTAAGGTCTGCGTACACCCACCCTCCCCAGACCTCACTTGTGGGAATATATTGGATATGTTGTTTGTAGCTACAAATAATTCATATAACTCAATTGGAACTTCGGTAGTTGCCAGTTTGATACATTCATTTGTGCAATAATTTGTTGGGGAAAAAAATTAACTGACACAATCATATTTCTACTCTTGAGCCTCGTGAATGATATATCCCATGATACTTGGCATCCATCTCTCCCGAGAAGATCTGTTATTGTAGTGTTGTTATCAGTTGTGATAAGGAAAATATATGGGGAAACTCTTTTTTCAGAGTGAGTATTCCCATAGTAAATATCCAGCAAAAAACAAATCCTATTTCCATTTCTGACCATCAATCAAACACATCAATCATTTAAGACAATAAAGGGTCCTTAGAAGCTCACACTTCTAAGGGAGCAAATACCATATCTCATCCCACCAGATGATAATGCCTCTCAGCTTTTCCACTTAATTACCATGCTTTTATTTGTAGCGGTTTCGAGCCAGTGACGTGCACCCAACACCCAACATCATGTGTTGCGCTCTTACCACTAGACTAAAGCACTGGGGGCTAAATGGAACACTTAGCTTTCTGTCATGCCTTAAGAAAACTAGAACTAGATCAAGCCATTAACATCAAAGGAATATAAGGAAGATCTAAGAGTAGTTCCCGCAGGAATATAAAATGAAGAATTATCACAATAGACTTTGTTAAAAGGGACAAGATGAGTAGAGAAAAGAAACAATATTGTAAGCGGAAAGGGCAAGGAGGTTCTTTCTTTATTTGAAAATCACATTAATTTCACATTTCATCAGTAAAGGACTAAAGGTTTCAAGCAAGTAAATGTATCTTCTTAGCCTGTCACATGTTGCAGATATGCTAAGACATGAGAATTACCCGAAAGCAGGCAAGTGTAAGCTTCTGAAATCTGCAGCCACACACACACATTTAAACTTCAGCAGCAATGACCAACCAAATAAAAGCTCATAGAAAAGAAATGACGCACATAAATTGAACCTTCATCAGATACAGGACAAACAGGTGAAAGTCAAAGAATTACCCTTTTGCTCACACTTCTAGATTAAAGAGCGTAGTTGCAAGAAAGAGGGGGAAAATTCATACAATACAAGAGTTACCAAAAGGATAAATAAAGATTGTGGTTCTCATGGTAAAAATTATTTCTTCGCTCTACTCAAGTGGTCCCAAAAGACTACCTTGGTTTGGCATAACCGACTGATTAAGGCAAGTCTATAATGGAGAAAATGTTGAACAAGCCACTTAACGTACATTTCAAAGTATCTTAGTCCCTAGCGAAACATTGTTTTGTGATGCTCCAAACTTGATGAAAATGAAGTTTCAGAAAAAAGGAGCAGCAGGTATCATAAGAAATGATGAAAATAAACACTTGGCAAAATATTGTAATTTGATAAAGCAGTTGTTTCAAGGGAGAACGACAGAAGTAGGAACATGGCGGGTGGGGGGGGGGGGGGGTGGAATTGTTGTGCCTACAAAGTGGAAGCTCACCATTTTAAATTTGAGTTCTGCATTAGGTTTGAGATGAACTGGAAAGCAATCAGGATGAGTGTCCCATACCTTCCTTCTATAAGCATCTTTGACCTACATTTGTTTGAAATGTGATACTATCATTAGTTTCATAAATGGAGGCTCACCGGCAATAATACATCTTTTCTTTTGCTTAGACTTTTAACCCTCTCATATCCCTGCTCACAGGAAACAAATCTGAACCTATGGGAAGAACAAATAAAAACTACAACAGGCAATGTTTTAAAACCAAGTTCTCAAGAACACAGAGAGTAATGACATATTACATTACTCATGAGAAGGCAGAGTACTTAAAGATTATAAATGAGAAGTCAGAGCGAAAAGGCTACAAGTTTTCATCACGGATTCTAGCAGTCCAAGAGGCCAAAGAACGTTCAGTAATGACTAACACATTTCTAAAGTTGTCAGAAATATTAACACCCCTCATTGTGCTTATTTTTAAATTAAATGGTTACTTATCAGAAGAAATTCAAGGAAAAGTATCAGGAGAAGGCAATATGTTACAGAGTTCACAAAACTGTTTCATTTCAGTCTCCTCCTTTGTTCCTCTATACAATTGAGAAGAGATCTCAGGTAAAACTTGATTCTTATTGGATACGTACCACTATTGCATCTTTCAATTCATTTACTCAGGTTTTATGTTTATTGCATAAGATGATGAATGAATCATCTTCCTCTGCAATTTCAGTTAGGAGTTCTGAATAGTTCTCATACAAAAGATCACTACTTACATGAGTTTTCAGAATCCTAAATTCCTAATACAGAAAAAACAAAGCAAAAGACAATAAAATGAAAAGTTACAAAATTATCTTGCAAATCCGAGGGAAATGTTGGCTTAAGCATCATTTTTGGTTTCTAGCACAATCGCCCACATTCAAATAGCCCGGCTGAATCTTTTTCTTTTTTGGGAAAAAGTAAGGTAACGTATTATAGCACAATAATATAAATCTCACACTAAGATGGTGCCAGGAAGATTAGGACCATTGAAACCCTTCTATACAAAAACAAAAAGAAAGAGTTCCTCCTCTACAACCTCATATCCCTGTAATGAGTCTATTTAAATCTAACACGTTGTCTTCATCTTTAACCTACTGTAATTTACACCAAAAGGCCGAAGCCATAAACACTTGATTTAATCTTCCGAATAGTCTCTGATTTCCTTTACAATCTTGGGCAATCCTCACCTTATGAGCTAGCCTTTGGTGTGGAGTTAGGTCCAAGATCCATTTCTTTACTGCAGGAAGCAGTAAAAGTCATATTCACCGGGGCATTCCTAATTTTTGGTAAATACATGGTTGATGGCATAGTGGAAAAGCAAAGAACAAAGGTAATTGAGCTAAGCTTTTGAAGTATGTCGATGGAAAAGAGGAGGCTGCTGAGCGAGAGTTCCAGTGAAAGGAGATTGCGCAGATTAGATAGACCATATCACAGGAGACATCTTTTGAAATTGATGTAGGGTTCTATTTGTAGTCGCTGGACGTGCCCAATCACCCAGTCAAAAAGGGCGGAGGTGGTTGAGAATGGGTGGAATCGAATCCCTAGATCTTAAGAGTCCGTTGCTGCTGTGGTGAGTCAAAGTCGCTGAAAATTACTTGGTCTTTGACATGGTTAGTCAAGTTGGACAGTACCGTAATTGGCTTGAAGAGAGGAGACCTCAGTGGATTGGGAATTGTTAGCCATGCTTTCCAATGAAAGGCAAGATGAAATGAAGGAAACCTTGTTTGAGGGGATAAGGAACCTGAGCCGGATGGATTTAACATGACATTCTTTCAAAAACATTGGTTTATTGTTAACAAAGATATCATGAAAATACTGAATATTTTCATCGTTAGGGTGTCTTCAATAATAGTTTAATGCTACGTTTAGTGCCCTTGTCCCAAAAAATAAAGGAGCAGTGAATGTGAAAGATTTCATATCAGTCTATTAGGTAGTATTTATAATATTATTGCCAAGATCCTTATTGAGAGGTTAATAGAAGTAATAAACAAGCTCATTTCTGGAATCAAAATGCATTTATAAAAGACAGAAATAATTGATGTTGCATTTGTGGTGAACAAATGCTTGGATATTATTTGAACAACAAAAAGTCTGGGTTGATGTATAAACTGGATATGGAAAGGCTTTGGATCCTGTCAGCTGATCTTTCTTGTTTGATCTTTTGAAGCTGATGAAATTTGGGGATAAATGGATTCAACGGATAAAGGTGAGTATTTCTACGGTCAGATTCTCTTTTTTGATTTATGGTAACACGGAAAGTTTCTTTAAATCTCAAAGGGGCTTGAAACAAGGTGACCCATTATCCCACATTTGTTTGTTTAAGTTATGGAGGCTTTAAGCCAAATGTTGAAAAAAAAACTGCTGGTTTGGGCTGAATAAAAGGTTTTTTCGTTGATAATAATGAAGGAATCATAGAAGAAGTTCCATACGTGCTCGTTGCAGAATATACCATTCCATTAAGCGAAGCTGAAAGGAACTTCTACACTTAAGGGTGATTGTGGTTTTGAAGCTATGGCAGGGCTAAAACTAGCCTTTCCAAAAGAAGTGTTTTACTGTTAATGGAGGATTCTATTGTTGAACTGGCTAGATTTTGGGCTATAAAATATAAATGTTTTCTACTACATACCTGGGACCTCTTTTGGGTGCTAAAAGGAAAGATGTAGGGTGTGGCAAAGAGTGGATAAGTGTGAAAAGAGATTGCCCCTTGAAAAACACAAAGCTAAATTCCTACATCGCCCTTTAAACATGGCACGATTTATCGGTTATATACTCTTAACTGTTCTAATGACCAGATAGAC
Source organism: Lycium ferocissimum (assembly GCF_029784015.1). Classification (NCBI taxonomy): domain Eukaryota; kingdom Viridiplantae; phylum Streptophyta; class Magnoliopsida; order Solanales; family Solanaceae; genus Lycium; species Lycium ferocissimum. The sequence continues at coordinate 51,346,092 of NC_081349.1, read as the reverse complement.
GCCTCAATTAAGCAAGAACTTGCCTCTAAATCCCCAGTTTCCGTAAAACTAAATGCATAAAAGACACGCACTTTTGATGTGTCAACCAAAACAATCAATAAATGGCACTAGAAATTTAGACCCAAGAAAAAAGACACATGTAATTAAGGAAAAAGAAGAAGAAAGGTAAGAGGCCCCTCCCACCCTCCCTCTTCTTCCATTGGCACCAGCAGTCGTTACCAAGGATGAGATCGAGGATGAAAAGAACCCTTCGCATCTTGATGAAGAAAATATTCCTCTTCTACAAACATATGAACTCTTCTCTTTATTCTCAATAATCGCTAAGGTTGTACGTGTATTGAGAGTGTCTAGAAGGGAAATATGTGCAAGTTGGAGCAGGAAAAGTATGTACTAAGCCTAGGTTTTTTTTAATTTTTAATTTTTACTTTTGCTTCATTAATTTTCATTTTACTTTTCCTTTTCTTTTTCTTCTTCTCCTACCCATTACGTCTCCCTCACCGGAAAATATTTCCGGCAACCAGAACCCAGTTCTCTCTTCACTCTGACCAAAACACCACCACCTATATCCACCATCCCTCTTACGCTTCTTCTTCACCATGAACCACCTTCTTCCCAACCAATTTCATACAAACACAGTAGAAAACCACCATAAAATATCCATCTTCAAGCCACCAAACAATCGTCGCTCCACCAGCGGGGAGATACCCCAAACCAATGACACATTGGTCGAATCACCCAACACAGCCTACTCTCTCCATCATCTATCTCTCTTTCTTCCTACCACCAATACTTCCCTGAACCCCACAACATTTAGGTGTGTAGTTGAAAAATCGAACATCTGTGTAGTATCCTAAGTAATATATGAATCAAGCACACCACACACATTTCTATGTATACATAGAAAAATATATACTCCCTCCATCTCAAATTATCTGTCGTGATTCTCTTTGACACGCCCCTTAAGAAACATTAATTAGGAGGGCTTTTTAATTATTTTACCCATCATTGGTATTTGAACAATCATAACATCACCCCATAATTGAGGTGTTTAGTCTTCAAGAACAAAAACTGCTAAGGGTGAAATGGAAAAAAAAAAAATTAATCTTGTCTTGAACTTATAAAACGACAAATAATTTGAAACGAACTATTTTTAGAAACCACGACAGATAATTTGAGAGGGAGGGAGTACCTGAGAAGCAGTGGGGCAAGAATTAGTGGGAAAGCCTAGCAAGACTTTTGCCTCGTCCATCAGCATCTCAACTATCTAATTGTCCCTGCAAAATGTTCGAGAAAGAAACACTATCGTATCATGATGCAGGTTATATATTTATAGGAAACCCTCTTCAATTATTTCAGTTGTTATGGAATTACGGAACTCAAACCAGGATCAATATGATACAAATACTGAATTTGAAGGAAGAAGAAGCTAACTAAGACTAAGTTAAAGCTCTACTAAGAGAGAGCTAAAAGATAGTTTTTCATTAATGATCTCCATGAATCTTTAACGCTATCATTTGTGAGAATGTTGCGATGGATGTGTGGGCACACCGAAAGAAGAATTTACATTTGGGGATAATATGTACATACCCAAATTAGTAATTAAACAAGGTGGGAGTCTAAACTATGGGAGGACAAGATGCGGCGATCCGCACGGCCGATAATGGTTTGGGCATGTGAAGAGGAGGAGACATTTCAAGCCCCATATCATATGTGAAGAGGTTGGCTATGGACGGTTTCATTTGGCGAGAATGTCAACGGACGCGGGCAGGCGAGATAGATTGGGGAGAGATATCGAAACTTAGGCGGGGCAGGACATGGACAAGCGGAAGGCCGAGACCAAGAACATGACCTTAGATGCGAGGCTATGGACAGGAGGACAGCCGATTGGGGTAGAAGGACTGGCGTGCCCGCCTACCGAGAACATGTGTAGTCCAGTATCCGTCGTACTAGTCCCACGTATCCCGGCGTTTCGTATCTTCACTTTCATTTTGTCCTTTGATTCTGCAAATATTAATCATTTCTTGTACCACAATTATCGTATTTTATGTGCTTAGCCATCGCTTCTTTTCTCGCATCGTTTTTATCATGGCTTTTGTCGCTTTCGTTAGTTTCATTTCCGTTTTGCTTTGTACTGTTTGTGCTTATCTAACCTTTTCTCATCATGTTTTCTCTTGAGCCAAGGGTCTTTCGGAAAGAGCCTCTCTATCTTCTGAAATGGGGGCAAGGTCTGCGTACACTTTACCCTCCCCAGACTCCACACAGTGGGATTTCACTGGGTATGTTGTTGTTGTTGTTGTTGTATTTGTCAGAAAACACAAACAGCAGTTGGATTTTCTAAGCTCTCTAGCTAAACGAGCTTGCACACTTACTACTTTTGTAACTATCTAACGTTGCATATTCTTGATGAGTTTTATAAAACATCAAACTTCATCAACAGAAAAAGAAAAAAAAGAACACAAACAGCAGTTGGATTCTTTTTTTCCTTCTTTCTTTTCTGCAATTGACTCACAGAGTAGTACGTCTTGAAATTGGATAATCCAATGGCACACACATAAAGAGAGAAAAGACAGAATCCTAAAACCCCTCGGAACAAGGGGAAAAGAAAGAGATAACGGTCAAAAACACACCTCAAGTATCACGTTTTTGTAGATTTCCTAACTGAACTATCAGGTGTTTGTGTTTCCTACCCGAACTACCACCAACTATTTATCAAAAACACACCTGAATTATTAAGTGTTTGCGATTGCTACCTAAACTATTTATCAAAACACACCTAGACTAGGGCTGGAAACTCAAAAAAAAAAAAAAAGGCAATATTTTTTACCATTATCTCTTAATTTTTTCCTTTAATTTTCCAATTAATTCCTTTAATTATCTGCATGAAAATGCCATCTGGCACCATTTCTAAACAAAACAAAAAAGGAATGTACACCACGCACCACCAGATACTAGTCGAGGTGTGCTTTGATAAATAATTGGTGATAGTAGAAAATGTAAACGCCTGATAGTTGATGTAGGAAACTCACAAAAAAGTGATACTAAAGGGGTGTTTTTTTACCATTATCTCGATACAATTAACCACAGCAAACTAGAAAAACATAAAACTCAATTATGGGAATAAAATCAACAGATAGACGTAGAATCAAGGAGATAGTAGGAGAGTACCTGAGACGCCGAAATCAGCTCAAGGAATCCTCGCGTAAAATTAATTCTTCGGAAGGTGAGAGGTGCTCGACTCAAGATGGCGTGGCCTTTTCTTCTCAACTACTCCTCTCCCTCCTAATTTAACTGTCTTAATTTTATTAGGCACTGAATTTAATAAATGAAAGATAATTTTGAATTTTATGGCCCTAAATTAAAAATATGTATAACATATTAAAATGTCATTTGTACATTTTGGTTATAACTTGTCAGGTGAGTTTTTTTAATTGTCAACTTATTAAATATAAAAAGACACGCTCTTTTTGGAATAGACTAAAAGGGAGGGACAGAAAGGGTAATTAACGGCTAAAACGTGTACTCTGTCTATCTCATTTTATAATAAGGTGTTTGATTGGACACGAAATTTAAGAAAGAAATAAAGATTTTTTAAACTTGTGGTCCAAAATGAGTCATAGATTTTTGTGTGGTTATAAATCATTTTTATTAAAAGAAAAATGATAAATTTGAAGTTAAATTGTTACTAAATATAGAAAGGTGTCTTTTTTTTTTTTAACCGGCTAAAAATGAAAGAGTGTAATATAAATTGGGACGAATGGAATACATGTCTTTTTTTCTTTTTTGTCAACTCTTTAATTTCAATTTTTCACATAACATGTGTAAGATCACAAGATTAATACATTTTACTCCTTCCGTTCACTTTTACATATCTAGTTTGGATTTTGCACATCCTTCAAGAAACAATAATCGATATGAGTATTTTATCATAATATTCATATTAATTGATATTTAGTCTTATGTTTTGCGAAATGATTTAGAAAATAAATAATTAATAGTAAGGGTAAATCTAAGGATGATAAGTGATAACCAGTCTGCCTAACATGACCCAAATATCTAGCTTTAGCTCAATCTGAGTTGCTTACTTAAAAACCTTTGAAAATTTTACTTTTTGCAACAAAAAGAGTATTAAATGATGTGTTATGTATATTTTGATTAGTTTTTTTTTTTTGCTAGTTTCGGGGATGAATATTTGGAGAATAATTAAGTTATTCTAGAAACTAACCTTCAAGTTGCTTTTGATTTTCGAAAAAAAAAAATTTAGTGTACTAATTAGTTTGTATTTTTTTGGTTGTGTCACGCCCCAAAACTCACCCTAGACGTGATCGGCATCCGACGTCGTGAACAACATCGGAAGAACCTTATAAATCAATATCGTCAAACCGTTTTTCGATAATCTTTCATTTATTTTAATTAAATAAGTGATAAACAACTAAATAAAATCTAAGATCACAATTATGAAACAAAATCAGCGAAAGTCAAATCAAATACTTAGTTAATAAACGTGGCACAAATGTCCCAACGAGTCATACAAGACTCCAACACACTACCCACAATCTAACAACTATCTAAAGAGCTTCTAAGATAATGAGTAATGTCTAAATCATCGGGACGCAGCCAGAAACTAAAATACGAAAAGTAAAGATAGAATGGTGCCCCACGAACAATCATGTGGGCTCACCGAATAGTCTCGAAAGCAGTAAGTTCTCTTAAGTCGTAGGCGTATCACGAACTTGCTCCTCAATGATACCTAACATACCATTAAAAACAATGAATGGTATGCCTCTACAAGTATTTGGGTACTCAAAGGAGTGTCTAAGGGGCAATAGTTAATAAAACCAAAGTAAGGTAGTAAAATCAATAAAATAATATCAAAAGAAAAAGTTCGAACTCCGTGAGAATAAGTAAGCCAAGAAACTGGTGAAATCACCAATAGGAGTCAACATACAGGAATATATCAAGTTCCACTTATGTTACCATTCACATCATTATGTGTTTCACTTACGAACTCAAGGTTTCCACAAGCCACTCACAGGCAACAAAGATACAAAACAAGCCACTCACAGGCAAATCAATCAGTCGATACTCCGGGCTAGGAAACCATGGATGCTAATCGTCCTCTGGACTAGCACAACAATAGATACTCCGGGCTAGGAAGCAACTGAGGTCAATCATTCTCTGGACTGACACAACAATAAATACTCTGGGCTTGGAAGCAACAGAGGTCTAGGAATCGTTTTTTCATGCAGCTTATAAGCTAAAAAAAATAAGTTGGGGAGGCTTATAAATCGTTTTCACCTTATAACCGCTTTAGATCTAAGTCAAATCCTATTTTTTTCAGCTTATTTTAAGCACAAAATGACTTCAAACTGGCCACCAAACACGAAAACAGCTTATAAGCAACTTATAAGCCAATACTAAGGCTCTAACACAAGAATGGTCTAGGAAGCAACGGAGGTCAATCATCCTCTGGACTGACACAGCAATACTCGTATTGATACGGTAGGATCCATAACGGCTAATCATCCTCTGGACTAGCACAACTTGCCCATACAGGCCTAAACACAAACAAAATACAAATCATGGCATATTACCGAATCATCAATAATGGCTTAGAGCCGAATCTCACTTCCCAAGTCATCATCTCAAGATAGAGGCATTTCAAGTCATAACCGATTTAGAAATCTTATTCAATTTCAAGTTCAAGAAACCCATTCAACAACAAACAAGTTTGAGGTCCAACCTTAAGAAAATTGAGTTCGATCATCCAATAATGGGAAAAACGAGTTTCACAAAGTAGTATAGTTCGTAGAAGGTTCGATGCAGGCTTGACCCTACACACGCATGACCTTATCTAAAAGAAATCATCTTTAATTCTGAAAGAACTTCCACCAAACAAGAGTTATAATCATGTTCATATTACAAAGAAAGATTTCAAGTCACAAACAATCATCCACACGTTTCAAACAAGATAACATACTTCAAAAAGAAGGGTTTCGAAAAGTAGACATACTTCAAGAAAGATTTTTGAAAATCTAGACATACTTGAAAAGACAATTTTTGAAATATAGACATACCTCAAATCCCGCTCAAATGAACTTCCCAAGATTCAATAATCACACTACAATGGTTTTAGATGGTAAAGATTAGAACTTTAATCTAATTCTACTCATATACCCCTTTATAGAAAAACTAGGGTTTTCATGTCTCGAACGTGTTCTTGAACACTTCATGAATCATTCATGGATTCTAATTCATAGAAAAACCTATATTAGTCTAAACCCTTTCAATAACATCATAAAAATCAAGGATCATACCTTTTTGAAGGAATCTCAAAGTTTCCAACGTTCCTTTCTTCTTCACTTTCTTTAGCTTTCAAGAATCTAGTGTTTGAGAAGATGAACTAGTGTTTAAGAGTAGTGAATTGACGTTAGACTGATGTATCAATGATGGGAATTGATCAAGAACTTACCTTATATGTTTTGGGGAAGCCCTAAGGTTATTTCTTCTCAAAAAGTTGGCCAAAGATGAAGTAGAATGAAGGTTTAAGAAGATTTCACGTTCTGGGGGTTTTTATAGTCGAGCAAGGCGCGTGACACATCCCGTGAATCGCAGGTTTGACCCTTGAAATGCAGCCCTATCGCACGACGTGAGAGAGGGGTATGATTTTTGGTGGTCATCCTGAGATTCGCAGGATTGAACCGCAGGATGATCCCGCAAAACGCAGGTTAGTAAAACGGCCATAACTCTTTACTCACAAGTTCGTTTAAGCTCCACTTTATATCTTTGGAAAGGTATTTCAAAGATATACAACTTCTATTAGAGGAAGTTTTCCCAAATTTTCAATGGATTTTCACGAAATTGGTCTACAATACAGGTAAAAAAAAATTTAGGCGATTTTAAGAACTCTTACGAACTTCACTACTTGGTCTTGATCTTAAATCAACTACTTCCACCCAAACTCATATTGATAGGACTTCATATGCATAAAATGTCACATTACTTCTCATTTAATACATTCACACCTAACTCGGATTTACGGAGTGTTACAGGTTGTTATAATATATTATACTCCCATTGATTTATTTTACTAGATGGCGTATGCCCGTGCTGCGCACGGGACCAACACTTTGGATTATAATGTATCTATGTGTATGTAGTTGTGTTTGGGTAGTGATAATATATATATTTTATATTGCTAATAAACATACATAAGTTTGCACTGTTTATATATATATATATATATATATATATATACACTATGTTCAAAACACGATTAATATAACATTGTAGTTTGTGCTCCATATCCAAAATTTTATTATATTAGTGTTTGCTACGAATACAAAGTTTGTAAAAATTTATTAATATATTTTAAAAGAGAAGACTTGTTTAAAAGGAAACTATTTTCCTCTCTTCGAGACAAAACAATAGAATATTTAAAGTATCGCTTGATACTTCGAATTTTAATTCGATTAATTTAAAGGTATAAAATATTCTATTGTTAAGTATGTAGATTGAACCTAAACAATACTTATTATTTTTTTTATCAAATTTTGATTTGGATAATTCTAATTCAAATTATTAAATTAATTTTATATGTTTAAAACGAAACAAAGTAGAAATTTGATTTTCTATTTAAACGAAGAAATACCATTTTTTAATTTTTGGTGAATATTCTTGGTTTAGCTCATTTTACTTGTCATTTTGTCTTTTGCACATTTTTTTAAGGAAACGTCAATTAGAATTATATTTTGACTAATTTACCTTATTTATTATTTGATCTCCATTTAGTATTATTTTTCTTTTACGACATTAATCTCTTTTTACATTTATTAGAGTAAGAATAAAAATGAAAAAGTAATTAAATTCTATCTTATTTTAAAATATAAATATTTTAAGTATATTTATTTTAGTAAACATAACAAATAAATGACATGGCGAGATAGCAAATACATCTATGATTAAATATCTAGATTAGATTTCAAAGTTAATATAAGAAAAGAAAGGAAATTGTACTTTTAATTCGACTACTTAAGAAAAACAATAATATGGGGTCCACATTTTTTGTCAGACAATAATTTCATTTTGCTCCCACTAATGCGGTTGACACGCATGTAATACAACGAATCCACCATTATTGACAATGGGGATACTTTGGGAATTACATGAATATTGTTTATTTTTTAGTATGGGGTGCACGTTTTTGTTTTTGTTTTTTTATTTTTTTTATATTGCTTGTTTTTTTAATATGGGGTCCACTTTTTTTTTTTTTTTTTTTTACATGAGTTGGAGGTGGACGACGAAACCACCCCCAACTCATGCTTCTAATATAGTATAAAGTGTCTTACTTTTTTTTTTCTATCTCAAAAAGAGTGTCTCTTTCTATATTTTAATAAGTTGACAATTCAGATAGCAAGTTTATAACTATAGATTCAAAGGACATTCTATAGTATATCACACATATCTTTAAATTAGGATCACAACATTAAAAAATTTCTTTTTATTTATTAAATTACGTGTCCCAGTGTAGGTAACAATGGGAGAACAGAAAGTACCAATATATGGATGTCTACTACTTTTCTTCATGATGTATACCTAAATATTGACTCTCACACCTCCATAATCTTCCTCACGATCGTCATCCATAATTTCAGGTGGATTAATGTCATGTTCATGACAACCCTTATATCCTTGAATATAATTTTATAAATAGTGATATTGTATATCGTAGATATTTGGAAACATATGAAAGAAATAAGAAAAGTTCTCATCTCTTACCTCTATTTATGTTTTTATTATTTTGCTTTCATCTTTTGATATATTGTTTAACTAGTAAGTTCTAACTAATTCATTGTCTCAAAGTTGAGTTTGTTTTCTCTTCAGAACAGGGTGCATTTCTTTTACAATTTAAACTCGATGAAGAAATTAATGTAACCCAAATTAAGCAACGATTTGAGCCTATTTTATGCATATTTAGTTGCTAAATCTCAACTTTAGTTTATGGTTATAGAGAACTCAAATTATTGCTAAGGCTACATACTCGTTCACAGTAGAGTTGTATCATGCACTACAAGCAAAAGGATATTTGGCAACAAATTTTTTTGTTGTTGTCATAAATTGATTATTGTTGCAAAAAATATTTTTGGCAACAAAAAAAAAATGTTGCATAAACTTTTCCCAACGGCTGTTATTGCAACGGCGTGCAACAACTTTTTTTTTTGTTGCCAAAAGTACTTTTTGCAACAATAATCAATACTATGGCAACAAAATTAAATTGTTTGGCAACAAAAAAGTTCATTTGCCAACAATAAAACTAAGTTGTTGCCAAATATTAAATTTTTTGTTGTCATTTCTATACTTTCTAGTAGTGATGGTAGATATGTTCTAATTTATGAACCGAGAATGCTAAATATGGAATATATTTTTCCAATACTCAAGTGTGACAAGCTTCAATTTTATAAAATTTTATTGAATATGGTTTCACTTTTAATAACCTGGGAGACTTCACTCTTTTGTTTTTTATCATTTGCTTATTGTGACGTACAAATTCCAAAAGAGGAAAAAAAGGCAGGAAATTCGATTTTGAATTTGTTTGCAGTAGAAGAAAGCTGAGATGTTAATAAGCAGAAATATGTTAAGTAAAAATAGTAGGAAGTGCAGAGCTACGTAATGGGTAGTGGACAAGTCCACTTGAAGCACTATAAAAAGAGATGTTGACGATAAAAGCAAAGAGGGTAAACTGGTCAAGACACCAAAATATTTGTATAGCTGCAACAGTAAAGGAGTTTTTTAGCCAATAACATTGCTCGATTTGAACAAATTTATGAAAACACCCTCCAAGCCCATACTGCAAAAGCCTGCGGATTTGTGAGCTGAATATTTATGGCTTTCTCGTCATTTCTGATCCACAAGAAAGCATTAAAGCCTAGAGAACAGCCAAATAATGCACATTTGAAATATAAACTGACCAAAATGCCCTCAGAGAATAAGCTGGCATGTCAACGAAGAGCAGCCTGCTTCAGCTGCTCTCCGTGACAAAATATATAGGAGAAAGAAAGAAAAAGAATTCTAGTACTGCTGCTACGCATTCTCAATCTATGTAGAATCTGCATTATCACATACTGTCTTATTTGCGGCATACACTTAAATTTATAGACCAGACCTCTTCCTATATGACAATGATAAATAATGTTAAATTCAATTATCACCTGAACTTGGATCGAGTGAATGATGATCTGGTAAACAAGATGAATAGGATAGTGTTAGATAATTATTCTTTCATGCTACAAAGCACCTATTTTGAAGAATCCCTTTTAGATTAGAGGGGGAATCATATGCAATTTAATTCATTGGACACTTTTATGTATTAACCCATTAAAATTTTGGTGAACCAAAGTGAGGTGAGTTTCTACGTAAATTTTCTAACAATGCTGCTACTGTTAATAGATGACACTGTACAGCTCTTCAACTAGATCTCTAGCTTTATAAAAAGAAATTTGACAGTTCATAAAATCTTTTTCAAACCAAGTATCAGTAAGTTACCGACAAGCACACTACTGGATAAGCATTTTTTTATTTTCCTTCCTTTCACCATGTATACCTCTTCTTTTTCATTTCCTTTTGACTAAATATCATTACAATTGGAATAAATTAGCACTAACATCATCATGTTTATAAATGTAAATGGCAGAGGGAAGATTCAACTTGTCGTTTCAACCGATCTCAAGATGCCACATACAAAAGAAATTCAAGCATAGGAGACGCTTTTTCAACCTTTTGACGCGACAATCTCAAGATACTACAGTCAACTGAAATACAAGAAAAGGAGAAGTTTGTTCACTCTTTCTCATGACCCATTGAAGCTACAACGAAATAAGAGTACATTCGATGAACATTGAGAAATGAGAACAGGGAAAAGTTAGGCTTCGCTATATTTTGATTCAAGCAGTCAGCAAGGGAGCAAGGGATGAAGTAGTTCTTCTTAACAGCAGCTTTCACTTCTTGAAATTGCAATGATACAAAACAGTTAATAAAGAACCTCACTGATATGCCACATGACACAATTAGAAAAAACGTAGCTGCAGCGCCATTTCTATGCACGGTTCACATTTAAAACGCAACAAAAATCATTTTCATCAGAAATTGCCTGCTTTTTAAGTAAAATGATGAGTTCCATAATGATTTAAAAAGATGAGTTCCATACTGATACCCTACCAACTATACTTGAGGCATGTTGATACAAGCCGAGTTGCCTCAAGGACATTTCGAGGACCGTCCCGTGGAGTCAAAGTTTGGATGATAGCAGGGGAGGACGGATTGGAGATGGAAGAGCATTAAAGTGGTCAAACGAGCAAGGAAGGCTATGTTTGCAAGAGGCCACATTCGCAAATTTAAGATTTTCATCTCCACAAGACTAGCCAAATAAGGCCCTTGCCTCATTAATGGCATTTATGTAATAATAGGGTCTTCTTTTATTTAGTTAGTATAAATAGGTAGTCTTTTATTTCATTAGGGGCTTTTTGATGAATTGATGAAAATGTTAGTATGTTTGTGTTGTCTCTAGAGAGAGAAACAATTGAGAGTCTTATGAATTTAAGCTCTTGTTGATTTGAGATTTGTTGAGAGGTTGGTTGCAAGGAAATCTAATTCCCATGAGGTCTTCCTAAGAGTTTGGTGCTTGTCAATGTTAATTAATTGAGGTCTTTAGGTTTAATATACCTTTAGGTTGCTTTTAATTCAATTTTTTTGTGACAATCTATCTATCCTTTACTTTCCTTGTTATTTTATTGCTTCCGCGTATCCGTTCTTGTATCAATTGGTATCAAAGCTTAGCTTAGATTTGTTCCAACGAATCTAGTTTTGGGTTTTGATTCAACCAAAAAAAAAAAAAATCAAAATTCAAGAAAAAAAAATTCGCGAATTTCTTGTTGATTTTGTTGAATTTAGTGCTAGATTAGAGTTTCTTAGTGTTTCTAAAGTCTAAATCTTCAATTTCGAGTCAATTTGGAATTAGGGTTTGTGTTCCGCCATTGTTGAGCTTCAAAGCTTCAAGGAGAAGGTTGGTGGGTTTGAAGAAGGAGAAGAATTGAGGATTCGAGTTGATTGGGGTTTGTTCTCTAGTTGATAAGGACTCTAAATCCGAAATTTGGAGTTATTTGGCCAAGGATTGAAGGGTCTACCATTTTTGAATTGTTGAGCTTGAAAAACTTGAAGAACAAGTTGAGGGGTCTTGTTGATTAGGTGAAAATTGAAGTTTAAGGGTTATTGGGTTTTGTTCTCTACAACAAGGAGACCCTAGATCTAGAATTTGGAGTGATTAGGAGGTGAATTAAGGGTGGTTGGATTTTTGAATGTTCTTGAAGTTCTTGAAGACATTCATATCTTCATAGGAAGAAGATGACCAAAAAGGTTTGTTTGATCCAAAAAATTTTAGGTCAAGGGTAGAAAGGTGTTTGTTGGCCTAAAAGAGGAAAATACTAGGTTGTGTGGGCCCAAGACACCTCACAAAATCTAAAAATCCAACCCAAATTTTAGTATAAAAAAAAAGCCACGTCAGCATGCCACGTTAGCCTGATCAGACGAGATTCAGAGAGGGGGTAAACGTGCGATCACCATGCGACGCACAATGGTCACATGGTCTGAGTAATTTCTGCAAAAAAAGTTCTAAGTGTTCGTCCGGGTTTGTCTACTTCATTTCTTTGATTCTTCTAACTAATTAACAACTAGTATTTGATCCTTACTTGGTTATTAACTAGTTCTTGCATCCATAATTCTTTTCGTGCCAATTTCGTCGTTCTTTTCTCTTTTAATCTTCGTCGATACCTTCTTGATTCAAGTGCGTTTGTTTTAATTGAGTCGTCCTTTTTCTTCGAGTCTAACAAGAATCCATTCCAGCCTCAAGTAGCAATTGTGCACCTTGCAACCCACCAGATCCAAACAAGAATCAACATCGGCCCATCCAATTGAGTGGTAAAAGGCAAGAGAGTGTGAGTTCATTTAAGTGGTACTTTCATTTAAGTGGTGCTAGCCAAGCACAAAAGAGTGTAAACACGAGTGTGGTGAGATTCCTATACTACTAACGTTGTTTGCTTGTTTTTACGTGTTCTTAAGCAGGTACGATGACAACGGTGAAGGAAACTCAAGTTCTCACCGGGGAACCTACACTTGGTGATGTGATGGCTATGATAACCAAAACGAAGAGTCTAATGGATAACCTAAAGGGAAAGATAGGAGCCTTGGAATGCAAGATAGGAATAATAGAGAGGAGTACGGGAGCGAAAAATGACAACTCTAGAGTGGAAAAAGGAGAGGTTGTGAGGAGTGATGTGAGGGAGTTGTCACAACCCCATTCTAACGCTTGTAACTTTTCTTTCTTCTCTATTTGTTCTAATAATGGTGCAGGTATTCTTGGAAGCAAACCGAATGATGAACCTCAAACTTTGAAAGATCATGAGGTAGTTGAGAGCTTTCTGGAGGAACAAATGGGCTCCCAAGTTGCGAACCACGGTAAAGAAGATACTTTGTGTGCACTTCAAGGTAAAATAGCTAATCTTAAAACTCCAAATCTTGTGAATGAGCATGTTGACTTGAGTGTGAGTGATAGCTTAGCCTAATATGAGCTTAATGAATCTTTACCATGTGTTGAGCTTAGATCATCATTAATTGTTGACAATGTAGTTGATGTGAGTGTTCCAACACTAGTTGATCCTTTTGATGACCGAATTGATTCTCTTAATGAGGTCGATTTGTGTCCACCTAGTGTTGACATTGTGATTTGCATGTTAGTACATTGTCATATGATATGATAGCTCACACACTAGTTGATCTTAGCGATGACCGAATTGATTCTTCTAGCAAGATCAATTTGAGTCCAACTAGTGTGGGTACTTGTGTTGATCAACTTGTTTGCAAAGTCCACTAATTGAGAAATGTTGTGACGTGCCTAATGAATCTCAATTTAGTGATAACTTTGACCAAGTTGATAGTGAATTTGAATATGACACACCACCGTATTGACACTTATGGAGATTTAGTCTCCCACCTTGATTTTTTGTCATTTGTTGAGACTCAAGATTCTAAAGGTGTTATGTGTCAAGTAGATAGTCAGCGAGATTGAAAATGCTTTGAAGAATGACCTTTATCTTTTTGAGAATGAGATTGCATGCTTTGATCCTTCATTGTTCATTGATTCTTCTCTCTTTATAGATAATGCGATATTTGATATTGACATGACTATTGGGAATGATGAACCTAGTGGGATGTTTGGTAATGTTGAACATTTGGTTTCCTTTGGAGACTATAATGTGATTTGCAACCCACTATGGAATGATGACACTCTTTTCCACGATGGAGATCTTCCTTGAAAGAGTTGTGATCCATTTGTGAGGAAGGAAAGTGTGACAAAGGAAGGTGATTCTTGTCTAGAAATTGCAAATTCTTCCTTTCATGTTCAACTTCATAATAGCCTATTGGATGATTTTATTCTTGAACCTAATAATGAGGCTACATTAGAGGGTGACATAGATGAGGAAGTTGTCTTAAGTGACACCTTTCTTTATTATCTATTTGCATATGATGACATTCATGCTATCGTTGGGGAGTGCACCTTATGTTCAGTGAGGTCATTTGGGTACGTAGTTGTTGCCTTGACCATGATATGTGGGTATCTTTCCCTTTTGACCCTGGTGAAGTCTTAACTTTGTGTGAATCGTATCATTTTGCAATTGAGGATCAATTGTGTGTTGTGCCAACTTGGTTTCTTGAAACCATTGGTTCCTTTAGAATATCCTCAGTTCTTGATCTTTGGAATAGCCAAGTCCTTAGTGCTCCACTTGAGAGCTTATTTTTATTGAACACTGTTGATACTTGGCTATATCACAACTTCGTGCTTACTTGGCATGGTGGTATATTGGACCACCCTAATACTAACTCTCATCCTTTGAGGACTTGGTTGTTGTTTGTCTCCCTTATGATTTTGCAAAGTTTAGATTCAAGGACGAATCTTTTTCAAGAAGAAGAGAATGATGCAAGCTGAGTTGCCTCAAGGATATTTCGAGGACCGTCCCGTGGAGTCAAAGTTTGGATGATAGCATGGGAGGACGGATTGGAGATGGAAGAGAATTAAAGTGGTCGAACGAGCAAGGAAGGCTATGTTTGCAAGAGACCACATTCGCAAATTCAAGATTTCCATCTCCACAAGACTAGCCAAACAAGGCCCTTGCCTCATTAATGGCATTTATGTAATAATAGGGTCTTCTTTTATTTAGTTAGTATAAATAGGTAGTCTTTTATTTCATTAGGGGCTTTTTGATGAATTGATGAAATGTTAGTATGTTTGTGTTGTCTCTAGAGAGAGAAACAATTAAGAGTCTTATGGATTTAAGCTCTTGTTGATTTGAGATTTGTTGAGAGGTTGGTTGCAAGGGAATCTAATTCCCTTGAGGTCTTCGTAAGAGTTTGGTGTTTGTTAATGTTAATTAATTGAGGTCTTTAGGTTTAATATACCTTTTGGTTGCTTTTAATTCCATTTTCTTGTGTCAATCTATCTATCCTTTACTTTCCTTGTTATTTTATTGCTTCCGCGTATCCGTTCCTGTATCACATGTCTCTAAGGTGCTTCTGTTCTAAGCTGTGAACATTAACAAAAGTAAGATAGTTAACACTGTTTCATCCAAAAAAAGGGTAGATAAATACTCCATATGATGGCTAGATCATGACGATGCACTTCAGGCAGTATATGTAATCTATCATAATTATAAATACCAAAACAAATTAAAGATTAAACTAAAGTAACAAGCTGTACTCATATTGATCCGCGTCAAAACGTATTCTGCTGCTCAAAATGGGTAGTAAAAGTTGATTTAAAGCGGGTCCTTTTTATAGAAGGTATGCACCCCCTCTAGCTATACCAAATCTACCTTGCAAGAATTTCCACATGCATTCCTTCTTACTTTTTTCCTTTTTTCCTTCGTAACCTCCAACTAAATTGAACAAATAATTACCTTGGGCTACATCTCATTTCCCCTTTTTCCCTCAATTTAATGTCTCACATAGGATGCAAATCAACAAATAGAACCACAACAACATGTGCGTCAAAGTATTGACATTGTTTATTGAGAAGAAACTATTGACATTGTTTTCGTACATGTAATAACTTTGTGCTCGTCTGCATTTGCTTGGTTATATTTGACTTAAACCAAATTTTCACAATGCCACAATAACTAGTTGATACCATGACGAAGTAGAGTTACTTGACAAGGCTTTTCATCTCACTTTGTGATACATAACCTAACAATAGCCTAGTTCTTTTTGAACTATTAATTAATATTATGAAAGATCAAACAGAATGTATAAAGATTCTATAAAATAGCCAACTTAGATATATTAGCTCTATCAAAAAACAAGATAAGAGAATTCATTATAGTAGGAATCTTCCTGTTTGAAATGACAAAGATTAAAGATGACAAAATTTTGCACTTTCATGTACTCTAGAGTAGACAGGACCCCAGTAAACAAAGCTTCACGCCCAATCTATTTCGTCTAGAACCCCGTGTTCACAGGTATGAGCAATCTACTCTCATGATCGTAGCAGCCAAATATTTCCTCAACTGCATTCTCCTCATTCAACCCATTTTTCCTGATGTCAATATTACTGCCAAAATGAAGGTAGATTCAGCCTATTAGCAACAAGCAAAACCTCCAAAACTATATCAGACCATAACCCTTATTCCATGATTCCTTTTTTCCTATTGAGTTTTACTTTAAAGAGGACTATCAATGAGGACCCTAATCAAATGATAATCATGGCAAGGGATATGCCTATATGTTAAAGCCGATAGGGCCATTCACTTCCCATGATTTTCACGTCCCTGGCGTTATTCTTACTCCGTCTAAAGGCACCACACATCCCCTTAAAACGCTGCTCAAAACAAGAGAAAAATTGTCCAACACCATTTAATTTTGAGTGTTGAACACACCAAACGTTACAACCAAATAATTGCTCTCACAAAAGTTACTTTTTCATGAAAATATGCAAAAAGTAAAAGGACAAACAAGATCTCCAAGCAGATGCGGTGTAAATGTGTCCTTTAACTATGCAACGACTTTTTTCCATATTTGACAAAAGAAACATTATTGAACAGCCCTTGTGCAAAAAATGTATAAAGTGGAACTCTTACAAGTCATTACTTACACAATTGCGTCCATCCAAGCTTCTACACCCTTCATTCCTGTTGTATCCTTGGTTCGTGTTGTAAAACGGGAGAAATTAGGCTCTCAAGGTAAATTGACGCCACATAAACAAGACCAGATCCAAACTTAGTAAACTTTGGACATCTGATTGATTCATCCTTCAGATTGTACAACAACAAATTTTCTCCAAACATGAGCAAAATTTTATCTTCAATTGAAATAAAAAAGGCTGGCTTAAGCACCATCGACGCAAGACTACGATGACACTTGACAGTAAACATCTTTGTCCAAGATTGTTTAACCCCATACTCCTTCATAACCCACACATCTATGTCAGTTCTCAGATGACTACTATTAGTTAACTCGGAAAGATTATTTCCCAACACTCCTAGCACCAAAACACCCTCTTCTTCTTCTTCTTCTTCTTCTTCTTCTTCTGGTTTCTCCACCTTTTCCCATTTCCCATCATCCAAATCAATCGAAATAATGTTCCAAAACTTATCCAAAACAGCACCAACAACATGATTAGCCCAATGAAGCTTCCCATTTACAAACTTACCCGAACCAAAGAATCCCACCTCATTCATAGGAGGATAATCGACGCTTCTCCAAGAATCATCCTTTAAACTATATATCTTGACCCCAATAAGACGCGAACAACCCAACACCTTATAATCATCATTTTGCTCATCATATCCAAAACCATATACAAAACGGTCATCATCCCTTAAATCAGTTCCAAAATCAGGCAATTTCTTGTACTCTCTAATCGACGGATTCCATAAAAACACATCTTTAGCCCCATCAGAAAGACAAACCAATCCATTAAATGAACCAACAACAACCCAAATAATCTTATCTTGGTTTTTCATAGGATAATACAAGTCAAATGCCTCCTCAGTAACAACAGACTCATCATAAACTAAAGAACTAAGAGAACAATCCTTCAAATTATACTTAGGTAAATGAAACTTCAACATAAGTCTATGGTGTTTGTAGTACTTGTTATTAGCAGATAAACTAAGATGAGTCTTGATAAATTTAGGACTAGAGAGTAAAGAAAGCCAAGATTTTGAAACAGACCTGAATTTCAAGAGGGATTTAACTGGTAGTCCAGAGGATTTCAAGAATGAGTTCTGGTTGAAGATTATGCATTGTAAAATTTGAATCTTGAATTGGTGTTGATGGAGAATGAGAACTGTTTATGGGTTTGCTCAGTTCATCTCCCACGATCTCCATTGCTATGCAGGAACAGTTTGTGGGTTACAACTTTTTTGGGGCACTTAATCGAAAAAAAAATAACCGGCGTTTATAACTTACATATAGTTTAGTGTTGTAAAATAAAACTGTGTACTAAAATAAAAAAGCAACAAAAAGGCACATAGAGAGAGAGAAAGCAAGAAGTAGTACTTTTCTATTTTTTTTTTTATGTCATTTTCAAAGCAAGAAGTAGTACTTTTCTATTTTTTTTGGATGTCATTTTCATTTACAGAGCATGGCTATTTATAGCCTAATGAAACTTAAAAAAGGGCGACCCCCTATTCAAACCAAAAGAGAGGAGTTGTTGCTACTATGAACATGGATCATCTCCCTGTTTTAACACATGTTATCCATATTTATTCACAACTTACCTCACTAATCTTTTATTTTCTCTCTGGATTTAGTTTGAGTTGTCAGTCTCGCAGTAGCTTGCATTCCTCTAGTCCGGCGAGAGGAGTTACAACATGGCATAAATTAAAATATAAATTAAAAATTCTACTGAAAAAAAAAAGTATACATATTTATTTGTAATACGCATTGTTTGCAGCTGTTACACCCCGTATCTTCAAAGAAGCACTTATCAAATTTGAAACGTAAGTACGTTGAGTTAGGATTAAGTAAAACCACTTTGGAATATGAGGAGCAAGCATTATTAAGTATACTTAATAAGTGAAGGATGTATATAAGGTATACCGGAAGGTTTTATAAGGAAATAAGTGGAAGAAATGAAGTAGTACGACTTTGGAGAGAGGATGGGTAATGTTTGTATGGAAATTTTGGTCCAAATTGGGGGATGAATATCTCTTAGCATATGAAGTGTTTTAAGGTAAAACAAAAGCCTAAAATGAAGTTCGTCAAGTCTAGTTTCCAACGCAATAAACTGCTCGTTGATTGGACATCGGAGTAGAGAATTATGGACGTTACAAGTTCAGCTGACAGAGCAGAAACGCGTGCTACAGTACTACTACAGTAACCGCCTTGCTACGGTACTACTACAGTAAATTGCTGCAGTGACCCGACCCTAATTTGACCCTATATAAAGGGTAAAACCCCGCTTTTTCCATCAGATTTTGCTAGAAAAATCTAGAAATTGAAGAGAGAGAGAGTGAGGGAAACAAGAAGTAAGCAATTTTCAAGTGACGGAGTATTAATCGAAGCTCGGATAAACGCATAGATGTGATTCTAGTATGGTTTTGCGGTGGATTCAAGGTGGATATTGAAGATATCGCGTTCTAACAAAATAAGGTATGAATCTCTCTTTATTAATATTACTTTTGGTTTATTTACGAAGATAGAGTGATGAAATGGTTGTATAATAAAGTTGTTGGTTGAGAAATGGGATAAACATCGCGTGGGGTGTTTTATGAAAAATTCTGCTATTGATGATGATGTTGTTGATGTTGGTGCTGTTGTAATTGTTGTTTTGTTGGTATTGTGATTTCTGCCAGACTTATAAACAGGGAGGTGTCTTTCTCGAATTTCTATAGATTATAAATGGATTTATTTGAAGGACTAAGACAAGCGTATAACGATGAGTCTAACGATTGTGTGAATCCTCTTAAATGTAGACTTGCGAGCTTGGACGAATAAGTGTAGATAATTGGAGGCTGAACAGGTATGTTAAGGCTCGTCTCTTTCTTTCAAAGGCATGATTCCGATGTTATGACTTCATAAATGTTTCCATATCTTCCTTTGTTTTCAAAAGTTAGAAGTCTATGACTCCAAGGCATGATTCCTTTCCTGATAACCCGTAAATGTTTTTCAAAATGTCCGTATTTTTCCAAAACAAAGGTTTATGATCTTGTAAGCTTTTATGACCACAACGACGGATATGTTTTTGTAATGACAACGATGATGTCAAAGATGAGACTATGCCTACGATGATTATGATGAGAATGGTTTCATGTTTGAAAGTCTCAAGTTGTGGATTCAATATGAATATGAGAATATTGAGCTATTTCTTGATCCTCAATTTTATTCCTTGATAATGACTCTATTTTCTAAAGACTTCAAAGTATATGAATTGACGCCTTATGAGATTTATGATCTTATTCTATGTTTTCTCTTGATGTTATTCTTCATTGATAGTCTCACCTTTTAATAATTGTTCCTTTAAGGTGAGATAAAGCGATGATGATTATTCCATAATATAATCGGAGGTTACCGACCTAACGTCACTCCGATAGAGACATAACTTTCCTTGGGCTCTCCTGCATGCTACTTATATGATATATGTATATGATATATATATATATATATATATATATATATATATATATATATATATATGGGGAATATGGGAAAAGGGCGAGAGCGTTATATACGCGTAACCACTCCGATCGGTTGGTATAATATGACATGATATCATCCGGACGCGGGATATATGTGGTTAAATGGATCAGAGCTGACGCCTTGGCAATATGATATGTTCTATTTTCTATATATATGAACAAGAAATGTTTTTCAAAAGAAAGCTAGCATGCATGGCATCCGCCCTAAGAGGCACTCATATGTACAGGTTACTCTTTTGTCTTACGATACGCTCTATATTTCCATTCTGTTATTATTCATACTTTACATCCTTTATATGTTACT
Organism: Lycium ferocissimum; assembly: GCF_029784015.1. Lineage (NCBI taxonomy): Eukaryota > Viridiplantae > Streptophyta > Magnoliopsida > Solanales > Solanaceae > Lycium > Lycium ferocissimum. Next base: position 51,325,050 of record NC_081349.1, on the reverse strand, counting down.
ACTCATGCCTTACATACTCGGTACATTACTCGTACTGACGTCCCTTCTTGTGGACGCTACGTTCATGCCCGCAGGATCAGGTAGCCAATCGGACGATCCATCGCAGTAGGACCTCCCTCGCGGCGCGACGCACGCTCCATTGATCCGGAGCTACAGCCCTTTTGGTATGCTATTCGGTTACGTAACCTTGTCCTGTCATTTCTACAGTTTGTACTCCATAGAGGTCTTTAGACAGTGATATGTAGTCGTGATATTACACAGCCTCGTCGGCGTGTATTTTGTTATACAGTATATATGTAGCGGCCAAATCGGCTTGCGCTGTTACTCTCAGTACTTATATGTATGCGTTGGCAACGTCTTAGTGAACATATCTGCTAAGTTATCACTTGAGCAAACTTGTTGAACATCTATTTCACCCTTCTTTTGAAGATCATGTGTAAAAAAGAATTTTGGTGAAATATGTTTTGTCCTGTCTCCTTTAATGTATCCTCCTCTTAATTGAGCTATACATGCAGCATTGTCTGCGTATAATGTTGTCTCCAATGAAAGGCCACACGTATCCTGAATATGTTGAGTTATTGATCTCAACCAAACACATTCTCGACTTGCTTCGTGAATGGCTATTATCTGTGCATGATTTGAAGAAGTAGAAACCATAGTTTGTTTTGTTGAACGCCATGATATAACCGTACCTCCACATGTAAATAAATAACCTGTATGGGATCAGACAAATATCATGCATCTGCATAACCAATTAGTTGTGAATTGGATTCATTTGAATAAAACAGTCCCATATCAATGGTCCCTCGGAGGTATCTGACTATATGCTTAATATCATTCCAGTGTATTCTTGTTGGGGAAGAACTAAATCTTGCTAATAAGCTTACAGAGAAAGCTATATCTGGCCAGAATTATTGGCCAGATACATTAATGCCCTAATTGCATTGAGATATGGTACTTCAGCACCAACAAGTTCTTCATCATTTTCATGAGGTCGAAATGGATCTTTATTGATATCAAGTGATCTCACAACCATTGGGGTACTCAATGGATGTGATTTATCTATATAAAATCTCTTTAAAATATTTTTAGTATATGTTGATTGATGGACAAATATTCCATTTGTAAAATGCTCAATTTGTAGACCAAGACAGGATTTCGTTTTTCCAATGTCTTTCATTTCAAATTCCTTTTTCAAACATTCTACTGCCTTTGGAAGCTCTTCAGGAGTTCCAATAATAGGCTGAAGTCATCGACAGACCCTCCACCTTATCCATGTATTCCATTTAGACCCTTCAACTGAGACCCTTACCATCTAAACCCTCCAACACCATTTTTATTGTGCCACTTGGACACAATTGATGAGGTAGCAAAATGTGTGCATTACACTGCACCAAAAGGGCGTGAGATGCCAATATTGTCCCTTTTTTTTTCCTTTTTTTTTCTCTCACTGCCTTGTCCACAAGACCTGAGCTTCTCCGGTGAGCTCACTGGAGCTCCGGCGACCACCAATTTTGAAAAAAAAAAAAACAGAAGAGAAAAATTGTTATAATAGCACACGAAATAATACCTTGCATTCAAATGCCATAAAAATGGCTGCCTAAACCTAAAAATTGAAGAGTAATGCCCTAAAATAAAATCAATCCAAATCATTGTTTCAAGGCAACCTAAAACTCAAGAATACAGTAAGAAAGCTCGAATAGCCAAAAATCTAAAAACAATTGAACTCCAAAAAGCATAAATTTGAGAACCAAAAACGAATTGTTTTTCAAAAACTTAAAATTGGAGAAATACCAAGCGGTCATTAATGGTGGTAGCATGGTGGGTCTGAACTTTTCAATGGCAACAATCAACAAACTTTTTGTTTCAATGGCCTGGTGGGTCTAAACTTTTTCGGTAAGAAGCCAGCTGGCGGGACGGGGGAAGAAGATAGGGCAGGGGTGGGTGGGGTGTAAGAAAAAGGTTTTTACTTTTTTATTCTCAAATAATTTTTTTATTAGTTAAATAAGTTTTATATTAGTTTCTTTTTCTTAATTCAAAATTTATTTATTATTTTGGGCCCACATGCCACATGTCATTGTTCTGTTTGTCCTTCAGCCACCTCATCCTCGTGTGAGTTACACACCCTTTATTTTTTTGACTGCATATTAATTTTGTGTCCAAGTGGCACAGTAAAAATGGTGTTGGAGGGTTCGAATGGTAGGGATCTCAGTTGGAGGGTCTAAATGGACACGGACAAGTTGGAGAGTCTGTCGATGACTTCAGCGTCCAATAATATTCAAGTCATCAACATATTCGGCTATTATAACAATTCTGATCCAGACCTTTTCATAAAGACACAAGGACAAGTTGGGTCATTTTTATAACCTTCTTTGAATAGGTATTCGATAAGTCGACTATACCACATGCGCCCTAATTGTTTTAATCCGTATAAAGATTTTTGAAGCTTTTTGAAGCTTTATTAAATAATTTTCCCGAGAATCTTTATATGCTTCAGGAATTTTGAATCTTTGATGGACTTTCATAAAAATATCATTGTCCAGTGAGCCATATAAATAGGGCGTGACAACATCCATCAAATGCATATCAAGTTTTTCATGAACTGCCAGATTTATAAGATATCTGAAGGTGATTGCATCCACCACAAGAGAATATGTCTCCATCTAATCAATGCTAGGTCTTTACGAAAATTCTTGTGCCACAAGTCATGTTTTATATCTTACGACTTCATTTTTCTCATTTCCTTTTCGCATAAAAACCCATTTGTACCCCACTGGCTTTACACCTTCAGGTGTTCGGATTATAGGTCCGAAAACTTCCTGTTTTTCAAGTGAATCTAATTCAACTTGAATTGCATCTTTCCATTTTGGCCGATCATTTTCTGTCTACATTCATCGACAAATTTTGGTTCAAGATCCTCATTTTGTTGCATTATTTTAGCAGCAATATTATAGGCAAAAACATTATCGACTATTATATCATTTCGGTTTCATATTTTTTCCTGAGGAGACATAACTTATTGAGATCTCTTCATTTTCATTATTTTCAGGTACCTGAATCTCTTCCGAGGTTCTATCAGTTGTTATGTCTCGTCACTCTTCTTAAGAAACCGCCTCCATATTATTATCATTTTGATTATTTGCTCCTTTTCTTTTTCGAGGATTTTTATCTTTGGACGCGATCGGTCTGCCACGTTTTAATTGTGGTTTATACTCATTTGCCTTAATTGATTGTCCTACGGGGACATCAACTCGAATTGGAGCATTAGCAGCTGGAATATGAGATTCAGTAATCCTTGATAGGTCAGTGAATGCATCTCGCGCTGATTTGCAATATTTTGCAAATAGATTATCTTTTGAACTTCAAGTTCACATTGTTTTGTACGAGGATCTAAATGAGATAATGACAATGCATTCTAATCTATCTCCTTTTTCAGCTACTTATTTTCTCCCCCATGCTGGGTATATTGATTCATCAAAATTTCAATCAGTAAAATCTTGTCATAAATAAATCTCCAGTCATAGGTTCCAAATATTTTATAATAGAAGGAGATTCATACCCAACATATATCCCCAACCTTCTTTGGGGACCTATCTTTGTGCGTTGTGGTGGAGCTATTAGTACATATACTGCACATCCAAATTTTCTGAGATGGGAAATATTCGGCTCCTGACCAAACTCCAATTGTAATGGGGAGACTTTATGATAACTTGTGGGCCTGATCCTCACAAGAGTTGCTGCATGCAAAATAGAGTGACCCCATACCGAAATGAGAAGTTTTGTTCTCATAAGCATTGGTCTAGCAATTAATTGGAGGCATTTGATTAATGATTCCGCTAGGCCATTTTGAGTATGAACATGAGCAACCGGATGCTCAACTATTATCCCAGTTGATATACAATAATCATTAAAAGCTTGGGATGTAAACTCACCAGCATTATAAAGGCGAATTGTCTTAATTGCATAATCTAGAAATTGTGCTCTTAATCTTATTATTTGAGCAAGTAATCTCGCAAATGTCAAATTGCGAGTTGATAACAAAAACGCATGTGACCATCTTATAGATGTATCTATTAAAACCATATAATATTTAAATGGTTCACATGGTAGGTGAATGGGCCCACATATATCACCCTGTATACGTTCCAGAAATGTAGGGGATTCAACCCCGACTTTAATTGTTGATGGTCTAGTAATTAATTTGCCTTCAGAACATGCAGCACAAGAGAATTCCTTGAATTGAAGAATCTTCTGGTTCTTCAAAGAGTGCCCATATGAATTCTCAATTATTTTGCGCATCATATTAGAACTGGGATGGCCCAACCGGTCATGTCAAAAAATAAAATCATTTGAATTAGTAAGCTTCTAGTTTACTATGGCATGCGTTTCAACCATCCAATACTTGTGTAATGTAAGCCGGAAGAAAGGGCGGGTAACTGTTCGAGCACATATTTCTTATCCGACATCATTGGAGTAATATAACGATATTCAAGCTTTTCATCATTTGTAGTCTCAATATGATAGCCATTTTGGCGAATGTCTTTGAAACTCAGTTAGTTTCTTTGAGACTTACTACAATAGAGTGCTTCATTAATTGCCAAATTTGTTCCCCGGGATAATAATAAATTATTTTTTCCGGAGCCTTCAATTAATCTTGTACTTCCAGATATTGTTAACATTGGCTTCTTTCATTACCAAATAAGAGAAGTATTTCTTATCTCTTAAAATAGTGTGCGTTGTAGCACTATCTATAAGACATAAATCATCGTAATTGATCTTGGGTCAACTGATGACTGGGGAATTTTCATATTCTTCATAAAATAAAAGGTACATTATAAGGAATGTGAAAACAAACAACTTTAAGAAACTGCACTAGAAATGTAGAAACTAGTAAAACATGATGTTTTAGGAAATACACTTAAGGAAAACAAACTAGTGACAAACATAAAAGTAAACAACAGTTTTTCTAATAGTACTATTCCTAGTTAAATGATCAGTTCTTCAGTCAATATCATCATAGAAGTCTCAAGCTTCTAAATAAGTAATATTTGAGAGGAATTTAAAATCATCATCTTTATAAGCAAGATTTGCCTCAATATCATCATGTTTGTTTGAGGGAGTTGCTTCATCATCATTATTTCGAAAGATCAGGTCTGCCTCCATGTTATTTTCTCTCCCTTTGAGGGAGGCCTGATAAAGCTTGACAAAATGATCGGGCGTACGACAAACACGTGCCCAATGACCTTTCATACCACATCGGTTGCACATATTAAATTTACCTCTTGACGGATTATTTTGAGGACCCTTATTGGTCTCTTGTTTATTCTCACCATGCTAACGATAATTATGACGTCTCTTTCCACGACCACGGCCACGACCACGATAATTATTTTGCCTTCTTTCAGGCTGATCATAAGCTGTTGCTGCATTCACTTCAGGGAATGGAGCAGACCCAGTGGGACGGAATTCATGATTTTTCATTAATAGAGTATTATTCTGCTCAGCCACAAGTAGGCATGAAATTAAATCAGCATACTTTTTGAACCCTTTTTCACGGTATTGCTGTTGTAGCTGCACATTTGAAGCATGAAAAGTGGTAAAAGTTTTCTCGAGTAAGTCCTCATTAGTGATAGTTTCTCCACACAATTTTAATATGGAACTTACTTGATGGATAGCAAAATTATATTCAGTTGCAGTTTTAAAATCTTGGAACCGAAGATGCATCCAGTCATAACAAGCTTTCGGTTATACCATCAGTTTTAGGTGTTCATATTGATCCTTCAAATTATTCCACAATTCAGTTGGATCTTTCACAGTTAAATATTCAGGTTTTAATCCTTCATGGAGATGATGACGAAGAAAATCATATCCTTGGCTTTATCGTGACTTGATACTTTATTTCCTTGTTTAATAGTATCCCTAAGACCTTTAGCGTCAATGTGAATTTCAGCATCGAAGACCCATGAGAAATAATTTTTTCCGATGATATCAAGTGCCACAAATTCAAGCTTTGATAAGTTCGACATAGTAGCTATCATAGAAAATAAACGAGTTAGTTAAATACTTTGGAGATATTAATTAGACTACATATATAGATTAATAAAACCATACCAATAGAGGAGTATATCTATAATTTTAGAGTGAACAGTTACTTTCCCCCAGCATCAAAAAGTGGGAACTATTCCTTGATAATTGTTGGTTAGGGACATCAAGATTTTAGCAGTGTTTCATAAGAAAATAATAGCAAGCTTAATCTTTAGAAAAGACCATGTCAACTTAGTTAATGAATAAAAAGAAATTGACCAATAGAACAGATGAAAGAAGACAGAATGAAAATTCAAAGCAATCACAAATTAAAAGATATGACTATGTTTATACTGTGTTACGAATAAGGAACACCATTTATCCATTAAAGCAAAATCTTGATTTGTGAAGAATAAATGGATATAACACATACCTTAATAAAATTTAATTTTGGAGGAACTTGATTAGAGCTTCATGCTGATAACGTGTTGTAAAATAAAATTGTATAGTAAAATTAAAAAGCAACAAAAAGGCGCAGAGAGAAAGAGAAAGCAAGGAGTAGTACTTTTCTACATTATTTTTGGATGTCATTTTCATTTACAGAGCATAGCTATTTATAGCCTAATGAAACTTGGGCTAGAGGAGTTGCTACAGTGATAGCCAACATGGCATCCACGTGTCATCCATATTTGTTCACAACAGCTAGGAGTTTAAGAAAGAAATAAAACTTTTAAAACTTAATAAGCCATAATATTTATGTGGCTGTGAACAGAGGCGGATCCAGGATTTAAATCTTGTGGGTTCAATCTTAAGATTTTTAGTCTTGAACCCTTTGTATTTTAAAAGTTATGGGTTCATATCTACTATATAGTACCATTTTAATAATTACTTACACATAAATTTATGCTCCGCGTTGAAAGTTAGGGGGTTCACTTGAACCCCAACTTAATAGGCTAGATATGCCCCTGGCCATTAATTATTTCATTAAGGGTAAAAGATGAAGTTTAAGTTAAATTATGTCTTGTATCATTCTTTTTTAGACAGATTAAAAAGGAAAATATATCACATAAATTGGAACAGAGGGAGTAGTTGGACAATCAAAAGGATATTTTCTTTGACCAGAATCATACTTTCTAAATTTTTTTGAATTGTTAATTATTGTGACTTATATTACTTTTTATATATGTAGTACCTAAATATGTAATTTTTTTTTTTAAAAAAAAAAAATTAAAGATTTTATGTCCAATTTCACACCGAACATTAATTTAATTTGACCCTCGTAATCTGAATCAAAACAATCATTTTGGAATGTAGGGAGTAATTTGCATATTTATTTAATTGGCTATACAATGCCAAAAAAATTAAGAATGAGTTTTGTATTTGGGCTATTAGATGCCAAAAGTTAAAACTTGGATTGTTTTGTGCGAATATTTTGGAAGAACTTGGACGGTTTTCCCTTCAAATGGAGTGGTCTTAAATTTTTCCCTTCAAAATCAAAATATATGTCTAGCGGTGATAAGTTCTTTAAGGGTGTGAGCATAATTTATGGGATATTATGATGCAAAAAATAAATTTATGTCCTGCGAAAAAACTATATGCCTTGATGGCCAAAAATTAAAGACCATCACAAAATAGGGCTGAAAAGTGCAAATGACCCAATATTTTGCCCTCATTGTATTCCCACGTCAATTTTCCAAAGACAAAAATTAGGGATAATTTCAGAGACCTCCCCTAAGGTTTTGCTCTATCACACTGACTTCCCTCGTAGTTTACAATATTACGCTTACTTCTCTTATTTTGACTTATTGTGACAATTCTTTTTATCTATATGTTACTAATATAAAAAATTAAAATATGACAATTTTACCCTTACTAATATAATCAACCAGTCATTAGCTTAAAAAATAAAATCTTTACAGAGTTAAATGTATAAATTAATACAATTATAAGGTTAAGTTATATATTACTAATGTATCAAAAGGCTACTTGTAACTCTGAAGGCTTTTGCAATTCATTTTATCAACTGCACATCTCCTTCGAATTTCAATAAAGCAAATTAAAAGTGTAGAACTAATATTACCAAAATACCTACACATTGTCTACTGTAATCATCCCAGGGCAATTAGCAGGAATGCCCTTATTACAGGGTGGCCTTTAAGTTTTGCCCTTCAAAATGGTGGTCTTTAAAGTTTGCCCTTCGCTAGGGACCGCTTGGTCACGGGTTTAAACCCCCCACTCAGGCGAAAATTAAAAAAATTTCGCAAGGCATAAGTTCAGAAATAACTCTGCCTTAAGACAGAAAGGGCATAATTTACAAATTCTGCCTTAAGGCAGAAATTCTGCCCCATGCAAGTTATGCCTTAAGGCAGAAATTCTGCATTTTTTTACAACTTCTGCCTTGCAAAAAAAATTAAAATTTTCACTGAGCGGGGGTTCGAACCCGTGATCTGGTCCCAATAATAAGGGCAAACCTTAAAGACGACCAATTTGAAGGGCAAAACTTAAAGACCGCCCCAAATGAAGGGCAATCCGCGCAAAAAAAAGATCATCCCAACTAATTTATTCGTAATGCATTGCAGAAATCTCCAACATTTAACCTGTTATAACACTTTCATTAAAAGCTTTAATAAGGCATATATAGGAATCATACATTCGCAGGAGGAATATCTCATTCGATTTCTTTTGCAGAAATGATGGCTTATTACTCTAAAGCTGAAAATCATTTTTGCAAAAAAGACTGGAAAGGAAGAACTTGGAACAGAAAACTAGCTAGGCCTAGAGATTTAGGGCTTTTATTCTTTAAGAAAATTGTTAAATAAAATATCATACAATTAATTTTTAGTAATTAGAAGAGGCTCATAGAGCTAGTGGGGGTAGATTTGTCATGTCATAATTTTATATTAGTAATAAATAGATAAAAAGAATTGTTACAATAAAATTAAAATAAGGGAGGTAAGCGTAATATTAAACCACGAGGGAGGTCAGTGTAATAAAGCGCTGAAGGAAAGATTCTGAAATTATCCCAAAAATTATGAAAAAGAAATATTTATAAATTATATTACAATAGATATTTTTATTTATAAAATATTTTTAAAAATTATATAAATGTAATGTTGAGTTGATTTAGTTTGACTTTTTTTAGTTAAAACCTAACCAATTTTTTTTCCCAATATCAAACCAAATCACTAGTCCGATTTTGACCCGAATTATCAATTTGGTGTTGTTTGTCGATTTTCATTGTACACCCTTATTTATCAGTTAAAAGGATTTTGGACGGATAATAAGAAGGGTTTATCTGCAACAAACATTGTGGGACACTTACAACAGGTGAATAACGATTTTGGAAGACAAAAAGAACTAGCTTGCATTTTAGTTAGCATCAGTTTAACCGATGAAATGGCTAGTTAGGTCCTGTGGTTAGCTAGCTTAGCTAGTCCACTGGTTGATTTTAGTTACTGATCTTTTTGTATGCATACATGTATTTACCTAACATTTACAGAGAAGGATTGAATTCAGTTGCTATGCAGTCTTCTCACTAGGTCCTCTCATGATCTTCAGTTCATTTCATTTCAGTCTTCCCTGAGCTGGACAAGCATTCTGGAGCTTACTCAGTAGCTCCTCAAGTTTTGGCATCAGATTTTCCCCAGGATCATAAAATGGGCATATAGGCAGCCATAAGGATTGTGGCACACTAGAAGTAATCACGGAGTGGTCACTATGATTAGTATGACACGATGCTTGTACTGGAAGAACCAGTTTTCCAGTTTCAACCTTAGCATCATCGTAAGCATGTGAACCACCAATTAGATGTGAAGATGCTTGTCCAGAACCACAAATCTGGTCATCTGCAGAGTAGCCCTCTAAGGGCTGAGAAAATACTTCTTTTGAGTAGTTTGGTGTCACAGTACGAAATTGAGCATCTGTAGATGTGGGTTGAGAAGATGACAGAGAAGCATTGCAAATGATAGAATCTGGACAAACTTCTGTCTGCATTGGTAACTGGCAGACGCGCTTATGTTTTCGCTTTTGCTGTCGGGACTCGTGTGCAGTAACACCCTCAGTAGCTGAGGCAAGACGTTTTTTTGTGGCAGCTTTTTGCACTTGAGAAATTGGAGCACAGAGAGTTCCTTCATCTCTGTCATGGCCGGAGTGTTGCTGTCGGGACTCATGTACAGTAACACCCTCAGTTGCACAGAGAGTTCCTTCATCTCTGTCGTGGCCGGAGTGTTGCTGTCGGGACTCATGTACAGTAACACCCTCAGTTGCTGAAGCACGACGTTTATTTGTGGCAGCTTTTTGCACTTGACAGATTGGAGCACAGAGAGTTCCTTCACCTCTGTCGTCACCGCAGTGTTGCTGTCGGGACTCATGTACAGGAACACCCTCGGTAGCTGAAGCAAGATGTTCTTTTGTGGCAGCTTTTTGCACTTGAGAAATTGGAGCACGGAGAGTTCCTTCACCTCTGTCATCGCCGGAGTGTTGCTGTCGGGACTCATGTACAGTAACACCCTCAGTAGCTGAAGCAAGGCGTTTTTGTGTGGCAGCTTTTTGCACTTGACAAATTGGAGCACAGAGAGTTCCTTCATCTCTGTCGTCGCCGGAGTGTTGCTGTCGGGATTCATGTACAGTAACACCCTTGGTAGCTGAAGCAAGGCGTTTTTGTGTGGCAGCTTTTTGCACTTGACAAATTGGAGCACAGAGAGTTCCTTCACCTCTGTCGTCGCCGGAGTGTTGCAGTCGGGACTCATGTACAGCAACACCCTCAGTAGCTGAGGCAAGACGTTTCTTTGTGGCCGCTTTTTGCACTTGAGAAGCTGGAGCACAGAGAGTTCCTTCATCTCTGTCATCGCCGGAGTGTTGGTTCGGGATCCTTAGGTCTGCCATCTGCCTTTGAAGCTTTGCAATACGAGCTCGAAGAATGTCAGGTGAGTATTCTGATTGAAGGTTGCGAGACAAAATGCATTTAATTGCAGCTCTCAACACAGATATTTCACAATTTATAGCCTTTTCCTGTGAGCAAGTTTGGTACATTATGAGCACAGAACCAAAACTTAACCGTTCAAAAGATAAAAGAGATGAGTACTTACTTGGGCTTCACGAGAACCGAGTCCATTATCACGTATTTTCTTGGCTTGCTCTTTTGAGTATAGCACATAGTCTTTAAGGAGAGGCACAGGTGGAAACAAGTCAACAAGTTCATACACATAGATGTACCTAATTGCCAGCAGCCACTGTTTTCTCTTAATCAGATTTTCAATAAAGCCTATAAAAAAAAAATATAGAGAAGTCAGTTGTAAAGAATAGTTAGGATAAGAAGAATGACACTGGCAGAGAAAGATAATCTCCGACATCAATTTAAGTGTCAAGTAGAATGAGATGGAAAATAATTAGTTGTAGCATATAGGTGGAAATTTTCTGCTTCAGTGTGCAGGAATGACATGTTAGATGAAATAAGTTTCAGCACAAAGACCCATGTATCAACAGTAGCTAATGACCCTCTATCCAAAATAATGACTACTAATAGAAGATGTAATTATACTAGCAGTCTAGCACCCCAAAGTCTCACAATAATCAAAGATCGTAAAATAAAAAATAATACATATACACACACATACAAAAACAAACAAGGTTCATCACCCATTAAAGTTGCTATCAAGTAACTATACTTTATGCACTCTGATTAGAACTTCAGAAAGTTGCCAAGTATGCTGCAAGGAAAGAATGGAAAGGACAATAACAGACAACTAAAAAGGTTACTGTTTAAAGATCCAGTCAAAAAATATCACTTCGTCCTGCCAAATAAATAAAACCATAAACGTGCATATTGTCACAGAGAGAAAACATACTTCACAACTGAAGTAGAACATAAATGCTAATCCAATACCTTTGATGAAATTACCAACTTTCTCTCCCAATAAAATTAGAAAGCATTGCAACTAATTAAGTCTCTTGGAGAAGGAACAAAAGATGATCAAACTATTTACCATAGACAAAACATCCAAAAAGGCCATAACAACATGAATTGGTCAATCAAAAGATAACAGTCATGCATGTGAGAGCTGAATAAAGTTGAAAAATGGAAACCCAACATATAACCAGTAGCTGATATCATGCTTGGTCAGTATGTGCATATGCATAAAAGAAAGAAAGAGAGAGAGAGAGAGAGCATACATGGGATCTTATCTGCTAACTCTAGGATTTTGAACAGATTAATTGCTCTTGTAGAATTGTAAACAATCTTCAATAGACGTAGAAGCTCATCTGAATCAAAAGATGATGATAATTCAAAAGTAGCTAGAAGTTGCAAAAAGCCTAGGACCTCTGAAGGATTCAGCTGCGATCCGGTAAATGTTTTTTGCCACTCAACAGCAAGCACAATTGCATCTATTTTAACCTGTGGTGTTATTTCTGGAGAAACTTCTCTCAGATGTTCCAACAAATCAGAGAAACTCTTCATAACTAATGGGCCATATTTATACTTCCCCAAATTGGCAGAACGACACTTCCGCAATGCATCCAAGACAACCTTTGCAGGATCTGATAAAAAATGAATAAAACTTAATGAACAACCAGAGGTTAAATCGCATCCCTTGCGTTTCATCTCCACATTGTTGGAAAGAGGTTGAGTTTTAGAGGGATGTTCTCCTGAGAAGGTTAAATAGAACACACGATGTCATTAATATTCCACAACAATAAATAACACATAAGACTGACCAAATTTTAATTCTTACAAGAAGTCTTACCTGCAATACCAAGTACATGAAAAATCGGATATGCATTATCATCCTGTGCTGCAGTGTGGCACAAACTCTCAAGCTCATCTTTATCGAAGGCAGATGCCAAGCCGTAGGCACCCACTAGAAGCAGAAAACCCAAGATTCCCAGATGGTCTTCTGTTTCAGCTTTCATCTTTTCTTTCCAGTCAAATGCAAGCTTGCGAGCTTCCAGTTTGGCTTCTGGTTTAAGTTTTGGTGAGAGTATCATCAATTGTTCCAGTAGAAAGATGCAACTTTTCCGGATAACACTACGAGCAAATAAAATTTCTTCATTATGAGGTCCTGGAGGATAAAATCCTTCAAGTGCTTCCAACACAAGCATCCCCGAGTCAGATGACAATTTGAGAGCTCTAGAGATTTCAATCCGCAACAACTCCTGTTCTTTCCAATGATTGTTCAGAAAAGTCTGCAAGTTCTTTCCGCCCATGCTCACAAGGATGGCAGCCATAGCATTGGAATGACCTAACATGCAAGTGGAGGCCTTTCCAGTGGATGAGGTATAGCTGAGGGCCTTGATATCAGCTCGAACAGATGGACTAGTTGATTCCTTGTGTTTCAGCTGAGTCTGCTGTGGTTTTTGAGCCTCAGAAATGACAGATGCAGTTACATCTGCCTTGAAACCTGTCATCAAAACTATTTAGTTGTCAAAATCCTTTCTGCCTTTGAATAAATGGAATGACAGTAACCTGCTCACATTTAATCTATCACCGACAACATACCATTCTATGAATATCCACAATGCAGCCATAAAATAGTTGAGAATGCTAAGAACGTGCAAGGAAAGCGTATTTTGATCAAACTTTTCAGTATTTTTTTAACGGAAAAGGTCCAAAAATACCCCTAACGTATGGGAATTGGCTCACAAATACCCCCAACCTATTTTTTTGGCTCAAGAATACCCCTCAAACTAACACCCTAATTTTGATGGTATTTTTTCAATTTTAAAATGCTATGTGGCTTATTTTGATTGGCCACATATATTATTTAATTTAAAAATTAATCCCCACCCATTTAATTTAAAAATCAACTCCCAACACCATCTCAACCACCTTAGTTTGATTCTTTCTTCTTCTTTTTCCATTACAGAATCCTCTTCAGCTAAGCAAACAAAAAACACACAAAAAACAAAAACAATGGGGGATCAGATGGCTAGAGGAGAAGAATTCATTAAAAAAGCAGAGAAAAAACTCCACGGTTGGGGACAGTTTGGCTCAAAATACGATGATGCTTTAGCTTTGTTTGATAAATTTATTAGCTAAATTGATAATCGATTGCTGGTGTTATTTTTATTTTTATTGTTATTTTGATGAAATATTCTACTTATTTATTTTTTGTTTTTAGATTTTCTAGTTTGAGCTGATTCAGAATGCTTATTTTAAATTTATTCAATAGAGCTGCTAATTGCTTCAAACTCGCTAAATCATGTTAGTTTTACTAACGCCAATTGTTAATATCTTATTACTAATAGTTACTATCTTTGATGAAATAATCGACTTCAGTATTGTAGTTTTGAATCGACTTCAGTATTGTAGTGATTGCCTGTGATTTCATTTTTTAGGATTATTTTCAATCAATTGTTGCTAATTGCTTCAAACTCGCTCAATCAACAACAACAACAACATACCCAGTCGAATCCCACAATGTGAGGTCTGGGGAGGGTAAAGTGTACGCAGACCTTACCCCCACCTTGGAAGGTAGGGAGGCTATTTCCGAAAGACCCTCGGGCTCAAAAGAAAACAAGGGAAAAGAGTCCGATACGGACAAGCAAATCAAAGCAATGCGAAAATGAGAAATAATAAGAGCAAAGAAATCATGATAAAACAGCATGGACAGACAAGACCCAACACATAAAAGCAGGATAATAATACTCCTAAGACGGGAAAGAAATCCTCGTGGCCCCCCACTAGCCCTCTACCCTGATACTCGACCTCCACTCCCTCCTATCACCGGTCATGTCTTCGCAAGCCGGTTAGCGCCATATCCTCGCCGAATCACCTCTCCGGTGCCTTCTTTGGCCTACCCCTCCCTCTCTTCAGGCCCACCACTGCCAGCCTCTCACACCTCCTCACTGGCACATCAACACATCTCCGCTACACATGGCCGAACCATCTCAACCTCCCTTCCCGCATCTTATCCACCACTGGGGCCACACCTACCTTGTCCCGAATCACTTCATTCTGAATCCTATCTCTCCTGGTATGCCCGCACATCCATCTCAGCATCCACATCTCTCGCTACCTTCATCTCCTGCATACGAGCTTTCTTAATCGGCAAGCATTCCGTCCCATACAACATAGCTCTTTGCCTAACCACCGCTTAACTTTTCCCTTAGCATAAAAGGCACCTTTTTATCGCACAACACCCCCGAAGCCGAGCTTCCATTTCATCCATCCCGCTCCAATACGATGTGTGACATCGTCGTCAATCTCACCATTCCCTTGGATGATCAACCCGTGGTTAAGTTACAAAATGGATTAGATTAAATGGGTGAGGATTAATTTTTAAATTAAATAATATATGTGGCCAA
Organism: Lycium ferocissimum; assembly: GCF_029784015.1. Classification (NCBI taxonomy): domain Eukaryota; kingdom Viridiplantae; phylum Streptophyta; class Magnoliopsida; order Solanales; family Solanaceae; genus Lycium; species Lycium ferocissimum. Next base: position 51,309,723 of record NC_081349.1, on the reverse strand, counting down.
TCAAAACAAGCTACATGGCATTTAAAAATTGAAAAAATACCATCAAAATTAGGGTGTTAGTTTGAGGGGTATTCTTGAGCCAAAAAAATAGGTTGGGGATATTTTTTTACCAAATAGGTGGATGGAGGAGTATTTTTGGACCAATAGGTGGATGGAGGGTATTTGTGAGTCATTTCCCATACGTTAGGGGTATTTTTGGACCTTTTCTGTTTTTTTAATAAAGCAAGTGCTATTAATAAACGGCATCAAGAAGATGCAAGAATTACAAGATGTGGCATTTGAGCTTACAAAAAATCTCTGGCTGACTATACAAACTATCTAAGCCAGAACTAGTGAGTTAATAAAGTCCTGAAGATGTTCTGCACTAACGGCAGGATACAAATTGGACCAACTAAACAGATTGGCAATACACCTTGCCTTTAAAATACCTAAAGAAGTTGACTATTCATCAAAACATCTCCTATTGCTCTCCAACCAGTATTTATCAAATAAGGCATCTATTGTTTGAAGATAATAAAAAAAGTACGATGTTAAGAGACTTCAACACCTCCAGAGGAATTGGCCACTTAAAGTTAAATCTCAGACAAACCATTCCTTTCTTTTTTTGATTAAGACAAGCATTTCTTTTTCCCAGTTACAACATAATCTATTAGTTCCTCACCATTTTGGAACAAGCTTTAGTGACCCCAGATCAATGCTAATAGTAAAAGAAACCTCGTCACACTCCTACTATGGCAGTTTGCACACCAAATGTTACACGGATATCTGCATTCTGCCCTGTCTTTTCGTGCTACAGAGCAATACAAGCTGTACCAAAATAGTACTACAACAACAACAACATACCGAGTGAAATCCCACAAGTGGGGTACGGGGAGGGTAGAATGTACGTAGACCTTACTCCTTAACCCTACCTTGGGAGGTAGAGAGGCTGATTCTGGTAGATCTGCACGAAACTAGTACACTTTCACAAATGAATGCAAAGCATCCCTTGATTACCCTATGATCTCATAATCAGATACCTAACAGGGGACTGTCTGATCAAATTGAATATCTTTTCACTTCAGACTAGTAGGCAAAAGTATATTCATTAATCAAATGCCAATCACTAATTAGCGTTGGGCAATGCAAAATCATTCCTTTACAATCATAATCCATTAAAGCTTATTTACTTTTTTTTGTAAACAAAAGGCTCATTTAATTTCTATGACAATTTTTAATATTTATTTTAAAGTTAAAAAATATCTAACTATGTAATTTCAGATTGTACAACCAAACATGATGCTTACATAATAATTATGTAATACCTTATGGAAAATAAAGTAGAACCTTGAATTTACTATACTATGTAATTAAATGATATTATAATTACTATTCTAATAATTACATGGTGTTGTCCCAAACATAATTTTCCAGGCATAGCTACTTATCTACATCAAATTTGTATTTTCGACAAGAGAAATATTGTACTAAAATTTTTTATTGTTGAAGAGGTAGGGGTAAGGTCTGCATACATCCTGCCCTCCCCATACCCTACTTGTGGAATATTGTACTAAATTATGATACTTCAGTTTTGTTTCAATAAAATAGCATTTTGTTAATAAAGTCATACTTTTCAATCAAGAGTTTAAGCTGCAAATCACGTGTGCCTTAGATGCTAGTAATACAAATTCCGGTTGCATCAATAGCTAAGTGATTGAGACTGCCAAAACAAAATCTAATTGATCATCACTATCCATCTGACTACGTACTAGACCTTATCCTTTCACCATATTTCCTATATTTATGTGAATAAAGAATGCATAATAGATAATACATTAATTTTCTTACCCCATGGTAGCCTAGGTTCGGCAAGAAAAGATGTAGAGGGAATGCTACAAAAAGAATAACATATGAATATAATCTATACTTACAAGGAATCTTCTCTGTGAAACCAAGAAGGCGACACAACTCCTTTGACTTGTTATGCTCAGCTACGACAGCCAGCAGGTTCATAAGCTCATCCGGATCAAAAGCAAAGACCAGATTAAAAGAAGCCAACAGATACAAGAAGCCCAAGATCTCTAATTGATTCCCAGTCATTTTAAACTTCCACTCACTTGCCAGTTTCATTGCTCTTTCTCTCACAGTAGGTTGAATCTTCGGTGAGACTCTAATTAACTGCTCTAACAGAAGAATGCAGGTCTTCCTGGCAACACTGCCCTCAAACTCTGTATCTCCCTTCATCATCATCAAGTGGGGAGGATAGAACCCTTCCATTGCATCAAGCACCAATTGTGCAGGGTTGCGAGACAAATGAAGGGTCCTAAAAACATCATCAGACATTGAATCTAGCTTCTTCTCGTGCTCATTTAAGAATATCTGTAAAGCCTTCCCATCCATTGTCAGAACAAGTTTTATATCAGCAGAATCAGTAGAGGTGGTATCAGCTTCTACATTGTCAATAGGCTCAGGAGCATTACCAATAGTTTTCAGTTGCTTCATTTTTTCCTCAAGCACTTTAAACCAATCTTCCATGTGTTTTTCTCTTTGTTCAACCTCTCTAAATTTCACCTCAACCTGTTTCTCTTTAAGTTCTATATCTTTCATGCTTTTCTTGAATAATCCTTGTTCTGTTTGGTATTTTTCCTTTTCTAGTTGAAACTCACCATTAACTAAATCCAGTTTCTTCTTCGTAGAATCAAGTTCTTCTGAGGGCTGCCTATATCCCTCTTGAACAGAACTAAGCTCTCCCTCCCTTAATTGGAGTCTTTCCTCAAGTAAATTCAACTCCTGCTCCTTGAGTTCAAGTTTATTCTTGATTGTATCCACACTCTTGTCCTTGTGCTCCAATTTCTTCTTCATTGTGGTCAGGTGGTCTTCATTGATAGTAAGTTTCTTCTTTAAAGAATCCAAGTTACTTGTCTTCCCTTGGAGTTCCTTCGTCACAGAATCCAACATAGTTACCTTCTCTCTTAGTTCCCTTTTACAAGAACTAAGCTCTCCCTCCCTTAATTGGTGTCTTTCCTCAAGTAAATTAAACTCCTGCTCCTTGAGTTCAAGTTTATCCCTAATTGTATCCACACTCTTGTCCTTGTCCTCCAATTTCTTCTTCATTGAGGTCAGGTGGTCTTTGTTGATACTAAGTTGCTTCTTTAAAGAATTCAAGTCACTTGTCTTCCCTTGGAGTACTTTCGTCACAGAATCCAACATAGTTACCTTCTCTCTTAGTTCCTTCCTAATAGAACTGAGCTCTCCCTCCCTTAATTGGACTTTTCCCTCAAGTAAATTCAACTCCAGCCCTTGGAGTTCAAGTTGATTCTTAATTGTACCCAGACTCTTGTCTTTGTGAGCCAGTTCCTTCTTCATTGAGGTCAGGTGGTCTTCCTTGATAGTAAGTTTCTTCTTTAAAGAATCCACATTACTTGTCTTTTCTTGGAGTTCCTTTGTCAACATAGCCTTCTCTCTTAGTTCCTTTTCTCTGAGTTCCTTCGTCGCAGTGTCCAGCCTATTTTCCTTCATTGTAAGTTCCTTCCTCGCAGAATCCAAGCTCATTACTTTTGTTTCAAGTTCCCTCGTCGCAGTGTCCAGCCTATTTTCCTTCAGTATAAGTTCCTTCCTCGCAGTGCACAGCCTATTTTCCTTCATTGTTAGTTCCTTCCTCGCAGAATCCAAGCTCGTTACTTTTGTTTCAAGTTCCTTCGTCGCTTTGGTTAGCCTATTTTCCTTCACTGTAAGTTCCTTCCTCGCAGAATCCAAGCTCTTTACTTTTGTTTCAAGTTCCTTTGTCGCAGTGTCCAGCCTATTTTCCTTCATTGTAAGTTCATTCTTCGCAGAATCCAAGCTCGTTACTTTTGTTTCATGTTCCTTTGTCGCTTTGTCTAGCCTCTTTTCCTTCATTGTAAGTTCCTTCCTCGCAGAATCCAAGCTCTTTATGTTTGTTTCAAGTTCCTTCGTCGCAGTATCCAGCCTATTTTCCTTCATTGTAAGTTCCTTCCTCGCTGAATCCAAGCTCCTTAGTTTTGTTTCAAGTTCCTTCTCCCTCGATTGTAAAATATTTTCCTTAACTTGAGAATCTTCAGCGAATTTTCTCTCTTTCAAATGAAGGGCATCTGATTCTTCGCGAACCTTATTCAACTTTTCCTCAAACTCCTTCTCCTTCATACTAATCTCCATAAACCTATTTTCAACCGACTTCTCAAGATTCTCTATTTCTCCCAAAAGGCGTTCCCCCATCTTCTCTTGCTCGTTCAGCTTTTTCTCTCTCAATTTCACAGCTTCATCAAACTCATGTTTGACTAAAATGAGGTCTTTCCAGTGGCATTCCAAATCCCTGATTTCTGTCTCCCGAAATGCACAAAATTCTTCCTCTTTTACCTCAACTTCTTTCCGTCTCTGCTCCACGGATTCCCTGATCAAGTCAAGTTCATGAGAACTCTCGACCACTGATTCTTTTACTGAACTCAAGTGCTTCTCCCTGACCTCCAGTTCATCGAAGCATTGTTGGAAACCCTTGGTGGTCAAGTCAGAAACCTCTTCAAAACTCTTCCATTCATTCATTAACATCGACATTGTTTTCCTTAAACCCTTCTTCATCACCTCATTTTGTTGCATAACTTCGGATATCTTCTCCAGTACAGCCATAAAGAGCGTTTTATTTGCTCATAGAAGAGCAACAAAATGAGACACACCAGGCTTCAACCAGCAGCTTTTTCTTGAACCTGTAATGCGGCGTTAAAAAGTGGATTAGAGATAAAGCAAAACAACAACAAACAACATACCCAGTGTAATCCACAAGTGGGGTCAAAAGGGAAGGTAAAGCACATGAAATAAAAAGGGAAATGCAATGGAGTATAAGAAAAGGCCAGGAGTGAAAGCTAACTGTGTGTTTGCTATGGAGGGAAAAAAAAAAAATCTAATTTTCTCATGCTTAGCTAGTCAAAATATTTTAGAAAATACTTTCTCTAAGAAAACAAGTTCCTTAAAAGTGAGGAAAACGACTTCCCTAATGAAAGTAGGGAAAACAAGTTCCAGAAGTGACGTTCCAAGTTCATTATCTCCTCCCAACCCACCCAACACCCCCGATCCCCACCCCATGACCATCCCACCCCCCGCCACCCCCACTCCCCACCGCATCCTACGCCCATGATACGATTTAAAATGGAAGAGCTTGGAGCTTGCAGGTTTGCACTTTGAAGATAATGGGAGAGGTCAGCTAATTAGTTAACAAGTTCTACTTCTTGCATTTAAAACCTCTGTTGCTCGGACTCTCCAAAAATGTTGCCGCACCCGTGTCAGATACTCCAAAAATACACTAGTTTTAGAGTATCCACATGCACCCATCGACATTTTTGAAGAGTCCGAGCAACATAGTTTAAAACCACTTAGCTAGTTTGCTTTATTACTTAACTACCATTATAAATTTTTAGTCCCTAGCCTCCTAAATCACTACATGTTTCCTTACCTTAGCACTAGTTCTAGCTTACTTCTTCAGTTCTTAGCTCAAATTCTAACTTACAGCACCCCATAATGTCCTGCTAAATTACATATAAATGCTCTTGTGATAATTTTTTTTTTCTTACTTACCGAGCACTAGAAAATAAGCAACAAGCTTATTTTCCAAGAAAAAAATCTTCCATCATACCAAACACACCCTATAAGGAAAAAGAGTGAATACCCATCTCCAGAAAACCCCCTAATACTCAAAATATGCAGCTACATTTTGGGTTCATAACCAAATCTAAATTTGAGGTTAATGGGTCAAGGACAGAAGCATTGTGGGAAGGTCATAGCTAAGAGAGAGAGAGAGAGTAGGGAAATACCTGGAAGTAGCCAGCTAAATGATGAGGGACATAGGGGAATGGTCGGAACATTGGAGTGGAGTGACCACCCGTCCAAAAGGTGACTGTCAAGGAGGGAAGGGTTGTTGTGTTCTAGAACTCACGGAACCAAACTGACCCGAACCAAAATACCCCAATTTTTTTATTTTTTTATTTTTTTATACAAAAGTATCTTTAGCGCAGTATTAAAATATATTCCTCATTCTCCTTTAGCGTAATAAAATACTGCGCTATAGGCAGCAACATAAAACCCGATCGGGTTTCACCATTGGTCCCATCCATGGCCAAAAAAAATTCAAAAACGCCATTGGAGGCGTTTTGAAGGTGGTCCCCACTTCAAATGACGTCATTTTCTATTAATTTTCATCAGGAAAGTTTAGATTTGAATATTTAAAGTCGGGAAGGCTTTGTTAATATTCTAAGTTCGAATTTTGAAAAAAAGCGGCGTACAACTCCATTAAAATAACCCTATAAAAATCTTCGATTAAGATTTTCTACTATGAACTTTTGTTATTATTTTATTATATACATTATATTCTAAGCATGTTTAACATTTAATCATCGTTAATTTCCAAAAAAAAAATCAATTTTTTTTGTCCTTGATCGATCGGGCTGGGCAGGGCAGTAGCTTTTGCTACTGTTCCTTTTTTCTTTTTGTCTAATTTATTATTTATTATATGTTTATGAATTGTTAATTTGTTAGATGTTTATGAATTGTTAATAGTATATGTTTATGAATTGTTAATTTGTTATATGTTTATGAATTGTTAATAATTTAATTGTTTACAAATTGTTTAATATAGTAATGTACTATTATTTGTATAATATGCAATTATTAATTAATTAGTTGTTAATTATTGATTATGAATTGATATTTTGTTAATTGTTTATGAATTATTATTTTGTTAATAGATTATGAATTGTTAAATCTATATTATTTTAAAAGCATGAATATATATGTTAAATAAAAAAAATTATCTAAAAAAGAATAGTTAAAGTTCTTCTTTTAATATTTATGTTCACGGAAATAAAAATTATTATGAATTTCATAAATACATACGTTAACGATAAAATGCAAAGTTTCTAAAAAAAAATGTGATTGACGAATATACTCTTTTAGTCTAATTTTATCATATTTGTGTTGGCTATTTGGTCAACTAAAAATTTATCACATATTCAAAATAGAGTTTTAAACAAATATTACTGCTGAATTTTGATTCCCAAACTAATTAATTTAAAAGTCTTTGCCATCACATAATTCAAAACCCTGTGTCCTTACTATCACATATGAAATTTACTGCACATTTAATGTGACGAAAATTATTCTGAAAAATAATTATTTTCTTCCAATATTTGGTTGGAAAGTGAAAATAATTTTTGGGAAAGACTATCTACTAAAGATTGATAACAAAATTATCAAATCAAATATTCAGAATCGTGCGAGCCAGTAAATATTTGATTTTTATACATTCAAAATAAATATTGTATTCAAGATAATAATTAGATATTATTTTTTCAAGTTTCTTATCAATAGAATATAAATAATATTATAAAAATCGACAAGAAATATTCGTGCAACACACGTCTATAGAGACTAGATACCCCCAAAATATAGTAATCTCCTCTTATGTTAATTATGGCATTGTTACTTTATTTATTTGTGAAATTCTTTATCCCATGTTAATTATTCACAAGATATAATACAATATAATTCACATATTTCCCACAAATGATTAATTAGTTAATATAATTTCTCTTTAATTTCAAGAATAATGATTAATTTAGTTTCTGCAGACCCGACTCTTTCATGGATCCGAATGTTCTCCCGGGGCCCGATGATCACCTGGGGCCCGCTGTTCACTCAGGGCCCGATGATAGATCAGTATTGTCTTTGCAAGACAATCATAGGTCAGAGTTATTTTCGGCTGGTACTTTAGGGCTATCGACTAGGCTCCGTCCCCATAGGTTGCAGAGAGCGTGAGCTCTTTTACGCGAGCGCCTCCCACACCCCCGCATCTTAGAGATATTGTTTTGGGGCGGTATCTATCGTTGCGTGTCCGTTGGTCGGGTACAGCATAATTGGGCGCTCATTACGGCCATGGTTGAGCGGTGGAGGCCGGAGACACATACCTTCCATCTACGCACTGGTGAGGCCATGATTACACTTCAGGATGTGGAGGTCCTCTTTGTATTGCGGGTAGATGGAGAGTCATTATACACTTGGTACGAGCCTCCTCCTGGTAGTACATGGGTGACGGAGTTGATTAAGCTCACCCACTTCGTGCTGTAATGCCGTATTTTTAAAGGTATATATGTCGGGTGAAGACAGCGCACTCGTATTTACTTATTTCCGGAAGAAGATCTGTAAAGGACGACACTCGCCGGGGACCCATTGTTGATCGTCGTACGTTTACCTCGGTTATTATATTCGGGGGCATCTTGTTCCCGAACTCATCGTGTGCCTTTGTCACTTTACGTTTATGTTGGTCTTCGAGCATCCGGACCGCTCGAGAGACTATGGCCTTCGGGCGGTCTTCGTTTTGGCGTATCTTTTTGGCATGCCTATGCCCGAGCGTCTATTGGGCGTGTTTAACGATGTGTGTGGATATTTTGCTCTTCTCTAGGTAATATTTTAAGTGTGTGTTTCTTTAATGTAAACAAACCTCTTGAAACGACGACTAAAAAATCATATTTTCTAATATCGCTTACAGTTATGGGCGTGGGAGAGGATGCTGCCTTTTCAACCCGTACCTAGGCATCACCTCGATATTGAAATGCCCTATGCGAGGAGGTGGACGGCTGGTTTTGACCAGGATGTGGATATGCACCACACTATTCTTCCATTCCGAGACCAGCTTGATCACATGACGGATAATGCGGTAAAACTATTTAACTTTATATTATTAATTTAATTAAACGTCTTTTCTACTTGGTGGTCACTAATTTGTATTTATATGTTATGCAGCTATTTATATGGACGTCGTACGCTGCTATATTGGATGGGTTGCCGGCCTTTTGCAGGGTAGGTCAGGGGGTTTGGAGGTCGCGGTGTCCATTGATACACCTGGACATCGTTGAGGACCACATGCCCGAGCACGTCTTACGACAGTTTGGGCATACACAGAGTATACCCCCTGACGTTCATCATGAGCTCCGACACTATCAGCGGGAGGATCGGGCCACCGTTGATGGTGAATTTCTGGCTTTCATGGTTGTCAAGCTCCACTGTTGGGAGAACAGGTTGGGCACTTTAGCGGTGGTCGGCCATTTGACTCCCATTCAGGATTACATGTCTTTGGTATTATCGGATCACACGCCGATTGATCGGTAACCCAGCTTTGCGTCCCTCAAGGGATGTAGGATACTCAGCACTCGCGGGGCAGTACAAGGCATTGATTATTTAAAGTTCTTATTTTATATATATGGAAAAATACTAAATTATTAATTCCAAAATGTATTCTTTCTTGGGCGTTTTTGTTTAATGCAGATGCTTCTTCTATAGCTATGTCTACTTCAAAATATTTTTGTATTAATTCTATGTTCATAAAGGTTGACTCAGTAGGTTCATTTTCATTAAAAAAATCTAGAATACTTAGACTTAAGAATATACCCAGAAAAGAAATATAGAGCATTAAAAGATCATAGTATTATAAAGTGTAACCCGATGACGAAGCCTATATTTATTTTCAAGTCTCTTACCCATTTTATAAATATTATATATATATATATATATATATATATATATATATTCGCGCCGGTGGGTCACGGAGCGACCCGTTCGAGAGCTTCTCGTAGCCCCCCCCCCCCCGAGGAGGAGGTGTCTTCTCGTACGAGACTATCGAGCCACGGGTAAGATTTTGGGAAAAGTGTTCAAAACACACTTAAACTATGGCCAAAGTTGCCATAACACACCTAAACTTTGCGGGGGTCCTATAAACCCCCTGGACTTATTTTTTGTGTATTATCTACGCTTTCAAATGGACAAAGTCACCCAAACTCTTTTGAGTGTATGCACGCGCTCCACTATAGGAAATTTGATATTTAGCGACCACTTCTTAACGAAGGGAGATGAATCCGGTTGTTATAAGTGCACTTATAGTGACCAAATCTTTTTCCAGTCGTTAGAGCTAATTTTTCTTTCAATTATCCTGCCTTTTGCTTTGTGCCTTTTGTGTTGAATTTGTGACTGTTCAAGAATTTGTGCCTTTTTGCTTTCCTTTGTGTTGAGTTTAAAAGATTTAATTATTCTTCAATTGGGTATTTTTCATTTCTCCACTTTCCAAAAATTTCAAACCCAAAAAACTCCATTTTAACGACCAATATCAAACGGGTCTTTTTCGATATTATATAGGATTTGTGACATTGTCAACATTGAAAACATGATTAATCATAGTGGATTAAGATAGTAGAACCGTAAACAAAAACTCCATTAGGGACGTCGAGTTTCGACTTGAAGCTTTCGTATCCGGGTCTTCAAATTCCAAATTTGATGAATAAAATTCTTAGGCCGATTGTTTGAACCAACTCGAGCTTAGAAGATGTCCGGAATGTGAAGAACGAACGACTCCATGATTGCCATGAACAAAGCTTGAATATTCGAACTCGAATTTTCGGGTTGCCGCAAATGAGCTCCATTTCGAGTGGGTGATATATATATATATATATATATATATATATATATATATATGATATATATATATATATATATCACTATGAAGAAGATGAATGTGTGTGTGTGTGTGTGTGTGTGTGTGTGTGTGTGTGTGTGTGTGTGTGTGACCCCCCCGGACTTATTTTTTATGTATTATTTACACTTTTATATGGAATCTTACGCGCTCAAAGAGTAGATGATATCGCTTGTAGAGGTCATCATATAAAAGCGTACAAAATACACACAAAAAATAAGTATAGGGGGTCATAGGACCCCCCGCAAAGTTTAGGTGTGTTATGGCAACTTTGGTCATAGTTTGAGTGTGTTTTGAACCCTTTTTCCCTAAGATTTTTACTTAAAATCAATTTTATTCAATATAAGGTGAATATTAACTTAATTTTTTTAAGTTTCATTTGGACCTCGAACAGCATCTCATCTAGGAGACTACATCATATTTAGCACTAGACCCATCTCAGACGCCTACAAACCCACCTCAGGAGCATACTCAGGTGCTCGTCGATACACATGTTTGATTATTCAACAAACGTTAATGCATTCAATTGAATAAATAAGAAATGGTACTAATTATTATATATTTTTCAAGTTCGTCCCCGGCGCTCGCGGTGGCAACTCAGAACGAGGAAGGGTCGAGTTTCGGACCCCGGCTCAACCTGAGGTTCTGAGCGTGCCAGCGGGACTAGATCCTAAGAAGAAGCATGTTCTAGTCAAGGGCACAAGGGCCAGGGGAAGAGGAGATGATCATGACTTGGAGCGCCCGATTATTAAGCGGAAAAAGGGTGATGGAGACGATGGCGAGCGCGGTGGGGATGGTATGAGCCTTAGGCCTAAGGATAGTCTCCAGCATACTACATGTCGGACCCGCTAGTACATACAATAATCTTGTACAGTTTAAGTAAATATTATATATTTAAAGCGTTTATATTTATATTTATAAATATTATCTTAGTCTTTATTATTGTTTATAGTGTCACAACCTAAATTGATAATAAAAAAAACGTAACACATTCGAAATAAAGTTAAGCATTAATTTAAAAATAATACGAAACCCTAAAACATAAATAACGTAAAGCTAATGACTACAAGTCTTCAAACAAAAATGGACTTCGAGCACTTTTCAACCACTAAAATGACAATCTGAACTTTTGCTTATCCTTGATGTATTGAGCCTACCTTATTAATCGCACAAAAATAAGTAGGGTTCTATATAAAATTTTGAAGTTCCGAAGTCTCAAAGCATGATTAATATACGGCTAAAGTACGTAAAAAAGTGTGAAAATATAATAAGAGGCTGTTTTTGGAAAATAGGGACTCAAAAAAAGTAAAAAACCGCGCTAAAGGACAGAGAGGAATATCCTTTAGCGCAGTAAAATACTGCTCTAATGGTACTTTTGTACCAATTTTTTTTTCGGGGGTATTTTGGTTCACTTGAGTTTTTATTGGGTCATTTTGGTTCCGGACTCTACTTACCTGTTGGTATGAGTATGGTACACTGTTGAAAATTTCTACAACTCCGGTTTCGATTTTTGAAAATGTTATCCCCTCCGGACACCGACTCGGCAAGGAGGTTAAGAAAGAAGGGAATACTTTTGAAATTTTTGTTTCTAAACAAGTCTAGATCTTTGTATTGTTATAAATTATCTCATAAAGTTAAATTATTTTCAAATATAGAGTTGTGACCTTTTTTTTTAAACGCACTAAAAAGGAAAGTGTGTCACATGAATTTAGGACAGAGGGAGTATACTATTGTCATACCAAATTAATTCGGTATGATTTGATATTTTTAAGTTTGATTTTGATATTTTGTGGTATGATAATTCGGTGACCATAGTTTGTTCGACTTCAACTTTACAATAAAGAATTATGACTTCAGCTTTTGATCAAGAAACGTCACATTTATATCATATCAATACCTTACACATGTAGAATTATTCAAAAGAAAATACAAGCTATATTCTATTTAAATCAATTACATAAAAAATAAAAATAAAAGGCATTTCGTGAGTCAAAAGTTCAACATCTAAACAATTAGTTTTGTACTAACACTGGTTTATTAATTCGTTAGTATCATCATAATATATATGAATTGTATAGGTAACTATATGCTTCGTACAATATTTGGTATTATTTTCTTTATAAATATTGAGTACTAAAAAATTTAAAATGCATATCAAATACCATAATACCAAGAGCATGGTATCAAAAGTTTCATTTCGATATCTATTGTATCGAACCCACCCTAGTAAGTTGAATCGTGCTTGCACGCGAGCCCTTAATTTCAATCGGTTGTGCTAGGGGCGAATTGTGGAGGACAAAATTCGGCGAAAAGTGTACAAATTTTCTTCTCACTTGTGTTAAGGGTGTGTAAAATTAAATAACAACAACAACAACAACAACCCGGAAATCCCACAAGTGAGGTGCAGGGTTGGCAGCATCAGTGTACGGGACTGACTCCTACCAAGGGAAAAAAAAAGGTTTCGAAAGACCCTCGCTATTAAAAGTATAAAAGCATAACACGAGGTTGAGTGTGCCAAGAGATTCAAAGCGATATGGAAATGCAAATAACTAAAGCGACTAAGCCATGATGACCTGAGTTTGTAAAGGAGTAGTATCTTACGAGATAAAATAAGATAATCAAAGTACGGGATAACAAATAGTAGCGAAACCAAAGCACAAATGTGACTACTAATATGAAAGGTGTAAACGTTACTATCTACTAGGTTATATGTGTCTAATCGAAGTCCTCCATACCCTCTGCATTTGAAGGTGTGTAGGGGTAATAGGTATGCGCTATATCACATGTGAATCACCTCTCCCCCAATACTAGTTCGGGATACTCCCTACCCTCTTTCCATCCATGGCCAACCTATCACACCTCCGCACGGGGGCATTTGTGCCTCTCCTCTTCACATGTCCAAACCATCTCGATCTCGTTTCCGCATCTTGTCTTCCAAATAGGAAACTCCCATATGTCCGGATAGCCTTATTCCTAATAAGTCACTCTTGTTGGATGTTATACACATCTAATCTTAATATTCTCATCTATGTAATAAACTTTCATCTTTTGAACGTTAAAATCTTAAGAGCCAACACTCCGTAGTACAACATGGTCGGTCTAAATACCACTTTTGTAGAACTTTTTTTAAGTTGTGGTGGCACTTTCTTATCACCTAGCACTGAAGCGAGCCTCCATTTCATCCAATGCTAATACGATGTGTGACATCATCGTCAATCTCCCATTTTTCTTGTATAATAGACAAGATACTTGAAACTACTTGTCTTCGAATGACACAGGTACCAAGCCTCACTTCCACGCCGGCCTGCTTGAGGTGCTTGTAATCGAACTTGCACTCCGTGTACTCTGTCATGGTCCTACTCGGCCAATCCTTTAAACTAAAAAAAGTCTTTTTTTTTTTGACGCCAAACCTCCGGCTTAGCGTTGACTCCGCTACGAGTCTCATCGATCAAGACTATGTCATCGCGAAAAGCATACAATTGGCACCTTTTAATATGCCGTCGTGCATCCATCGCTAAGGCAAATAAAAATGGACTAAGAGGCTGATCCTTGATGCAACCCCATCACAGCGGGAAGTGCTTTCGAGTCTCCTCCTAATCGTGTCTTACCCCGGTCTTAATTCCTCCACATGTCCTTGATCACCCTAGTGTACGCCACAGGTGTGTAAAATTAAATATATACTCATAATAGCTTACATTAACCTATGTACACTGTGTAATTTCTGGCGAAGGTATGTAACAACCACTACCCTTTCTTGAAAAGGTATCCACCCATAATCATATGATGTAGCTCACGAAGTGAAGGAGTTCATGATTGTTCCCATACAGGGTAAATTTCACATATGATCACACAACTGTGACTTGTTTTCACTAAAGTCGCGTAACTATATTTTCCACACAAAAATCACATAACTTTTCCCTTACTAATAGAAAAGTCATGTATGCCGGAAAATTCAACTTCTGGTGGGTGATAACTTTTTACTATTTTATATATTTTTAACTTTTTTACTATTTTATTTATTTTTAATTTAGTACATACAAATTCAATACAAAAGTTGTTGTTTTTCCTTTATGTTTGCAACTAGATTGTTCTTCTTAAATCTTGCTACATTTCTAGTGTGGTTTCTTAAAGTTTCTTTTGTTAGTTTTCCAAGTTTCTTATAATGTACCTTTTATTTTTTATGAAGAATATGGAAATTCCCCAGTCATCAGCTGGACTCAAAATCAATAAAGATGATATGTCTTATAGACAGTGCTACAACACATACCATTTTAAGAGATGAGAAAATTTTCTCTTATTTGGTGATGAAAGAAGTCAATATTAATACAATATCTGGTAGTACAAGGTTAATTAAAGGCTCTGCAAGAGCTAATTTATTACCAACCGAAAGAATAACTTTGGCTATTTATGAAGCATTATATTGTAGTAAGTCTCAAAGAAACTTACTAAGTTTCAAAGATATTCGTCAAAATGGCTATCATATTTAGACTACAGATGATGAAAAAATTGAATATCTTTATATTACTACAGTGATGTCTGGAAGGAAATGTGTGCTTGAAAAGTTACTTGCTCTTTCCTCTAGCTTATATTATACAAGGACTAGCAGAATTGAAACACATGCCATAGTAAATCAGAAGCTTACCAATTCAAATGATTTTATTATTTGACATGACCGATTGGGTCATCATGGTTCTAATATGCACAAAATAATTGAGAATTCATATGGACATTCATTAAAGAACCAGAAGATTCTTCAATTTAAAGAATTCTCTTGTGTTGCATGTTCTCAAGGCAAGTTGATTATTAGAACAACAACAACAACAACAATGTAGTTCCACAAATGGAGTCTAGAGAGGGTAGTGTAAGAGACTCTTACCTCACCTTATAAATAGGCTATTTCGATAGATCCTCGGCTTGTGAAGTAACACGAGAACATCAGACTAGCAAGAAAATTAAAGCGGAAAGGACAACAAGTAGCAATAGAAAGCTAAGAATAAGAGATACGTGAATGCTAAAATAAAAATACAAGAAATTGGACGGAAATAATACTGGTCTAGAGAAAGGAAAGGACTACTAATCCTACTACTAGCCTTCTACCCTAATCTAATCACACCTCCACCCTTCGTCAGGGTTATGTAATCCGTAACCGAAGACTAGCCATATCTTTGTCGATCACATCTCCCCAATATTTCTTTGGCCTTCCTCTACATCTCTTCCAGTCCTCCATCGCAGCATCTCACACCTCCTCACCGGCGCATGTGTGCCTCTCCTTAGACCATCAGCAACTAAAGTTGGGATTGAATCCCCTGGCTTTATAGAACGTATACAGGGTGATATATGTGGGCTCATTCACCCATCATGTGGACCATTTAAATATTATATGATTTTAATAGATGCTTGTACAAGGTGGTCACATGTGTGTTTATTATCAACTCGCAATATGACATTTGTGAGATTGCTTGCTCAAATAATAAGATTAAGAGCACAAATTCCAGATTATGAAATTAGGACAATAGTTTTGATAATGCTGATGAATTTACATCCCAGGCCTTTAATAATTATTGTATATCAACTGGGATAACAATCGAGCATCTGGTTGCTTATGTTCATACTTAAAATGGTCTAGTGGAATCATTGATCAAACCCCTCCAACTAATTGTTAGACTAATGCTTATGAGAACAAAACTTCCCATTTTATTATGGGGTCATGCTATTTTGCATGCATCAGCTCTTTTTCCGGATTAGGCCTACAAATTATCATAAAGTCTTCACAATACTATTGACTTTTGGTCAAGAGCCGAATATTTTCCATCTTAAATTTTTTGGATGTGTAGTATATGTTCCAATTGCTCCACCACACCGCCCAAAGATGGATCCCCAAAGAAGGTTGGGGATAGATGTTGGGTATGAACCTCCTTCTATTATGCAATATTTGGAACCTATCACTAGAGATTTATGTACGACAAGGTTTGCTGATTGCCATTTTGATAAATCGGTATACCCAACGTTAGGGGGAGAAAATAAGCAGCTGGAAAAAGAGATAGATTGGAATGCATTATCACTGTCTGATTTAGATCCTAGAACAAATCAATGTGAACAAGAGGTTCAAAAGATAATTTGTTTACGAAATATTGCAAAGCAACTGCCAGATGTATTCATTGACCTATCAAGGGTGACTAAGTCACATATTCCCGCTGCTAATGCTCCAATTCGAGTTGATGTCCCGATAGGATAATTAATCAATGCAAATGAGTCTAAACCACGCTTGAAACGTGGTAGACTGATCGGTTCCGATGATAAAAATCCTTTTAAAAGAAAAGAAGCAAACGATTAAGATGGTCATAATATAGAGGAAGTTGCTCAAGAAGAGCAACGAGACATAACAATTGCTAAAGTATCGGGAGAGTTAAGGTACCTAAAAATAATGAAAATGATTGACCAATAAGTTGATGTGTGATGCCTCGAATTGGGGATCCCGCAATTCCAAAAAAAACAAAAAATCTTTGGTATATAAGAAAGCATGCCTTAGACCCGAGTGACGCATTTTAGAGCCATGCAGGCCTACGTCTAAAGCGGACAATATCACTAGCGGAGTGGGCTATTACATATGGTATCGAGCCGGGGATGGGTGACACGGTTTATCGATGTGGACGAGTTTTATTGTGTTTAGGCAAATTTCGAGTATGCGGGATAAACCTCAGTGCTGAGTCTAGGAAAATTCCATACGATGGGCAAACCTCAGGGAGGACGGTGAGTCCATAATAAGGGGTGTATATTGTCACGACCCAAACCAATTATGACTTGGTGGCCGGGCACCCGTATACGTTCTGAAACATTTGGCACTCTATAAAAGCATTTTGTACCAATGGTTGGAAAGTTGATTTTTTGAAGCCACGGCTAACAAAAACATAACAAATTTCGAGGCCGACGAGTGAGTTAAAAGCATGCTGTTTACTCATCATGTCATGTTTTATATCAAAGAGAACTCGGGTGGATGTCGAGATTTGCCACAAAATTTTTTTTTTTTTTTTTTTTTAACAAAAACATAAATAAATATGCAAGCCGACAAAGTTACATATATACCGACTAGAACAAGGCGGGAGGCCTCATCAGGCACGAACAAAATATCGATATAGCCGACCTATAGAATCGGCGGATATATAAAACAACCTTGAGGAACAGCAAATGGGCGATCACCTCTTCTAACTCCCTCTAAGAGTATAACAAAGTCATGAAAGCAGCCCCCCAAAAGTGGTCTCCAAATAGCGATTTGAAGTGTATTGAATCGGAAAAGTACAACAATGGAGCTCTCGCCATGAATTAAATATTTAAATAGAAATACGGCCTAATAATAACAATAATGTAATAACAATAGTAATAACAATGATAACAATACTAGTTGGAGCCCCTTCGGACAAGGATAACCAACCTTAACCGCCCGCCGACTGCGGGCTATGAATGTGAGTTTAATTGATGGCCCCCCTCCAACTAATCTAAGGAGTAATAATAATAATAAAATCCCTTATTTGGATAATGAATACCGAGATATGGGTTTTGAAAAGAGTAACATACACATAGGGTCTTTTGAAGTTTTATAAAATATGATTAATAGTTAGAATAACCAAAGTTTTCCTTAATTGTGGTACAAAAATAAGTAATGAAACGATGGACGGAATACGTACTCGAATTACGTAAGTGTGATTTTCGATGGAAGTTTCGCAATTAGATGCAAATACATTCCGTTTTCTAACGTTGATAATGACAAGATATAAGTATTCGTTCAATCTTCTGAATAGTGCTCCATTTCAGAATCGGATTTCGAACGAGTAATAACCCGTATATCTCAAGCCTCGCATACTAAAATATGCCTAGAAGTTGTGATTGATGCTCGAGAGAGCTCAATTCCCGTTTCGTATGCAGAATGGCAATAAGTTATAGGATTCATTCTTAGTGCCAAGGAACCCAACAACAACATCAACAACATCAATGCGCTACAAATCTCACAAATAGTCTTTCTTTCAATCATAATACATCAACTTCTCGTTCTAACTTCACACTCATCCGGCATACCTACTAATTCATTGGTAAATACATTTTAAACACATTCCTCATTATTCCCCAAAAATACAAGTTTTCATCAAACCATATTCCATCCCAACTTCCTACATGCAACAAAATTACCATTGTCATCTTCCAATTTCCTACAACAACATTAATTCACACTTTAGACCATTACCGCCACAATTATATATATATATATATAATATATATAACATACATGCCATTTCAACGCCAATATGTGTATATAAGCCACTACGTCACAAAGGTCGGCAACAACACAATTAACAAGTTAAATAAAATCAAATTCACTTCGTCTCATCCAAGTGACCTATATACACACATATATATATATATATACAATTCTAATCATTATATCATGCACACACCTTCCATAACTGTGAAGAGAATAATATACCTTATTCTTCAAATTTCATGTGCCGTTCTTTGCTTAACTAATTATATCATGAAGAGCGTCAGCGCTAGGAATTCACAAAGAACAAGGCGGTTTGGATCAAGATTGAAGCTCCAAGAATTTTGTTTTTCTTTGGACTTCTTTCTCCTCTTAGCCTACCCTTCTTCTTTTTTTTTCTCAATTTTTTCGAAACTTATGATGAACTCATCTATTAATATGAAGACTCGATTACTCGTTGTACATGGGCTGAGCCAAGTATCATATGAATGGGCCATTTTTTATTATTTTTTTTTTAGCCAAATTCATTATAACAAAGTCTATATCAAAAGGGTCGGTACCAAAATAGCTCAAAGTGACAACAATGGAGCTCTCAAATCACAATTATGTCCAAATTCCCCGAACATGCAAAAACGGGATATAACACCGAGGATAAGGATAACAAAGTCTATGTCAAAAGTCCGGTCGTCTGCACCCGGAACAATGAGCCCCCCCCCCCCCCCCCCCCCTCCCCCCCCGAACAATAGGGGAGTCGGTACGGATAACGAGTATGTAAGGCGTAAGAGCAACATACACATAGGAGTCATGAAGAAAATATGAGAATCATAAACTAAGACGGAATACATATGTATGTTGACTATCTGAACATGTCTGTATGAATGCATCTGTATGTCTTACTATCTGAACATATCTGTATATCTCTGCTTACTAAAAATGCCTCTGAGGGCGTATGATATGCAATGCATAGGTCATAGTGCCGAGGAACGTTCGGCTCGATCCCTATCCCATATAGGCCCCTTCGGGCATCATGATCATCATATAGGCCTCTTCGGGCATCATAATCATCATCACTGTGCACCAACTGATCAGGTAGTAATGCGTCTATAGCGCCTTGCCCTTTATATATATATATATATATATATATACATAATATATATATATATATATATATATATATATATATATATATATATATATGCATATATATATATATAATAATATATATATATGCATAAATATAAACACCTTATCATGATACAATATATAGGACCCGTGAACGGAAGAATAATCATAATAGATACAGGATCATCAGATAATCGAGATACTCCTAATACTCTAAGAGTAGAGCAATATGGAGACTCGATTACTCGTTGTTCGCTCTTATCATAGGATCATGCCAAAATGAAAGAAAGGGAAAGCCTTAACATACCTGTTCAGCCTCCAATTATCTACTCTTATTCGTCCGAGCTTGCAAGTCTACATTTAAGATGATTCACACAATCGTTAGACTCATCGTTATACGCTTGTCTTAGTCCTTCAAATAAATCCATTTATAACCAAAATTCGGGCAAAGACACCTCCCCCGTTTATATGCCTAGCCCAAAATCACAATACCAACAAAACAACAACTACAACAACACTCAACATCAACATCATCATCAATACCAAAATATTCCATAAAACATCTCACGCGATGTTTGTCCAATTTCTCAACCAACAACTTTATTATACAACCATTTCATCACTCTATCTTCGTAACTAACCAAAAGTAATATTAATAAGGAGAGATTCATACCTTATTTTTGTTAAAACAACGATATCTTCAATATCCACCTTGAATCCACCGCAAAACCATACTAGAATCACATCCATGCGTTTATTCGAGCTTCGATTAATACTCCGTCGCTTGAAAATGGCTTACTTTGTGATTCCCTCTCTCTCTCTCTCTCTCTTCAGTTTCTTGAAATTTCTAGCAAAATCTGATGAAAAAAGGGGGTTATTACCTTTTATATAGGATCAAATTCAGGTCGGGTTCACCGTAGTCGTCTTGCCAGCATTTTACCGTTTGTGTTGTAGCACGCGTTTCTCTCGTCATTTGAACTTGTAACGTCCATAATTCTCTACTCCGATGTCCTATCGATGAGTAGTTTATTGAGTTGGAAACTAGACTCGACGAACTTCATTTTAGGCTTTTATTTCATTTCAAAATACTTTATATGCAAAGAGATATTCGTCCCCCAAGTTGGATCTAAATTTTCACACACAAACTTCACCCATCCTTTCTCCAAAGTCATACTACTCCATTACTTCCACTCATTTTCTTATAAAACCTTCCGGTATACCTTATATACATCCTTCACTCATTAAATATACTTAATAATGCTTGCTCCTTACATTCCAAAGTGGTTTTACTTAACCATAACTCAACGTACTTATGTTTCAAATTTGATAGGTGCTTCTTCGAAGATACGGGGTGTAACATCCTTCCCCTCTTAAAAACATTCGTCCTCGAATGTTGTAGTGCGCCGATCCTCAATATCCTTATTGAATTTTTGTTCGATTACCATATACTTATACTATAATTTGGTCCGTTTCGTCCTGCTCTTTCTTAGCTCCTTATCAAATTCATTTGTGAGTCGTACAGTCTTCAATCTTCATGTATACAAGTTAGCTAGTATTCCATTCTCATTCTGTCTTCCTTCTTGTGGTTTAACTAGCCACGCCACGGTTACTCTCCGTCCTGCGAGTGTCCTTCCTCTTCGTTCCTCATTTCTTTATTAACGGATAACTCCCTTGCTCGAATACAACACCTTCTTTTGTTGACTCCTCTGATGCTATCTTGGCTATCCCTACTTGTACTTGTTGAGCTTAGATACGTGCTAGATTATCCCCTCGTAATTCATCAAGCAAGCTTTCCGATTCATTATAAATTTTCTTATACTAATGTCCCGTTGCTTGTTCAGCAGTACTCTTCTACTGACAAATCCTTATTCTTAACGATTACGTTTCTTCAACCATCCGTCTTAATTCCTTTCCATGATCAGTTATAAGCATATCCTCAATACAATCTCTTAATGGTTCCTAATGTTCCATCACCATCTTTATTATTTCTCGTAGCAAGATTATATATTGCGATGAACCAATAATCATAGTTTGAATTGGTCTATAGCTCACAATATCTTCGAGCTCTTGTCAAACTCTCCCTTTAATTCCTTTGCCTCAAATCTTGCAACATAACTTATAATTATGAAGTTAGGACAATTCTCACTTTACCACAGCTTCTTTTCCAACATTGGTATGGTATACTTACCCTTGACTTCCTCATTCAGTGATCACTTCGTTGGTCATTCCTTCTTGACTTTCCGGTGTGTCCATTCCCATCTACGAGGCATAACCTTCTGATGATTTATATAATTCTATAATACATCTTTATGGTTAGTGACGTGATATACTTTTAATTTCTAGTGATGTCTGCCTTTCTACGTCACATCGTTCTTTCTCTCTAGAGACGTTCGCTTATGGTTACTCCCTTTGTTAAGATTCTCATATTTTTCCTTTAATATCAAGATTTTATTCCGTGGT
This sequence comes from Lycium ferocissimum, assembly GCF_029784015.1. Classification (NCBI taxonomy): domain Eukaryota; kingdom Viridiplantae; phylum Streptophyta; class Magnoliopsida; order Solanales; family Solanaceae; genus Lycium; species Lycium ferocissimum. The sequence goes on along the minus strand of NC_081349.1, from coordinate 51,287,389 downwards.
AACTAGAAATGTCCATACTCATCATCCATTTCGTCATTCTCTTTGTATGAATTCTTACTCTCTTTATTATTCTTTGATCCTGCCTATTTAGGTGCGACACAAATTTTCTGGTCTAGAAATGTCATATCTCACGTCCGCATGAAGTATTCTCTTGATCCACTTTAATTCCTTTTCATCGCTTTGTGGTATGCGTATCTTTAATTCATTTCTGCTCCCTCTTAATACATTCTTGATATGCCACTACATCTCGAATTTTGGCTTCTTTAAGCTAACATCTTTCTTTCCTTGGAATTTTAACAGGGCTATACCTCATTTCAGGACTAGATCTGCTCTTTCCCCCTTTTAAGGGTGTTCTTATACACTAGTAACTCCCGAATATCAGTAGTCATCAGCCAACCTTAACGATCCTCCAACTCCTTAGGTCTCTCATGATATCAGAATTCTCTCATCATATAGCTTGACTTATTTTCCTTTCTGCTAATCGAGGGCTTTTCATTTGAACAAAGCGCTTATGCATTACAGATCCATTCTCGCTGCCTTCTTTAAGGCCTTTCTACTTCTACCTTTTATGACTGAACATTTCCCGAATCAACGGGTTAATGGGAACATTAGAATCCATCAAAACATTTTACGGAACGTTTGGTCACACTTTGCTCTTTTTATCCCTCGTCTTCCTCCACAACTATTATCACTGAAATTCTTCTTACTCTGAGTTTCTGGTTTCACTCTACGTCTACAATATATCATTGAGGGTTAATATACTACACTCTTCCCCTTCCACTATCAATCCTTTTATTCACTTAGCTTACTTATCCGAAATTTTCCTTGACTACTTATTTGCGTCCCACCTATGCGTTGTAGTTCTTCCAGTGTTCCGCCACTTCTTGTTCATGTCATGAATTCCTTGCAAATATACCCTCTTCTTTCTTCTCCTTCCTGCCGCCAAGGCTAGTCCATACTCATGAATATTTCCCATATATCCTTCTATTTCCTTTATAATTAAATCTCGGTATTCCTTATCCTCATCCCATGTCATTGATGTACTACCTCCCGGTTAGCTTTGTTAGTTAATTATCCTCTCGCTTGTCCTTGGTGATTGCTCAATTTTCCTTGTCTTCCCTTCTTCTTCTCTCCTCTCCTTTTGACCAGCCCATTAGTGTACCTTTCCTATTTTCACCCTTAACTTTCCTTGGGTTTCTTCCTCCTCAAGCACCTTTCTTCTCTTGTTATTTGTAGTATCGGCTCTGAAGTTCGTGAAATATTTCTTTAAACGCGCAAATCTGTTCTATTCTTAAGTCATATTTTTGGAAAGCTTCTCCATGTCCGAGGCAACCGTGTTAATTTGACCACACTTATCCCTTTATATACCTTTCGAGGGCTGAAAATATCTTAACATCGTCGCAAGGCCTAACCATTCTTTCTTTTACTTCATATTCCTCGTCCTGGTCACTATACTTTTAGCCCCACTTATCAAAGCCTATTCTCTGACCCCACACATTCCTCTTTTGTTCCATACTGCCACACTTTATCCCATTCGCATGCCTACCTTCAATTTTTTTTTTTTACCTAAGTAGTCCCGTGATTGCCCGTTGTCCCTCGTGGAGGCTTCACTCACTCATGTTTCTTACTTTTCACTTTTTTCGACATTTTGATCTCCGTACCTTCCATCTACTCACGTTCTTTCCTTTCCGGATGTCATTACATTAAAACTCTCCAAGCCTAACTCGTAGTGAAAATAGCATCGACTTATCTTGTAACATTTGTACCATATATTTTTTGTCACTTGAACTTCGTTACCCTGTTCGATTAATGTCTTCCATATACCGCAACGTTGGTTGTCGGGATACACATTCCCGCTGATATAGCCACGTATGGGATATCATATGCATACATATATATATATATAATTACTACCATCTCGCTTACAAATATTTCCAAACGCTATTCAAACTCACCCAATTCTAGAGGCTGTGATGCGCCTTCTTTCCCTTCACCGATCTAGTCCGCCTCGTCCTACGCGACCTCTTAAGGTGTCCAACCACTCCGCATACTCCAATCTCCCTTAGGCTGCTCTAGCTTCTCATTTGCCTCTTATATCTAAATTTATAGGACTTTTTGTACACTTCCCAAGGGGTCACCCATCCTAGTATTTCTCTCACCCCAGCACGCTTAAACTAGAAACTCTGATGAAATCCGGTGCGTTAATCTTTGGTATAATCATATCCACCTCACCGCATGACCTTCACCACATAATCTAAAGCAAGTTGAAGTCTTGATAGATTCCAAAACGTTTTCGTAACGCATCTCCCTCTGAATTAGTAAGGGTCTCTTACTCTTCCGACTGCACAATTACTATTTTGGCCTTTTTAATTCTCGATATTCACCTTTCATCTGTATATATGACTACTTTCCGTCCTAGATTTCTAGATTCCCAATGGTAGCGAACACACCTTGGTCGCCGTTACTTATAAATACTCGGTTATCGGCATCTTTAGGTTTCCGCTCGCCACCATTAAATAATAATCTACAGCAAATGCACATACATAGAAAATTCCAATAAGGACTCATATACCTGTAGCCGATCGGTCTCTAGTCTGATCTGATGGATTATAAGGTGAAGTGTACTCCTCATAATCGTCTACCCACCATCCGCTCGTCTGGCCTTCATCATCTCTCTCATCTGAGTCCGAGGGATATAAATAATCGGGCAACTCCTGGTTTACCGACGGCCAGGATAGAGGGCTAGAGTAATCCGTAACACTCACCGGGGAGGCTAGTCTGACGTAGTGCTCTACCATAGGAGCAGCTGGTACGACCTCGGAAATCTCCTCCTCTGGTGTCCCAGATGAATACTCGGACGGATCTGTGTCATAACTGTCCTCTAGGGGTGGTCCTCCTCCCTGGGGGTTAAGAACTCTGGAGGAATCATCTCTGGGTCCTCCGAGGGGTCAGTCTTCATGGAATAACTAAGGCTCGTCCTGCTCAGTCCTGGAGCCTGGGGTCCTGGATCAACTCTGGGGGCCTTATTAGAACTCCCACAAGCTACCTTATAACTATCTTGAAATCCTTAGTCAAAATTATATATATTCTATAATCTAGTCCTTGCACAGGGCCTCAAATTCACTAATTAACTCACTTTCTGGTTCTGCTCCTTACTTTCCGGTCTATGAAGCCTTGATTTACATACACTATTAATACAAATCATCCAATATCCTTTTCTTTGGTCACATACCGCACTCCTTTTCCATAAGTATCTGCAACTCTTATCTACTCGTATCTACTACACCTTCTAACATTAGTGCCTTATTCCTTTATTCAACTTCTTTCTGGTTTCTTTTCTCCTAAAGACCAATATACTATAAGCCCAGGGTGCTTCAATCTAATACTGCTAATAAATGTAGGGGATGAAATATCACCCCATCTTTCTTGAATTTCTTAAAATTCTTATGTCCTACTTTATCTGCTTAGTTCTACTACAACTTCTGCATCCATCCTTGAGAAATCTCTCGGAGAGTACATAAACTTATAAGACTTAAAATTTAAAATTCTCACTTCAGAATCCATGTCCGAAATAAGGATGTCCTGACTATAATTATTCGTAAGAACAATCCATTATCAAATTTTTGAGGCCCCGGAGTAACGAATGATCAATGATATCCTGAGATTAGGTCATATACATATAAGCCACAACTGATTCTGATGGAAAAAGCCATATACCTGTAAATGAGATAGTAGAGAACTTAGGTCGGATATATCTAGAAATAAAGCCCCTTTGTCCTTATTAAAAGCACTGCTCCTTAACTGACTCTCTTTTTCCTCTATCTCGTACTCCCCCACGATCTGTAGGTAACTCCTAGTTAACTAAATCCTAAGATAGAGAACTAGGTACCTTTATGATACTAACATCAGAAGTTGGCCTAACATAATGCTGAAACATAGGAAAAATATGGATATGCCCCGCTCCGTACTTTCTCAATTACGTCTTCGTCCACCGGAGTCTCGTGAACCCTTAAACAAGTCTTTGTCATATGATTTCTCAGTCGAGTCTCCTCCTACTGGAGCCACATCCTCCGATAGGTCCACCTCAATAGAATAGCTGATGCTCTTTCTTATACCTCTTGACATCCTCGATCCTGAGTCGACATGTTATACAAGTCTCATGTCCCCCTTCGGAGCCTCACTTACGCTCCCATTAACTGAACTTATCCTCTTCCCCAATAAAATCCTGCAATTTAACAAAAATTGTACCAAGAACGAGCTTTCCTATTATTGGCTCTACTGCACGATCTATGATCGAAAGAAAGATGACATACTAAATGTCCGTAGCTTCTGTTTATAGATGTGGTGCACAACTCACCGATAAACAAGACTCTACCGGACACGATCTATAGACACTCCGAGGATGAGCGCTCGATACCACTTTTGTCACGACCCAAACCGATGGGCCATGACTAGTGCCTGAGCTGGGCACCCGTATACGACTCGCTAGATATAATCAGACTGAAACTGAAAACAATGTGGCACTCTGTAAAACCATGCTATGAACTCATCATGTCATACATCAAAGAGAACCTGTCTCCTGAGAAGCCACAGCTAACAAAAACATAACAAATATGCAAGCCGACAAGGCTGCCACTCTACACAGGGACATCCAAGACGAACTACATCGATATAGCTGACCAAATCGTATATACATAACCCACATATGTCTACAGACCTCTAAGAGTATAACAAAGTCTATGTCAAAAGGGTCAGTACCAAAATAGCTCTAGCCCCGGAACAATGGAGCTCTCTAAGCAGCTGGGCAGAAGTCCTAAGCCGGAGGATAACCAAGTTGAGCGTCTGCACCTGCGGGAATGAAACGCAGCCCCCCCGAACAATAGGGGAGTCAGTACGGATAATATACTGAGTATGTAAGGCAGAAGAGAAAAATACACATAGGAGTCATGAAGAAAATCTGAGAATCATAGACTAAACTGACGGACGGAATACATATGTATATCTGACTGTCTGAACATGTCTGTATGAATGCATATGTATGTCTTACTATCTGAACATATCTGTATATCTCTGCTTACTAAAAATGCCTCTGAGGGCGTATGATATGCAGTACATAGGTCATAGTGTCGGGGAACGTTCGGCTCGATCTCTATCCCATATAGGCCCCCTTCGGCATCATAATCATCATCATAGGTGCATTTTGATCAGGTGGTAATGCGTCTATAGCGCCTCACCCTTTTCCCATATCCCATACATACATACATACATACATACATATATATATATATATATATATATATATATATATATATATATATATATATATATATATATATATATATACATAATATACGCGTATATAACGCCACGTGGGTCACGGTCAATATGCATGTATGCAAATGAATGTAATGCATGAACATAAACTAACCTTATCATGATACAATATATAGGACCCGTGAACAGAAGGAATAATCATAATAGAGGGGTACAAGATCATCAATAACTGAGATGCTCCTAATATTTCTAAGAGTAAAGTAATATGGAGACTCGATTACTCGTTGTTCACTCATATCATAGGATCATGCCAAAATGAAATAAAGGGAAAGCCTTAACATACCTGTTTAGCCTCCAATTATCTACTCTTATTCGTCCGAGCTCGCAAGTCTACATTTAAGAGGATTCACACAATCGTTAGACTCATCTTTATACGCTTGTCTCAGTCCTTCAAATAAATCCATTTATAATGCGAAATTCAGCAAAGCACCTCCCCGTTTATATGCCTAGCCCGAAATTACAATACCGACAAAACAACAACTACAACAAGACCAACATCAACAACATCATCATCAATACCAAAATATTCCATAAAACATCCCACGCGATGTTTGTCCAATTTCTCAACCAACAACTTTATTATACAACCATTTCATCACTCTATCTTTGTAACTAACCAAAAGTAATATTAATAAGGAGAGATTCATACCTTATTTTTGTTAAAACATTGATATCTTCAATATCCACCTTGAATCCACCGCAAAACTATACTAGAATCACATCCATGCGTTTATCCGAGCTTCGATTAATACTCCGTCGCTTGAAAATTGCTTACTTTGTGATTCCATCTCTCTCTCTCTCTTCAATTTCTGGAAATTTCTATCAAATCTGATGAAAAAAAGGGGGTTATTACCCTTTATATAGGGTCAAATTCGGGTCGGGTTCACTGTAGCATTTTACTGTAACAGTACTGTAGCACGCATTTTTGTTCTGTCAGCTGAACTTGTAACGTCCATAATTCTCTACTCCGATGTCCTATCGAGGAGCAGTTTATTGCGTTGGAAACTAGACTCGACGAAATTCATTTTAGGCTTTTATTTCATTTCAAAACACTTTATATGCGAAGAGATATTCGTCCCCCAATTTGGACCTAAATTTTCACACACAAACTTCACCCATCCTTTCTCCAAAGTCATACTACTCCGTTACTTCCACTCATTTCCTTATAAAACCTTCCGGTATACCTTATATACATCCTTCACTCATTAAATATACTTAATAATGCTTGCTCCTTACATTCCAAAGTGATTTTACTTAACCATAACTCAATGTACTTATGTTTCAAATTTGATAGGTGCTTCTTCGAATATACGGGGTGTAACATATGTGATACCCCAGCTAGGAGGATCCCATATTGGCAAAATACGAGAGAGATGTTGGGTATATAAGGAAGCATGTCTTAGACCCGAGTGACGCATTTTAGAGCCATGCGGGCCTAGGCCTAAAGCAGACAATATCACTAGCGGGTTGGACTATTACGTTATGTTTCCTCTGGAGAAATATGAAATCGAAATGATGTAATTGTCGACAATATTTTTGCATATAATGTTGCTATTGAAATAATGCAACAAGATGAGGATCTTGAACCAAAATCTGTCGTGGAATGTTGATAGAGAAATGATTGGCCAAAGTAAAAACCTGCCACTCAAATTGAATTAGCTTCGATTGAATTAGCACGAAGTTTTCAGACCTATAATCCGAACTCCTGCAGGTGGAAAGCCAGTGGTGGCATAAATGGGTTTTTGTGCGAAAACAAAATGAGAAAAATGAAGCCGTAACATAGAAAGCACGACTTGTGGCACAAGGATTTTCGCAAAGACTTGAGATTAATTATATGGAGACATACTCTTCTGTGGTGGATGCAATCACTTTCAAGTATCTTATAAACCTGGCAGTTCATGAAAAATTGGATATGCATTTGATGGAAGTTGGCACAACCTATTTATATGGCTCACTGGACAACAATATTTTTATGAAAATTCCTCAAGGATTCAAAATGCCTGAAGCATATTTCTCGGAAAACTTGTTTAATAATGTTTCAAAAATCTTTGTATGGATTATAACAATTAGGGCGCATGTGTTATAATTGTCTTAGCTAATACTTACTGAAAGAAGGGTACAAGAATGACCAATTTGTTCTTGTGTCTTTATGAAAAGGTCTGGATCTGAATTTAGTATAATAGTTGTATATGTTGATGACTTGAATATCATTGGAACTCCTGAAGAGCTTCCAAATACAGTAGAATGTTTGAAAAAAGAATTCGAAATGAAAGATCTTGGAAAGATAAAATATTGTCTTGGTCTACAAATTGAGCATTTTACAAATGAAATATTTGTCCATCAATCAACATATACTGAAAATATTTTAAAGAAATTTTACATAGATAAAGCGCATCCATTAACTAACCCGATAATTGTGAGATCACTTGATAATAATAAAGATCCGTTCGAACTTATGAAAATGATGAAGAGCTTGTTGGTACTGAAATACCATATCTTTGAGCAATTAGGGCATTAATGTATCTTGCCGATAATTCTCGACCAGATATAGCTTTCTCTATAAGCTTATTAGCAAAATTTAGTTCTTCCCCAATAAGAACATACTGGAATGGTGTTAATAAGATATTTAGATACCTCTTAGGAACCCTTGATATGTGATTGTTTTATTCAAATGAATCCAACTCACAACTAATTAGTTATGCAGATGAAAGATATTTGTCTGACCCATGTAAAGACCGATCTCAGGTAGGTATTTTATTTACATGTGGAGGTACAACTATATCATGGCATTCAAAAAAACAAACTACGATTGCTACTTCTTCAAATTATGCAGAGATAATAGCCATTCATGAAGCAAATTGAGAATGCGTTTGGTTGAGATTAATAACTCAACACATCCAGAAAATGTGTGGTCTTGCTTTGGAAAGAGATAATCCAACAACATTGTATGAAGACAATGTTGCATGCGCAACTTAACTAAGAGGAGGATACATTAAAGGAGACAAAACAAAGCACATTTTGCCAAAATTCTTCTTCACTCGTGATCTTCAAAAAAAAGGTGAAATAGATGTTCAACAAGTTCATTTAAGTGATAATTTGGCGGATATGTCCTCTAAGGCATTGCCAACCTCAACATTTGAGAAGTTGATATACAAAATCCTGAGACATCAGGGGGAGCAAAATATGCGCTGAACTCTTTTTTCCTTAACCAAGATTTTGTCCCACTGAATTCTCCTAGAGCCTGTTTGGAAAGCCACCTGGTAATTGGAATTGGTGTAATTACTACCTTAGTAATTACACAACCTAGTAATTACACAGTATTGTAATTACCACGACCTGTTTGTTTGTCACAATGTAATTACAGTGTAATTACAAGCGTGCTGTTTGGTTGCATATGTGTAATTACACAGTTAGTTTAATTTAAAAATAAAATTTAATTATAAAAAATTTAAAATTAATATTTAAATGTGCATATATAAATGATATTAAATTATTTATTTAATAATACATTGTTTCTTGAAAATATGTTAATTAATAATCATATATTTGTAACTAATATTGTAAAAAATAATTGATATGTAATTTCAAATTAATAATATTTTAATTGATTATAAAACTTAAAAGCATACCTTTTTTGTGAGAACATCATGAGATTGGATGTTTGACAAAAAAAGAATATTTATAAATATAATGCCATAACATTATTCAAATGTTTGACAATAATTTTATCAACTGTAAGTGAAAAATAAACAGCAAGCAATGTGAAATAACAAGTCAATAGTACTAAAGCAAATATTTTTAAAATCGAAAATATAACCTAAATTCAAAATCCAAAAGAAAAAAATTTAACATAATACTCTTATGTCAAATTCCAACATTACATAAGTAAGTTTCAACGTAACATAAGTAAATACTCCTATAATTCAAAAGAAAAGGAAAATACAACTCTATAACCACATTCACAACGAAATTCTATTTTAATAACTTCACTCATTATATGCCAAGTTTGTTAATGACTCATTCTTTCTAATATTAAGAGATGTAATTTCAAATATTAGAATATTAACACGGTTATGCTAAATGAATAAAATAAAAAACTGAAAAAATACGAGCAATTACATGGAACCACAAGAAGTAAAGGTTGAGAATGAGAAGAAAGGAAATGAAATATAAATACTATAAAAAGAAAAATATATTTTAAAAAATAAAAATAATTAAAAAGTAAAAATAAAAAAGAAATTAAATAATAGAAATAAAAAATAAATTAGAAAAGAAAAGAAATTAAAATAAAATAAAAAAGAAATTAAATAATAGAAATAAAAAATAAATTAAAAAAGAAAAGAAATTAAAAAAAAATTAAAAAAAAAAACTAAAAAGTAACCCTGTAATTACAGGGTGTAATTACACCCAATTCTCAGTCCTCCCTTGAGAATTGGAGAGTGTAATTACACCCTCTCAATTACACCCAATTCCCACCTAACTGTGTAATTACCTGGTCAAACAAACAGGCCAAACTGTGTAATTACATCCAATTACACCCAATTCCAATTACCTAGGTGGCTTTCCAAACAGGCCCCTAGTAAGGTTTTTAATGAAGCAATAGGTAATGCGTACTACGAATGACAATGAACAATTTTTCTAAACTTTTACATGGACATCCAAGGGGGAGTGATGTAAATAAGTCAAAGTGAATAGTGTAGAGTAGTGGATGTACATGCTTGCATTCATTTCTATTACTGTCTACAGTTTACTCCTTCAAGTTATGTTCACTTTTTGCACCTATAAATTCTCATGTATCAGATAAGTAAAAACACACCAGAAGAAGTGAAAAGCTCATTCATTTATCTCTGTTCTTGCTATTTTGTTTTCAATACACAACTTTTTGTTTTATAGCAATATCCACATACATACATACATACATACATATATACATCCATATATATGATTACTTGTTGGTTTGGTGTTTTTTTTTTTGTTTGATACCAAGCCAAACTAAACATTGCCGTTTTTATAAAAGAAAATTATCACCAAACTAAACCAAATCCAAGTCCCTTTTTTTGGTGTGGTTCAGTTTTTTTGTTTTGTTCAATTTTGCATTTTCATTTGAACACCCCTACCTCAAACTTGGGTTAGATTTCTATTTGTCGCAACAACAACAAGCAAATTTTCACAGATCCAACTCAGAAATACAAAAATGATAGAAGAAACTCACAGTTAAGCACAAATCATCAACTGGGGTTGTAATCAACACAATCGTGATGCAGAACGACTATGGGAAGTACGAGATTCATACAACACAGAGCATATATGGAAAGGGAAATTCACGCATACAACGTTCATGACGGGGAAGATGAAGAAACCGATAAAAGAGAGCAAAAACATACCTTTTTGGGATGAAACAATGTGGAGTAGCAATGATGGCGTGGAGAATACACCTTTGCTCACCAAAACTGGACGACTTCAAGCATCGACAGAGCAATGAACCTCGAAGCATCTTGATTCTTCAACAAAGAGAGGAACCGACATATTTTAGGGTTTTGGAAACAAAATTTAGGGAATTCAAAGTTTACTTTTCTTTTTACCCTTTCTTTTTTTGCTTTTGCTGTAAAGACCCTTTACTTTTTCTTAAATTAATAAAATAGCCCCCGTGGTCTGTAATTTAATTAAAAATGGGTCCAATTTCTATTTCAAAAAAGATCAAAAAATGACTCTCAACTATCTCAAAAGTCTAAATATACTCTTCATACACCTTTTTGCTAAATATACCCCTCCGCTCACTTTTCTGGCTCAGTTTTATCTTTAAAATTAACAGACCTATTATTTTTAAAGTTCTTTTTTAAAAAAAAAAAAATTTAATTATTTTTTATTTTTTTCCTTTTTTTTCTTTTTAAAGTTACTCTTGAGGCTCGGATCTATCTTATGTTCAATTTTAATTTTTTTTTTAATTATTATTTCCTACACGTCATATTTTTGTTTTGTTTTGTTTTTGGTAACTAACTCTTTGTATTAATCACCAATTGAATATTTATGAAACATAACTAACTAACACAGTATAGATATCACAAACAAAAGACTCACAAGCAATCAGCAACAAGTATCTGCATTTGGCTAGAAGAAAATATGTTGAAGCTTTGGTTCCAATGCCCAGTAGGGCCTTCACATTACTAATATAAGCTATCTCCTATTACACGTCACATTCCTATTGGACGAAATTAAAACCCTACATACCAACTTTTTCGTAAAATATACAACTTATTTTAGTTTTTCACAATAAATTATTTTGTTTGTTCACCACAAAAGTATAAAAATAAAATTAGTATGTTATTTACAACTTTGTCATAGAATATACAAATTATTACATTTGTTCACCACAAAACAACCAAAAATAGAATTAATTTGTAATGAACAAAAACAACAAAAGATAAAATTAAGATGATTGATTGGTTCAAAAAGCTACTCCTTCCATCTCAAAGAGATTGTCTTAGTTTGATTTGACACAGAGTTTAAGAAATAAATGAAGACTTTTGAAATGTGTGGTCCAAAATAAGCCTTAGATATTTGTGTGACTGTAAATCATCTCATAAAGTTAAATTATTTCTAAATATATAAAGGTGCCAATGTTTTTGGGACAGACTAAAAAGGAAAGGAAGACAATCTTTTTGGGACGGAGGGAGTAATTGTTATGAAAAAAATAGAAAATAATGAAGAAATAAAATAATTTGTCATGAACAGATAAAATAAACAAAATACTTTGTGACTAAGTTGAGTATGTTGGGTGTGGCGGGTTTAATTAAAGGGAAAAGATTTTAATTTCGTTCAATAGAGTATGCCACGTAATCTATCTATAATATAAAGCTAGGCAGCTAGGATTACCATTTATCTTTTTTCTCAAATTTTTAAATTTTTCTCTTCTTTGCTTAAAACAAATCTGCAAAAAAATAAATGATACCTAATTTATCTCTCTCCTTTATTACTACAATTTATTACTTTTCTTAGGAATTCCTCTTCTTTTTTTGCCGGTTTCTTCTTTCAAAATATAAAAAGTTAATTATACCAAATTAGTAATCTGATAAATCACGTTATTTAGCAATTACTAGCACTGGTAAGTGGCTGGCCATTGATAAATCGTGGATTTTAGGGCTTTTTACATCCACTACTTATACTTTTTAGTAGTCCTTTCAAGTGTTTGTTCGTGTTTTCGTGTGTTTTTAGATTTTGTGAGTCGAGGACAAAAGTGGGACAAAATGGAACAAAAGAGCATAAATTTGTGGCAAATATGCAGCACCGTAAGTTGAATTTGCGGCCGCATCTTTTGCCCAGAGAAATGACAGTAAGCTGAGCAAAGATCATCAACTTGCGATGAGAATGCGGCACCGCAACTTCGGAGTTGCGGCTGCATTTTGGAGGCCCGAACACCCATTGAGCCAAGCTACATGCCTGAATTTGCGAAGCAGATGCGGCACCGCAAACTCAAGTTACGGCACTACAAACTCAAGTTGCAGCCGCATCTTCAGAAAGACTGAGAAGAATTGCTGAGTGTTCTGCGGTCGCAAACTCAAGTTGCAACCGCAAACTTAGGTCACAAGTCGTAAACTTGTCCGAAATTTGACTTTTTGTCCTCCCTCTATAAATACTTGTACCTAGTGCTCTGTGCTCATTATTGAATATTCCCCACTTTTCACTTTTTAGTTGTCTTTTAGCATAGAGAGAGCTTTGAATATCATTTATTGTGGAAGCTTTCGAGAAGATTCTCCATCTTTTTGTCATCTTCTCCATTAACATTATTGTAAGCTCATGAATATTCTCTTTGCAACTACTTTCTATTTAATGAATATGAGTAGCTAAACTATTTAGCTAAGGTTGTGGGACCAAATGTGTTAGTTATGTTATTGGGTTTTGTATTCATTCTCCATTTATGTGTAAAGATGCTTTTCTATTTACTCTTCAACCTTTAATGTCATTTAATATAGTGTACAACATTATTTGTGCCTAGTTGCTTTTCCTTTGCTTGAGAAAGAAAGGGAAAGTTAGGAAAAGAGTAAATAGCAAGGATTTGAGGCTTATAAACCTCATCTAATAACTTGAGCTAGAGATAGGAAAGTTGCTTGAGATAAAATGGGCGTTCATATTTTTCACATTCTAAGGATTGAGAAAGCTTAGTAATGATACTTATCAATTTGGTTGAGAAACTTTTGATAAACTTGTGTATCCCATATTTAATTGCATTCACACATATAAAAGAGTTGGATCAATACCCAGTTGCATTACTTTCCATTGGAACCACAACCTTAGTGTCTTTGGTAATTGTTAATCGAAAATCAAGCATTCTCTTACCAATGATTATGACAAATATTAAAACCAAACTTTTTGTACATTTCTGTCTCTAGAAATATAGACTATTAGTCAAGCGTTACACTTAACAAGTTTATTTCTTCATTGTATTCTCTGTGGGATTCGACCCCAACCTCGTTGGGTTCTATATCTCCTATTTTAAAGGTGTAATTTGGGTGTATCAAATTTTGGCGCCGTTGCCGGGAATACGGTCTAGAAATTTACTAACTAGTGTAAAACTTTACTTTTAGTCTTTATTTCTCTTCTTATTTTCTTTTCTTTATTGTTATGAGTTGCGCAGGTAGTATGGATGAGAATGGTGATCCTCTACCACATCCACCTCCGGTGGTGGTCGTCGAAGAGGCGGCGGGGCCAGGCTATGCAGCCGCAATTCAACCCCCGCCTTTAATTGGAAACTCGAGTTTCCACGTGACCAACACCATGCTACACTTGCTCAACACTAAGGGCCTATTCGCCGGTCTACCTAATGATGACCCGAATAGGCACCTTAGGAACTTTCTTGGGGTATGCACTACTAATGTGCATCCGGGAGTCTCAATTGAAGTGGTCAAGTTACGGCTCTTCCTGTACTCCCTTACAGGGGAAGCCATGGCTTGGTTAGATGATCTTCCATCCGGGTCCATCACTACTTGAGAGGAATTGACCGAAGTATTCCTCAAGAAGTTCTTCCCCTCCATCCTGGATGTTGCAACTCTGTGACGAAATCAACAACTTTCGTCAACTTCCTAATGAGGCCCTCCATGAAGCTTGGGTTCGTTTTAAAAAGAAAGTCAAAAGTTGTCCCAAGCATGGGTTTCCAGATAGTATGCTTCTACAAACATTTTATAGGTCTTTGGATTCGGTCAACAAATCGGTAGCGAATAACATGCGGAAGGGTCTATTATAGATAATTCTTATGCTATGGTTTGTGAATTGTTGGATAAGTTGACCGAGACTAATAAAGCTTAGCATACTAGGGAGTCGGAAGTAGGTGGAGGAAATTCCTCCAAAAATGTGCTCACTCGTGAGATGGTTAAGAAGGAGGAAAAGAGAGATGAATCCATGGCAATACTTGTCACCCAAATGGACCTTCTTACAAAAAATGTCATGGATGGTAGAAGCAAAAAGGTGAATGCGGTAGGATCTTGTGAAAGGGGTTCTCCGGATGAGCAATGCTTCCAAATGTATGATGAGGAGGCAAGTTATATCAATAATCAAAAGGAGGGTTCCCGGCCAAACTACCAAGGTCCTAATCAAGGATCTTGGTGACAAGGTCAAGGGAATCAAGGTTGGAACAAGGATTAAGGTAACTCTAGTTGAAGAGATAGTCGTGATAACAACCAAGGGGGTTACAACAACAACTACAACAATCATCGAAGTTCAAATCCGTATGTCCCTCCAAAGGGGAATCAACAAAGCTCTAGTCAACCACCTACTAGCGATCTCGCTAGTTCAAAAATTGAAGATATATTGTCAAGAGTGTTGAAAAAAGTGAAATCCACTGATACTTTTTGCAAGGAAATAAGAGATAAAGTGAAATCCATGGGGCAAGTGGTGAGTTCTCACTGCAACTCCATCAAACAATTGGAGTCTCAACTTGGCCAAATCTTGGCCATTCTCAATCAAAGGCAAAAAGGTACACTTCCAAGTGATATGATAGCGAAACCGACAAATGAAGAACACAAGTTGCATGCTATCACAACAAGGAGTGGCAAGAAAATTGGGGAGGAGACCGTGTTGAAAAAGTATGTGGTGATTGATGATGATCCAGTTGTTGATGAACAAATGGTTGATGAAAAGGAAGTTGAGCCAACGAAAAAGAGGATTACTTTTGAAGAGCCCATTATGGTAGAAGTGATTCCCGAAAGCAACAATACATCGGGAGATGAGAAAGGTGATGATGAGGCACCTCAAGCAACGAAAGCTATTCCTAAGCCTTCACCACCATTCCCTAAAAGATTAAAATAAAAGGCGGGCGATGGAAAGTTTCTCAAGTTCATTGAACGATTAAAGGGACTCTCAATCAATATTCCATTGGTCGAGGCACTTGAGCAAATGCCTGATTATGCAAAGTTCATGCAAGATCTCGTGACGAAAAGAAGCAGTTCCGGCCTTGAAACAATGGGAGGCACTCATCATTATAGTGCAATTGTTACCAAAGCTTTGGTACAAAATAAAGAAGACTTCATAGCCTTCATAATTCCATGCACAATCAATAAATACAAGTTTACAAAAGCTTTATGTGATCTTAGAGCAAGCATCAATTTGATATCGCTTGCTATATGTAACAAGTTGAGTTTGGGCACTCCCTGTCCTAATACTATGAGATTACTTATAACAGATAGAACCGTGAAGAGGCCCGTTGGCCTTCTTTATGATGTACTTGTGAGAGTGGACCGGTTTATCTTTCCGGCCGATTTTATGATCTTGGATTGCGAAGTTAATTTTGGGGTGCCCATAATCTTAGGTAGACCTTTCTTGGCTACGGGGTAAGCTCTTGTAGATGTGGATGATCTAAAATTTTGGATGAATGATGAAGAGGTCACTTTCCATATTTGTAAAACAACGAAGCAACCGGCGAACATGAGTGTGGTGTCGATTATTGATACTATTGATGAAGCTATCGAATCAACCATGGAGCATAAACATGTGGGTGAGATATTGGTGGCGGTCTTGATGAATTATGATGGGGGTAATGATGAAGAATTCGAGGAGACAATGAATGCATTGATTTGGTTGGGTTCCTATCGCCACAATCCAAAGAAACTTGATCTTAATTTAGAAAACCGGGCATCTCCTCCCGCAAAGCCTTCCATCATTAAGCCTCTTATTTTGGAACTGAAACCTCTTCCTTCACACTTGAGGTATGAATTTCTTGGCCCTAAAAACACTTTACCCGTAATTATTTTCACCCGGTTGACGGATGAGCAAAGAGAGAGGTTGATGGTGATCTTGAGAAAATATAAAAAAGCATTGGTTGGTGTATTGTAGATATCTAAGGGATTCCGCCCGGTATTTGTGCTCACAAAATTCAACTTGATGAAGAGTGTAAACCAAGCATTGAACATCAAAGGAGGTTGAATCCTCCTATGAAAGAGGTGGTAAAGATCGAGATCATTAAGTGGTTAGATACCGGGGTTGTGTATCCGATAGCGGATAGCTCATGGGTGAGTCCGGTCCAATGCGTCCCCAGAAAGGGTGGAATAACCGTTGTGCAGAATGCAAAAAATGAATTGATCGTAATGCGCACGGTCACCGGATGGCGGGTTTGCATGGATTATAGGAAGTTGAACAAGTGGACAAAGAGGGATCACTTCCCAATGCCTTTCATGGATCAAATGCTTGATAAGCTTGTGGGAAGAAATTATTATTGCTTCCTTGATGGCTATTTCGGGTACAATCAAATCACCATTGCTCTCGACGACCAAGAGAAAATCACTTTCACTTGTCCTTATGGGACATTTTCTTTTAAGAGGATGCCATTTGGGCTTTGTAATGCACCCACAACTTTTTAACGTTGCATGATGTCTATTTTGTCCGACATGGTTGAGGAGTCCTTAGAAATCTTAATAGACGACTTTTTCGTGGTGGGAGATTCCTTTGATGAGTGCTTGGGAAATCTTATCCATGTGTTGAAAAGGTGCGAAGAGACAAACTTGGTTCTAAATTGGGAGAAATATCACTTTATGGTGAGAAAAGGAATTGTCTTGGGTCACAAAATTTCGGAGAGGGGGCTTGAGGTTGATCAAGCTAAAATTGAAGTTATTGTCAAACTCCCTCTGCCTATATCCGTCAAGGGAGTTTGTAGTTTCCTTGGGCATGCTGGATTTTATAGAAGATTCATCAAGGATTTCTCGAAAATAGCCAACCCTCTTTGCAAGCTGTTGGACAAAGAGTCAAAATTTGTATTTGATGATGCATGCTTGAAGGCATTTGAATGCTTGAAAGAGCTACTCACATCAATTCCTATCATCATTGCCCTGGATTGGTCCAAACCCTTTGAATTGATGTGTGACGCAAGTGGGGTTGCTATGGGGGCCATACTTTTCCAAAAGTGTGAGAAGATCTTCCATCCCATCTACTATGGAAGCAAGACTCTAAATGGTGCCTAAATGAACTACACGGTCACCGAGCAAGAGTTGCTTGCCATAATTTTTGCCTTTGAAAAATTCTGAGCTTACTTGTTGGGAACTCATGTGGTGGTTCACACCGATCATGAGGCACTTCGTTACCTCATGACCAAGAAAGACGCTAACCCAAGGTT
This sequence comes from Lycium ferocissimum, assembly GCF_029784015.1. Taxonomy (NCBI): domain Eukaryota; kingdom Viridiplantae; phylum Streptophyta; class Magnoliopsida; order Solanales; family Solanaceae; genus Lycium; species Lycium ferocissimum. The sequence continues at coordinate 51,269,460 of NC_081349.1, read as the reverse complement.
GATAAGATGGGTGCTCCTATTGCAAGAATTTGACTTTGAGGTGAAAGATAGAAAAGGGTGTGTGAACTAAGTTGCGGATCACTTGTCACGACTTAAAGAAGGTGGTCGACCCTTGGCTGGTGTGGAAAGCGATGATTCATTTTCGGATGATCAAGTCATGGCGGGGTCACATGATATGATCCTATGGTATGCCGATTTTGCTAACTATGATGCTAGTGACATCATGCCGGATGATCTAAACTTCCACCAAAAAAAAGAAGTTCTTGAGCGATGTTCAAAAATATTATTGGGATGAGCCTTACCTATTTCGTGTTTGCACCGACAACATCATAAGGCGGTGCATTCCCGAAGTAGAGATAATGTCTATCATTGAGGCTTGCCATTCATCACCCGTGGGAGGGCATCATAGTAGCTCAAGAACGAAGACAAAAGTGTTTCAAAGTAGTTTTTATTGGCTTACCATCCACCAAGATGCTCATGACTTTGTGCTATCTTGTGACCAATGTCAACGTTATGGTAGCATCTCAAGAAGACATAAACTCCCAATGACACCGATTCTTGAGATGGAGTTCTTTGATATTTGGGGGATCGATTTCATTGGTCCATTTGTGAGTTCCTATAATAACAAATATATCCTTGTGGCGGTAGACTATGTGTCTAAATGGGTGAAGGCTGTAGCGCTTCCTAACAATGAAGGAAAGAGTGTCACCGCGTTCTTGAAGAAGCACATCTTCACAAGGTTTGGGGCTCCAAGAGCCATCATTAGTGATGGGAGTAGTCATTTTCGCAACCGGTTGTTCAAAGCACTTCTTGAGAAGTATGGCGTCAAGCATAGAGGTGCTGCCCCTTATCATCCCCAAACGAGTGGTCAAGTGGAAGTGTCGAATTGTGAAATTAAGAGTATTCTTTCCAAAGCCGTCAATGCCAATAGGATCGATTGGTTAAGAAAGTTGGATGATGCTCTATGTTCTTACTGGACGGCATACAAGACACCAATTGGCATGTCTCCTTATCAATTGGTGTTTGGTAAAGCTTGTCACCTTCTAGTGGAACTTGAACATAAAGCGTTCCGGGCTTTGAAAAAGTTTAACCTTGAATGGGAAGAAGTTTCGCAATTAAGGATGGATCAAATCAATGGGCTGGATGAATTCCGATTTCAAGCCTATGTGAGCTCTTCCATCTACAAAGCCCGCATGAAACACTTCCACAACAAAAAGATCTTGCAATGAGAGTTTAGCCTCGGAGATCGGGTGTTGTTGTTCAATTCAAGGCTCCGGTTGTTTCCGGGTAAATTGAAGTCCAAGTGGTCCGAGCCCTTTGAAGTAACACAAGTGTTCCCACATGGAGCAATTGAACTTGTTGGTCCGGATGGAGAGCATCACAAGGTGAACGGGCAAAGGGTTAAGCATTACTTTGGCTTACCCAATGAAAAAAAGACAATTGAGGTCACCTACCTCAACGAACCATGAAAAGGGTAAAACCGTCGTGCCGCAATGTTAACTCAAGCATTTCTTGGGGGGCAACCCAAGTCTTTTGTTTAATGTTTGCTTACGTGTGTAGGATGCAAGGATGCAGGGAAAATATATACAAAGTGGACTCGTGGGAAGAATGGGAAAAGGAAATGAGAAATGAAAGGCAGGGGTAAATTTGCGGCCTTAATGCGGTACCGCATCCTGCGGCCGCATCTTCACCCCGCAAAATGGTAGTGACTAATGAAAAACAGTAAGTTTGCAATCGAGTTGCGGCTCCGCAAATTTAGTTTGTAGCTGCAACTTTGATCAACCCTCACAGCTAGTGCCACACATGTAAGTGGAGTTTGCGTAGAGAATGCGAGGTCGCAAACTCGATATGTGACCGCATTCCTTGCGCAAACTCCAAAAGTATATAAGGTTTACTTTGAAACGTGTTTTTTCATTTCTTTTCCCTCTTGATCTCAAACGCGACATATTTTCCCATTTTCACCCCTAATCACAATTTCAAGCATACACCCCTCAAAACCGACCCAATCCCCTCCCCATCTTCGTGTGTGGTGCATCTATTAGCTCGTAATCAACAATTTCCCACTTGCCCGTCTCTACTTTTGATCTATAAGGTATGTTACATGGCTTTTGACTTCAATTCTTTCAAATCATGAAATATAAGCATGCTATTAGCCTATAACATTACCTTGTAGCATTAGTGTGATGCGTGAACCGTCATTCCCACTTGTTTATCTTGATTTAATATGATTTTTGTGGGATATGGATGTTCATATGCGGGAATTGTTAGATTAGGGGTAAGGATTGGTTATTGGTAGATTATTACTGGTGGTGTTGCTTGTTGTGATTGGGGGTGGGGGATAATGGCTTGAAAATGCTTAAAATTCGCAAAAAAATGGCGTGGGCCTTAACTTTGGGGACGACGATGGATTTGCTACCTTAAATTGAGTTTGCGGAGTCGCATCTCCATCGCATCCTAGGCTGATCTAGCAGTAGCCTTCCCAAAATCCATGAGTTTGCGAGCAAGATGCGGCTTCGCATCTTGAGTTTGTGGCTGCAACTTTTGCAGTTGCGGCATCGCAAACTTGATTTTGCGGTCGCATCTTGTCTCTTCTTCCCTTATTTTTTTTGTTTCCTGTGCATCATTGTTAGTTTATTGCTTTCTTAAAACCACAAAAACATAAAAAAGATTTTCCTTTTTGTTTTTCTTAGGACCTAATGTTTATTGACTGTACAGGATGACTGGATGCAAGAATTTGGCACAAAAGAACTGTCACGACCCAACCCCGTAGGCCGCGACTAGTGCCCGAGTTGGGCACCCGTACACACCCGTTAATCAGAGGTAGCATACGAATAGCTTACACAGTACACAAATAACATATATATACAGAAAAATGTAACGTCACCCCGAAGAAGCCACAAATGTACAAATATACATATCGCTATCGCAATCCAATGGAGATAATATCACATATAAGCCGATAAGGCTATCATAATATAGGGGGACGTCCAAATCACAAATCACACGTACACGACCGAACAAAGGAATACCCATAACCCACACATATATGTCTACGGACCTCCAAGAGTCATAACGAATCATATGACGGGACAAATGGCCCCGCCGTACCCGTGAACAAACATATGCATATATATATACAAAATGTGTCGGATCAAAGTATAGGCTCCGAGAACAAGGGAGCGCTCCAAGTCGGTACCGAACAGAATCCTAAGCCGGTGGATCATCCAAAATGAGTACATATACCGCGCGACATGAAACGCAGAAGAAAGGGGGTCGTACGGAATATGTACCGAGTATGCAAGGCATGAAATATAGTAAACAAAATCATAGTCAAAACCAGAAGTACGGAAAGTAAATGCAATATTCAAAATATCCAAATGCTTACTCATAAAAATACAAATCATGCATAAGGCTCTTAGAACGGTAGTCGCCCGCCTGTCGTTGGCGCCACGCCACATCATACTCCAGAAGATTTCATATCTCCGACACCCGACATATCATATCACATCATAACGCCAAATATACACGGTACTCGGCCAAAGGGGACTCGGCGTACCGGACACATCATACTCCGGAATATATCAAAGTGCGCACGAAACATAACCGGCCCGGGACTCGGTGAAGGATATAGTAACCATATACACGAGCAGAGTCGTGGGAGACTATATGCAGTTTAAAACATTTTTCCAAAAACTCATAAAATAATCAAAGTGAATTATCATTTAAAACCAAGGCGATAGTCAAATCAAGTTTCTTCCGAATGTTGTTCGGGAACATATCAAATAGAACTTTAGGACTCGTAGACACGTATTAAACCATGTGAGATAACTTATGAAAATTAGGGGCATAATCGTCATTTCAAACTCGATAGAGAAGTAAGTAATCGGCGTTCGAAGGTTAAGACGTTAATCACACTAAATCCTTTGAAAAGTCGCTAGTATTATACAAGGGAGAGTCTCGGGGCCCACGGACGAGTATCGAACCGATCCGGGTCCATTTATGAAAGTTAGAGACCTTATCCATTGTAGAATCTCCCGCGAACGTTTCGAAGCGATCCGAGCTCGTCTATGAAAGTTACGATTGTTCGTAGTTACGAAACCTTTTTGGAATAAAACCTTTATAAAATCCTTGAAACCAAGTCATGTAAAAACACAAGGATCATGGTTCGACCGCATTAAGAGTGCCAACATAAAGGAATGAATAAAAATCGCACACAAGCTCGGACCTTAAGGATGGTGTCACCCCGAGACTCGTATCACAATCTACTTACGACTTAGACATGCCACAAGGCGAAGTGGTAAGCTTCACATACCTCGTCCACTTCCTAGATTAATCCAAGCTTACGTCTTGGCTTCTCCAAAAGCTACAATAACATCATTAGACGCCAAACATTAGTCATACGCACTTAGAATCCAATTCTAGGCTAGCACTTTATTTATAGAAATTTGGGCAGCATCTCCCCGTAAATTCAACAACCCCGAGAATTCAACTCGGCCAAATTCATCAACAACAATGCCAACAACCAAACTAGCAACATCAACAAGTGATTCAAAACTCATTCTAACATTAGTAACTCTTTTCTATATACTTCGACGGCATTTCATTTACATTCAAATCACCACCTACAATTAAGCCAACTCTAATGCTCATACATTCAAATACCAATCCGAAACCATTCAAACAAAATTCAAGAACATTTCAAACAATCCACACAATATTCAAACGGCCCAACCAATGTGCAAAGCCACGAAACCTTCCAATTCCCATAGGGAAACAACAACACATTTCTTTCTTCCAAATTCATAAACTACATCAATAATCCAACGTATGTTAACAACATCATTTTCATCAATTCAAGGAACTACATTAAATTCACATTTGCTTCTAAAACAGCCCATATACGTTTTCCACTTCAACTTACATCATTAAGCTTTCATTATCATCATATAATCACAACAACAACAACCAAAACACTACATCAAATTAGTTCATCATATTCTACAAAAGCGACCCCACTACACGCCTCTAACTTCAACACGCAACATATCATGATTTCCATCCATTTTTACACATTACAACACATTCAAAACATCCATAACACCTAATTCCAACCATTCAACCCACATAAAATGACCCTTAATCCATAAATCTCAACAAAATAACAAACTAGTTTATAACGCTATTTTCTCCGTTCTAATCCGTTAAAACTCTAATTAAACTTGTTAACAATGAAAAAGGGACCTTACTCTTACCTTAAGTATGCAGCCAAAGCACGTCACCCTCTTCTTCTTGGCCGATTTTTAGCCCAAATTGAAGGCAACGTAACGTACAACACTTTTTCTTCATGAGCTTCGCGATTCGGGGCTTAGATTGTGGTCAAAATTTGGTTTCTCTCTCTACCTCTCTCTCTCTCTCTCCATCTATGAAAATCTGGATGTTTTGGTCTGAAAAATGAAGGAGAAAGCTGAAAATTTCACTTAAATGGCATGGGTATTGGGCTTGACCCGACTTGGAATCGGGTTGGACCGAATCCACTGTTCAGCTCGACCTTTCTGCCTTAAAACGTCCATATATCCTTATCCCGATGTCTTCTGTGAACCCACGACCTATGGTTGGAAAGTTATTTCAATTATCTACAACTTTCATTTGGGAGTTTTCCCAAATTCCAAACTCATAATACCTCTTTGGCCCCTCGAAGTCAGATCACCCGAAGACGTTTTCTTAAATCGTCCCTTTGGAGGGCTTACACTCATTTTTAGCTTATGGGTCCTTCTTAGGACTTGCTCAAATTCACATGTACTACTCATATATCTCTTCATATGTCCTTTATAAAATCCCAACATGTGGGTCCCACCTTAACACACGGCCACTTTGGCCTTTTCATGAAATTTTTATTTCAACTTCTAGCCCCTAATTTCTCTTAATATTCCATACCAATAAAATTCATAAACAACTTATACATTACACCAAATCGAAAAATAGCCTTGTCCTTAACTTGTCGCAACTAACTTAAAATATTCCAACGTACAAAATACGGGATATAACAAGAACCCAGCAAGCCTGACTGGGAAAAAAAAGCGGCCTGCTTTGGGTGAGGGGCCATCCACCACACCCTCTATGCCTCAGCCGACTCCTATAGCCTAGGGAACCCCGACCACTACTGATGATGTGATCCGCTAGAGGTTTGAGGCCCAAATTAAAAGAGAAGAGGGCCTCAGATGGGCAATTGAAGGGGTGAAGGAGCGTTATGACATAAATGCTCCTTCAACCTTGAGAAGCGTATCAGTTTGACTGGGCTAGAAAAGTCATTTCCCAGAATTATGGAGCAATTGCACTAACAAAAATGGATGGTGTTCACTAAAGAGCCCGGAAAATTTGTCCCCAAATTGTCAAAGAGTTCTACGCCAGTCTTGGTGTTCAAATGGGAAAGAAGAAGAAAGTTATGGTCGGCTGTACAGTGAGAGGAGAGGCTGTGCCTGTGTTCCACAAGGGGATCAATATTGAATATTTTTGGTTCCCGGGCACACCTCATAGTGAGTACGAGGAGATGATTCAGCCAACTGTGGCTGAAACAAAACGAGCTTGGTTGACAGAGGTCATAGCGGCTCCGGGCACTACTCCTCCGTGGATAAATCCCAAGACTTGTATTGAAAAGGTGACTCTCAACATTGAAGCAAAATTTTAGTTGTCCTTCATTAGCTCCCGGTTTTGGCCATCACATAATGAGACACTAGTGGGGATTCGCAAGGCCATTCTCATTGTGTGCATCATGACTGGGGTATACATTAATGTGGGTCACATTGTGTACCCCCACATTATTGATAGAGCATGGCAGACATCTCGATCCATCCCTTTCCCGTGCTTGATCACTGTTTTATGCAAGAGGCACAAAGTGCCTGTCTTTAAGAGGGTCAATCGAGAGTGTGCCGCAATTGGGGTCGTGGACATTTTTAGAACTGAGGATGATGACAACCCCGAGAGGAAGAGGAAGAAGGCCCAGGCTCAAACCATTGACCTCACAGCCGGCTTAGAGGACCTTGCTAGGCCTGCCACTTCTGCCATCCCGACACCTTCAGGTCCTGCTTCTGTTGGTGCCTTCACTAGCATCGCTGTGGGGTCCACTACTAGTGACACCCCCACCTGCTATAGGGGTCCCACCTCAGAGCACACGCCCTCCCTATGTTGATGATTTTTAGAACATGGCTCAGACCGTGGGGGCTGTGGATTCCAAAGTAACTCGCTTCATCCGCACTCTTCCTGACATGATTAAAAAGATGGTGGAAGATTCCAATAGACAGTGGGAAGAGCATGTGGTTAGTCTAGAGAAGAGGGTGGACAAGATAGAGACTGGTGAGATAGAGAGTGTGAAGGCGGTAATGACCGACCTTGCTCAATTGCGCGCCGATTTCATAGCTTCCCAGACCTCAATACTTGCGGCCATGGGTACAGGGGTTGGTATGGATACTGAGGAGGTCGACAGGGCCTTGCATGAGTCAGAGGTAGCAAAGAGTTTTTCTCATCACACCACTGCCAGAGATGATCCATTAGATTTGGGTGATGATGAGTACGAGGAGCTGGATGATATTGAGACACTGCCGGATGCTTCAGAGGAGCAGCTTCAGGCTGTATTAGTAGTTTCTGTCTAGCATGGCCACCCCGTGGCTCATACAAATGCTGAGCTTGAGGTCAACATACACACAGAGAGAGAGAGAGAGCACTCCCTTATGGACATGATGCTCCCTGCGGGGAAGAGTACTAGTGCCACATCCATACCTCCACCTGCTGGTAGCACTTCAGCACCATCTGATCCCACATCATCCACTATTGCTGCTACTAAGCCTACCGCTGAGCACAACACTGAGGTAGTGCGAGAGGCCACATGAAGTGTCACAAAGAGGGCTTACTTCCTTTTGATTGCTAATTGTTTATTGCATTGGGGACAATGCAAGGTTTTTAGTGAAGGGTGGTACTCCTAGTGTCGTTTGATGGAGTTTTTGAGTCGTTTTGATATGATGTACCAGGGATACTGTATGTATGACCTGTATTTTGACGGATAGTACTTATGTGTGTTGTTTTAAACATTGTATTATTTTCATTATTGCATATGTGTTGTTGTGTTGTTTCCAGTATATTGTTGGTGTTATTTATGGTATTAGATATATCCTTGGCTTTTCTTAGTTGTGGTTCTTTTCCTGAGAATGCTAATGGTCTTTTGAACCCGGTATTTTTAGGAAGTTTTGAGTCGGCTTGTCCCAATGATAGATATTTGTACGCTTTCTTAAGGGAACTAAGCCTTGTAGGGTTGGGATGTGACCATGACTTGTTTGGTATCAATACAGTTAGAATGTTACATAATATTGCATACCCTTCCAAAATTTTGAGCTTTAATGAGAATTGATGATCACGAAAACTTAGGCTTCACTTTGTTACTTTTGACTATTCAATTGGGTAAACCATTAATTGATTTTGTTTTGAAAGATATTGACTCATTTTGAACAATGCATGTGCTAGGAGTGGCGACGTTTTGGACTGACTTGTGTGATTGCTTGTGTCAACGAGAACTTGCCCGGTATGTCTTTCTAAGCTAAACTTGAATGATCGGTTGAAGAAAGGATCTTAGGCAATCTTTGAATTTCCATGTGAAACACCTTGTACATAAATGTATCACTAGTCACCCCTTTTAATCCTTTAGCCTTTTTCTTGTTGCCATATTACAAGCCGTACCACTTCATGTATCTCTTTTGAACCCATCCTTCCTTGAACTCTAAAATCTCAATATAGGCTGTTAGCCTAAGTTGGGGGTGAGAGGCCATATGAGTAAGTTTGATGAAAATAGAAAGTGGAATGGCGGTTGTTAGAAATGAAGAGGTTGCCCTTGACAAAAGAAAATAAAAGAAAAAGAAAGAAGTTTTGTTTATTGCGTGTTTGCTAGATAGGATTCTAATAAGTGCAAAAGGGACGGTTAATAAAAAGGCAATAGAAAGATGTGACTAAGGAGAGAAAAGGTAGAAAGAAAATGAAATCGTGGTAAATAAAAAAAAAGGCCTCAACCAAGTCAAATGTAGTGCTCAAGGAAGGGATAGTCACTTTCATACCCAAATTTGTATCCTTTTGTACCCAAGTTTGAATCCTACCCAACCCAAAGCTCATTACAATCCAGGAAGACCTTTGTGATCTTCTATCAATTGTTTTTGGAATTAGTATGGAAAGAAAGTAAGGGCAAGCATATGGTTTGATACTTGTGACACGTGAGATTCTTTTTGAGTGCGAGTGTTCTCCTAATGTCCCTCTATATTGATTGATATTTGTGTGAAAGGGACTTTCTTTCTTGTGAGGGCATATGTATTGTAATAATGGATGAGCAATGAGACCATGCAAGCAAGTCAATAGAATGTGAATACGAATTGAGTAATCTCGAAAAACCATGTGAAGATTTGAAGTGTCATAAGGTCATTGTTAGTGCATTTTTGAAATAACAGGAAGGGGCGGATATAGTAGAAGGATTATGTGTGTTTTCTAATTATTCATACCAATCGATAGTCATGTGCATCCCATGTAGGCTAGTTGGCAAGTCATGAGTCGTGAGTATCGAGTCGTTTGCTTGAGGACAAGCAAAAGCTTAAGTTGGGGGTGTTGATAAGTCATGGATTTTAGGGCTTTTTACATCCACTACTTAAGTGCTTGTTCATGTTTTCGTGTGTTTTCATGTGTTTTCAGGTTTTGTGAGTCGAGGACAAAAGAGGGACAAAATGAAACAAAAAGAGAAAAAGAGCATAAAGTTGCGACAAATATGCGGCACCGCAAGTTGGATTTGCGGCCGCAGCTAAGCAAAGATCATCAACTTGCGATGAGAATGCGGCACCGCAACTTTGGAGTTGCGGTTGCATTTTGGAGGCCCGAACACCCAATGAGCCAAGCTACATGCCTGAATTCTTATTCTCTCTCTTAGGTTTTATTTTATTTTCTTCATTCAACCTTAGTTTACGCATGAATTCTTGTGCTTCTTCTCAAATCATGAGTAGCTAATTTCTCTTATCCTATGATTGTGGCAAAAGACATGATAATTGGTTTGACGATAATTATTATCTAGTAAGTTTCCATCTTGTGGGTTGCTTATTTATTTTTGTGCTTAATTGTTTAATTACTTGATCACTAATTAGACACTATCCATGGTGCGTGCGTTGAACTTGAAAGAGGGAATTCACGTACGTAATAAGAATAAATAGAGTTTGTTCGATTTATCGTGTCTCTACTAAGGATAGAAATATACCCCTTAGCCCTACTTAGTTAGTTACGGAGATATAAATGCGTTCTTGTTACTTCTTGCGATTACAGAAATATAGACGTTAAGAGTAGCATCTCTGAGGCTTGTGAGTAGTTAAAAGAATATCATAAAGTTAACATCAATCTGTCAACTAGTAACCCAGGAAATAAGATAGGTAGAATTGTCTGAAGACTAACTGGATTGTCGAAAGCAATGACCCTGGGACTCTTTCTCATCTGATAAACCTTACAGTCTTCGTAATAATTGTCTCAGTCACAAAATAATCATATTTATTTGTTTACTTTCAGGCATAGTTTAATTACAACAAACATCTTGATTTTCACTCTCTTGAATAGTTACGATAGAATTTGAATTAGTTGAACAGTATAATATGTAAGTCTTTGAGGGTACAATATTTGGACTTTGAATCCTATATTATTTGTACGACCACGTATACTTGCCTGTGCGTCTGGGAGCAACAAAATGAAAAAATTGCCCACACATTTAGTTTCAGAGAAAAAGAAAAGAAGGTTTAAAAGCTTTATGTATTTATTTTTCATATTTTTTTCTCATACCTAAAGCATATATAATTTTAAATAGTTTGAAGAAAAAATAACTCTCTTTGTTGTCACTACAAAATAAATTTTATACGATTTATAATTTAAGAGAAAAAGGCATTTGACGGATTCTTTGTTGTGAATTCTGGTCAATTTTTGTGTGGCTTGTGAAAAGAATATTTTCTTTCTCTTTTATTAAAAAGGGGGTGCAAACCAATATATGCACTATTTAGGAGAGATTTTTTCTTTTTAAGGATTCCTTGAGGTGAATTATGGTTTGATGTGGTAAATTGTCATGACGCAAAATACCGTCGTGATGGCACCCAAACTGACCCCCCTGATGGGTGAATCATCCCCTTAATTCATTACTTATTCAATTACGAAAAAGACTTAAATAACAAGATCAAATCAGAAAAAGTCTAAGTCAATACCATAACTATAAAGTGGAGAAGATACTAAGTCATAATACAATCCCCAGAAATGAAGTCAGCGTACAAGAACAACTAACTAACGATGTCTAAGAATAATACATATGTCTGAAATACAAATGAAAATGTCTAATGGAATAGTAGTAGACAAATAGGAAGGAACTCTAGGTCTGCATGGCAAGAAGGTAGCTCACCCTTGGGATCCTGGCAGCAAATGACCTCAAGGCTAAAAACGGGGTCTGAAAGAAGGTCCTGCCTCAAAATCTGCACTCAGGAAAAGTGCAGCAAGAGTAATATCAGTAAACACATGTACTGGTAAGCATACATACGTTTGACTAATCAAAATCTAACTAAAGTAAGTCGTAATCTACCTTAACTGCCGAACAAGATCCACGAAATAAGGTTTTTAATTCAGTGATCATCGTTGGAGTGAAGGGAATCTCGCTTCTGCGATCCCGCCTCAGTGGATACCCGTCCGCTGGGGCCGACTTTATTAAATGACTCAGCCTTCCGCTCCTGCGGGCCAAGTCCCGCTTGGGCGGACCCACAGGGGAGAATCCACTCCACTGGGGTGAGACATCAAAAACCAGAAAATTTTGGTTCCACCAAGTTTTAACCCAAAACCCCAACATCCATCCGAGGTACAAACCAAACACCCATACACAAGTTAAAACATGCTACGAACCCCTCCATGACCTCGAAATTTTCAACGGAGGTCACCTTGACTCGATCAACCCTCAAACGGCTAAAATTAAGTTTTTAACCAAGTACCCAAAATTTCCCCGAAAGCCTCGTGAACCGAATCAGCCACCCCACCAAGTCATAAACGACCCTCCGGACCTCACGAAATTGACAAAATCCTTAAAAAAGGTTCGTTAACCCAAAAGTCAACTATTGGTCAAACATTTTCACTTAAGGGTTCTAATTCTTTCAACTTTCACTAAAAACGCCCGAATACCTCGGGAACTGGGTTGACGGGGGGTAATATGAACAAAACACGTATAACGACCGAAAGGGTCATTACATCATCTACCAATTAAACAATTGTTCGTCCTTGAACGGATAAGGAATAAAACGAAGGAAAGGTACCTGACTGGGTGAAAAGCTGGGGATGTCTGCTACACATATCAGCCTCAGTCTCCTAAGTAGCCTCTTCGACTGGTGCTTTCACTGAACTTTCACTGGAGCTACTTCCTTTAACCTCAACTTTTGAACCTCCCTGTCCAAGATGGTTGTTTGCTCCTCCTCATAAGAAAAATTCTAATCAAATAGAATTGAATCCCATTGAATGATATAATACCTGTCCGAATGGTATTTCTTCAGCATGGACATATGAACTACCGGTTGAACAGCCGACAAACCCGGAGGTAATGCCAACTCATAAGCTACCTCTTCCACACGACGAAGGAACTCAAATGGTACAATGAACCTAGGGCTAAGCTTGCCCTTCATCCCAAATCTCATCACACCCTTCATGGGCGAAACCTTTAACAAAACCTGCTCTCCAACCATGAACTCTAGATCTTGGACCTTCCGGTCTGCATGCTCTTTCTGCCTACTTTGAGCTGCTAAAAGCTTTTCTTGAATCAACTTCACCTTATTCAATGACTCCCTCAAAAGATTGGTACCCCAAGGTGTCACCTCAAAAGCATCAAACCAGCTAATCGGAGATTGGCATCTCCTCCGATATAAAGCCTTGAATGGAGCCATGTTGATACTCAAATGATAACTATTTTGTACGCGAACTCTGCCAAAGGTAAGAACTGGACCCAATGACTACCAAAATCGATAACACAACCTCAGAGCATATCCTCTGAAACCTGAATCGTCTGCTTAGATTGACCATCCGTCTGAGGGTGAAAAGCAGTACTAAGATCCAACTGAGTTCCTATCTCATCCTGCAAAGTCCTCCAGAAATGGAACGTGAACTGAATGCCTTTGTCAGAGATAATGAAAATAGGTACTCCACGCAATCGAATAATCTCTTGGATATAGATCTTGGCCAACTTCTCAGCGTTGTAGGTCATCTGAACTGGAATGAAGTGCGCAGACTTAGTCAACCTATCAACAATAACCCAAATCGAATCAAACTTGCCCAAGGTCTTCGGAAAACCAACCCAAAAATCCATGGCTATCCTCTTCCACTTCCACTCTAGAATGGGCATCCTCTGAAGCGTACCCCCCGGGTCTCTGGTGCTCATACTTAACCTGCTGGCAATTCAAATACTAAGAAACGAACTCAACAATATCACGCTTCATCCTACCCCACTAATAGTCTTTGTCTCAAATTGCGATACATCTTGGTAGAACTACGGTGAATAAAATATCTAGAACTGCGGGCCTTCTCTAAAATCAACCCCTGAGGAATGCAAACACACCCCTTAATCCTCAAAACCCCCCTCACCATCAAGAATTGCTTCCTTGGCCTCTCCACTCAACACTTTATCACGAATCTTACATAACTAGCATCCTCGAACTGCTTTGCCTTAATTTGATCCAAAAGCGACGACCTCGCCTCGACACAAGCCAAAACACTACCTGAATCTAAAATATTAAGCCTTACCAACCCATTTGCCAAAGTCTGAACATCCCTAGCCAAAGGCCTCTCCTCAGATACCAATCGGGCCAAACTACCCATACTCTCCGCCTTACGGTCAAGGCATCCGCCACCATATTAGTCTTGTCCGGATGATACAAAATAGTCAAATAATAGTCCTTGAGCAACTCCATCCATCTCTTGCTGTCTAGAATTCAAATCCCTTTGATTGAACACATGCTACAGACTACAGTGATTGGCGAAAACCTCACAATGAACCCCATACAAGTAGTGCTTCCAAATCTTCAAAGCAAAAACTACCGTCGCCAACTCTAAGTCATAGGTGGGGTAGTTATTCTCATGAACCATCAGTTGCCTCGAAGCATAGGCAAGAACCTTACCATCCTGCATCATAACACAACCCAAATCTATACGCGAAGCATCACAATACACGATAAAATCCTTCTCCTTAACTGGTAGAGATAGAATAGGAGCCGAAGTCAACAAAGTCTTGAGCTTTTGAAAGCTCTCTTCACACTTATCAGACCACTGAAAAGGCACATTCTTCTGAGTCAAACGAGTTAAATAGGAAGCAGTCGAAGAAAAGCCCTTCACAAACCGACGTTAATAACTAGCGAGACCCACAAAACTCTGGATCTCGATCACTAAAGTGGGCCTAGCCCAATCTCGGACTGCCTCAATCTTCTTGGGATCCACCATAATCCCGTCCTTAGACACAACATGCCCCAAGAATGCTACAGAATCGAGCCAATATTCACACTTAGAAAACTTAGCATAAATCTCATTTTCCTTCAACAATCCAAGTACAATCCTTAAGTGTTTCTCGTGATCTTCCTTGTTGCGCAAATACACCAAAATGTCATCAATGAAGACTATGACGAAGAAATCCAAGTATGGCTTGAAAATGCCACTCATCAGGCCCATAAAAGCTGCCGAGGCATTGGTAAGACCAAAAGACATAACAAGGAACTCGTAATGACCATAATGAGTCTTAAAGGCCTTCTTGGGAATATCCTCGGCCCTAATCTTCAACTGGTGATAGCCCGACCTCAAATTAATCTTGAAAAACACGAAAGCTCCTTGAATCTGGTCAAACAGATCAACAATGTGGAGAATAGGATACTTATTTAGAATGGTGACCTTGTTCAAGCGCGGTAATCAATACAAATCCGCATCGACCTATCTTTCTTCTTCACAAAAATCACAACAGTACCTTAAGGGGAGATGCTCGATCTAATGAAACCCTTGTAAAGAAGATCTTGCAACTGTTCCTTCAACTTTGTCAACTCAGCCGGTGCCATCCGATATGGCGGAATAGAAATAGGACGATTCCTCAGCTCTAAATCAATACAGAAGTCGATATCACGATCGCATGGCATACCCGGCAAGTTCATAGGAAAGACCTCTGCGAACTCGCTCACCACAGGACCAGAGTCAAGTGACGGAGTGTCAGCACTGGTATTGCGAATGTGAGCCAAGTAGGCTAAACATCCTCTATCCACTAACTTCCAGGATCGAAGGAATGAAATGATCTTCTTCAGGGAGAGACTAGGAGTACCTTTCCACTCAAGTCTAAGAATACCCGGCATAACTAGAGTGACTGTCTCAGCGTGACAGTCCAAAATTGCATGATAAGGAGACAACCAACTCATACCCGAGATAACATTGAAATTTACCATATCAAGAATCACCAAGTCTACCCATGTACCATAACCCATAAACGTAACCGTACAAGACCGATAGACTCGATCTACCACAACAGAACCTCCGACTGGAGTTGATACGTGAATAGACACGTCAAGCAGATCATAAATTATATCCAAACCATAGAGAAATATATAGACACCTAAGAGAAAGAAAAACCCGAGTCGAATAACACTGAAGTCACCCTAAGGACAGACTGAGATATTACCTGTGATATTACATGTGATAACTGCATCGGAAGCCTCGACCTCTGGCCTACTAGGGAAAGCGTAACAATGAACCCGTCCACTATCAGTCTGCGAACCTCCACGACCACCTCGACCTAACTATGTTTCGCCCCTACCGGGCTGATGTCCACCTCTGCTTGTCAGGGATCCTCTTCTACTAGGCTGGATGCCACCTCTACCAGATGTGCGGCCACTCCACCCAGGCTATCTACTGCACCTACCATAAGATCCACCCCTATAGCAGATGAAGCTGGAGTCCTGGGGGTCTAATACTGAGTACTCTGACCACTCTGTCTGAGTCGGGAACAGTTCATCTTGAAATGCCTGATGGGTGTAAATTATTCATGTAATTTTATACATAATAAAATAAGTTTTAAAATAAAACATGAATAATTATATCTTATTCTCTCATATTTTCTGACAGAATTTTACAGGAAGAAGAGTACTGCAGAAGAATAGAGAAGAAATGAATTATCAAAGAAGTAAGCAAAGAATTCAATAGGTGCAACCACGAATTCATAAGTCATAACCGTGGAGTTTTACATGTGGGAATTACAAAAGTCAACATTGGGAGAAGTTGTGAAATCCACGGGTGTCACCGCTTCATACTCACACCCGTCAAGTGTTGAAATCCACGGGTGTCACCTTTTCATACTCACACCCGTCAAGTGTTGAAATCCGCGGGTGTCACCGCTTCATATTCACAGCCGTCAAGTGTTGAAATCCAAGGGTGTCACCACTTCATACTCACAACCGTCAATTATTGAAATTCACGGGTGTTGCCGCTTCATACTCACACCCGTCAACTGTGGGCATCAAGAAAAGAATTGCAAAATTCACGGGTACCGTTGTCATACTCTCACCCATCAAGTAAGGTCATGGATGTGAGCACTACTTCAAAGAATGCATTCGTAGGGGGAGACACTACATTCTCCTATAAATAGAAGCATCACTTTGCTTACAAAGGATATAATATAATCCAATCTTGAGAAAGACATAAGAAATAGTCTTTGCTCTATTTCTCTTCTTTTTATTTTATATTTGTAGGAGTAGTATTTTATTTTTAATTTCTTTCTTACATACTTCTTAATGGAGTAGTTTCTTTTTATTGGGATAGTTGAAGAAACTTGGTATGATGTTATAATAATTATTTTTACTTTAATTTTTTCATGTCTTGATATTCAAATCTTTGATCTTGCTTCTTTTAGTCATAATTCTCACGGAGGGATTAATTCAAGCTAGTTTATCGTTTCAAAAATCTCAATATTATTTCTTTTAGTCCTAATTCTCACGGAGGGATTAATTCAAATAATTTTGTTGGTTTAAAATTGTTATCTTATTTCTTTCAGTCCTAATTCTCACGGAGGGATTGACTCAAATAAGTTTAATGATTTGAGGGGTCTCGTATCTTATTTCTTTCAGTTCTAATTCTCGCGAAGGGATTGACTCAAATAAGTTTAGTGATTTTAAGGGCTAATCGCAAGAGGTCTTTATTCCTTATAGCACAAATCAAGTCAAATAAGTTTTTCTATTCTTTTGTGGAATTTAATAGAATGAGATTTTATTATAATTGTACCAAGTGGACTCAACGAGTCCCAACTCTTTTCTTTTTAAATTTTCTAATAATTTGTTTATTTTATTTTTTGTAATTTATAATTTCAAAACCTCTCCTTTCATCAATTTGATTCTCTCAAATAGTACCCAAGACAATACACATCTGTAGCTTAGGTGGTTTCAATCTCTGTGAGACGATATCTTAAACTATATTAGAATTTGATAGAGTACGAGCGAATTTTCCTATGCACTTTGGCCTCGTCAAATTTTTGGCACTGTTGCCGGGGATTGATAAACATCTACTTCAAATTAATTGTCTTATTACTACTTTGAGATTTCTTTCTTGTACTACTTCTTCAAGTACTTTGTACTCTAATTCCTGACAAGTTTTAGGGAACAAATATTATTATTATTATTATTATTATTATTATTATTATTATTATTATTATTATTATTATTATTATTATTATTATTATTATTCACATTATTATTTTTTTAAAAAAGTTTCAAGTATACTAGTACCTAATAAGTGCTAGGGAGAAAGACTAAAAATATATATATATATGTTTTGAATATGAACTCACTTCACACACTTTAAAAATGAAATACAACCAACCAAGTGAAAGTCTTGTTGAGCTGGTAGAAAAATATTGCTAAAAAGCCATTACCTGTGACTATTGTGGTAGCAACCATCAAAGCTTCGAATGCCAAACAAGTAACACATTCTTTTATGCGGATTCTGGGAGAATGGACGACCTTGAAGGATTAATTAATAAAGTCAGTCAAAGGTCCATTACTTGTGAATATTGTGGTGGAAGTCACCTTGTTCATGAATGCCAAACAGGTAATACTTATTTCTTTGGTCCTTCTTATGAACAATCTTACGTTGTTTCTAGTTCTTTCAGGTACATTGATTCCAGTGAATATGGTTGCAATCCGGAATGCAATCAATACTCACAAGGAAATCAAAATATTGACAGTGAACACTTCAAGAGGAGAGTGTGAGCTTGAAAAAATCTTTGCATAATTTCATAAAAAATATCGATGAAAAATATGCACAGAATCATAAAGCCATTACGGATCTAACAATGCAGTTAAATCAATTACTAAGTATAGTAATCTCCTATAGTGGTGGTGAACTTTTAAATGAAACTATGTCATGTGAGGATAGTGATGTGCCGTGAAATTACGGGATATTCGATGCTAATTTCTTAAGCTTTTGTAACTCTTCAAGCACTTTTGGTGTTACTTTTCGTGTATTTATGTCGTTTTGTAGGATAAGATATCCGGAGAGCATAACAGAGCAAAATGGACCAAAATGGAGCAAAATAGAGCAAAACAAGCCAAAATAGAAGAAGCGTGACCTGCGAGTCACAGGTCACACATGCGAGCCCCATGTTCTGCAGCAAGTTTGTATAGAGATTTTGGAAATTTGAAGAAATTGGATGCAGCATCTGAAAGCATCACTCGCGAGACGCGGTACCACTGCGAGACGCATCCATGACCGCATGTGCTGCAAGTCATCTCTGTACATTACAAGACCTGCGAGAGTTTTGTACAACCAGCGAACCGCAGGTTGAACATGCGATACAACCTGCGAGATGCACGTTGCGCACACAGGTCTATTTTTTGTATAATATTGGTGCTCTATTCAGTTTTATGTGATTTAGAAGTGATCGGAAGAAACCAAGTGAAAACAAAGTCAAAAAAGAGGACAGTTTTGCAAAACTGTCAAAAACTGGACAGTTTTGCAAAAACGGGACAGATTTGCAAAACTGAAACTTTGGGGTTTATTTTGTCATATTTTGACTTGGGAAATTTGAGGAGCTACAAAAGAGAGACTTGGGGCATATCATTATCATCTTTGGCAGTTTTTTACAAGTTTTGGAGGCTAGGTTCCTATACCACACTTTGGGGTTGAAGATTTGAAGATTTGGTTGAGCATTTCTTAAACCTTTACTTCATTTCTTCAATTCCTTACTTTGTATTGTATATCTAAGTGTGTAGAATTTTATTCCATAACTTTAATCTTGTTTATGAAAATATTCATTTGCAAAGTTGGATGAAACCTCTTGTTATGGTTATGTATTGAATGATTGTTATTTCTAATGGAGTGGGTTTATTGTTTCTCTATTAACTCTTCAAGCTTTAATGTCATTTAATGGTGTACAACATTATTTGTGCTTAAAGACCCATACTTTGCTTGGAAAAGAAAGTAGAGGTTAGGAAAAGAGTTAATAGCAAGAATTTGGGTCATTAAACCCATCTAATAACTTGATCTCGGAAGAGGATAGTTACTTGAGGTTAAATTGATTGTGCCTAATATCACACTCTAAGGCTTGGAAAAGCTTAGAGTGAAATTCATTGATTTGGTTGGAAGACTTTCAATGAGATTTTAGAAATCATTATCTATTAACATAAACCCGTTCTTAGTTGTAAAATCGTGAAATACATTGGATCGTTACTTGAGTGTAATTTCCTTTGTATCCAAACTTGTGGTCATTGATCATTTTACTCACTTTCTAGGTTAGTTTTATCTTTGTTAGTTTTTTAATCAAAAATCAAATATTGAAAAAGTGTTTGGCTTAGCTTAGTTGGTGATAATTCCTTACTTGTTTAAATCGCCTAGTATATTGTTCCCTGTGAGACCGACCCTGACTCATAGTTGGGTAAATTATATTGCGACGACCGTGTACACTTTCTCTTTGAGGAGTGTATTTGGACGTTATCAATTTTGGCGCCGTTGCCGGGGAACAATTTGGCGTATTTGGGTTAGTTTGGGATTTAAGCTTACTTGCTTTTGTCCAAACTTGTGAATATTTGTGTAGTTGTTTCTTTGTTTTATTTTATTTTTATATAAAAAAATGCCATCATACAATGAAAATTGGTCGGATGGTAGTTGTTCATACTTTGATGACCCTTGTCTTTATTGTGGAGGACCACACTCATGGTAAAATTGTTTGAATTCTCCCGAGGGCGGATTATGCGCACAATCCCAAACCTATGAGTGGAGTATTTGTGATAGGTGTGGTGGTCAAAATGGTCATTGAGATAATTGTGCTTATTTTTCCTTCCCTTCCCCGAACTCCTACCATGACTATTCTAGTTTTGATTTTGATGATAGTAGGGATATGGAAGGGGAAGAATCCTCAAATGCTTAAAATGAGAGGATAATGCTCATGTTGGAGACCATCCTTGAAAAATGGAAAAACAGACTTAGCGGTTAAGGACTCGAGGCAACCACTTGATGACTCGAGGCAAGCAATTAATTGCAATGACAAAGCTATTCACCCCTTGAAGGATCAAATGAAATTATTGGTTCAGACTCGTAATGCTCACCAACTTGAAGGTGTTGAAAGTAGACAAGAAAGTGGCCAAAACATGAATTTCTCCAAGGGTGGATTTTTACAAGCTTTGAATGACTCTCAACTTGAAGAAGGCCTTGACAAAGTGGAAATTGTGAGCCAAGATTGGCTTATGACTCAAGCTCAACAACTTAGAGCCTACGGGGATCATCGTGAAGGCATTTCGAGGATGATGGAAGAATTTTTAAAAATTCATGTTGTGAAAAGTCAAGAGTTGAAGAAACTTGAAATTGCTATCCGTGACTTGAAAGTCAAATTGAATGCAAAAGTTGAGGTATGCAATACTCAACATCAAATAGTCATGGATAGTAGTTTTAAGTTGGTTTCCAATGAAAAAGTGGTCAAGATTGATTTTCAAGAGCTAATGATGAATTGCCAACCGACCAATCCAAAAATAATGCAAGATGCCGAGATTGAAGAAATGATACTAAAGTTGCATAAAAAAGTTCATGAAATGGTTTTTGAAGACTCTAGTTCATTTTTGAAGAGGATGTCAAAAATAAAGTGAATTTGAAATTGAAGCGCATTGGACCACATTCCAACCATTTTTCAACATTGTGCTTGGTTGATGATATGGAAGTTGAACTAATCGAGCCTATGGAGAATTTTGGAGATGAAGAAGAAAGCGTTTCATTTTGAAGTTTGCTATGCCAAGAAGACAAAATGGCATGCCTCACTTACGGGCCAAGAAGTGCAAAATGCGACACCCGAGAGTTGGCCTCTTTGCTTTCCTACCACCGCCTCACGAGCATCACCGGAATCTTGATTCAGAGTTGGGGCGCAAATTCATATCTTCCAAATGAAGGGAAAAGTGGTAAAGGTAACCGTCATGCCGCAACGTTAACTTAAGCGCTTGGTGGGAGGCAACCCATCGTTTTAAAAATTTTAAATCGTTTTTGAAATTTTATTTTTTTAGAATAGTTTAGTTTATGGTTTTTGACTAATCTGCAAAGTTTCAGAATTTTTGAAGTTGTTTTGAGCAGGTCAGATTTCCGGACAGCCCCAAACCAGTAGTTGCTAAAAATTGAAAGATCTATTAATCGGTTTCGTACGTTTTTGTAAATCGTCAGTTTTTTGAAAAATTGAGGCAGCTTTTTTGCAAAACTGTCCAGTTGCAAAAATTGTCCATTTTTTTTTTTGTCATTGTGCAATGAGGACACTGCAATGTTTTTAGTTGGGGGTGGCATGTGGTAGCACATTATATTTTGGTTATGCTTGATTGAGTGCCCTTGCCGAACTTATTTTGTGACTGTTAGTGTGGCTGTGGATAAACGTTACAAATGGAACTTCCTCAAATTTCTGAAAATTTCGTTCTTTTGGCATGTTGTGGATTAGTCACTCTTATTATTTTATTTTCTTTCTTAGCTTCTTTCATTAGTCTTGTAGTTTAGGTGTAGGTGCTCCTTTTGAGGAAAAATATGGAAACTCTTGACTTGTTTGGTACTAATAGAGTTAGTCTCTTGCACGTGAAATGTTGAAATGCGAATACCCTCCAATTTTTTTGTGAAAGTTAAAAGCATGGTGCATAGGAAAGAATGACCTTGTGACAACTTTTTGGCCCATTTGGTGACTCTTTACCTACTAGTTAGGTTTACTTTGGATTATGAGATATTGCTCTAGTTGTTCTTGTCAGAAGTGAAATTGCTACATCTTGGCGCTTCATATGCCATGTGTGGTGTTTGTTGAATAATTCTTATGCTTACTTTTATCATCTAGAACTTGCCCGGTTAGTCTTTCAATGCTAATTTTGATTATGTTGGTTGGAGAGATGACCTTGGACAATTTTTGTGATTTTTGAAAAAGCCTCTTTAGCCTTTCTAGCCTGCCATTGCATAAATAATATCACTAGTAACTCCATTTGAGCCTATGACATTTTCTTTGATTGCCACGTTACAAGCCTTTACTCTTCTTGATGAAATTCTCTCTTTTGAACCTTTCCTCCTTGAACGTTAAATTGTGAATTTGAGGCCAAAAGCCTAAGCTGGGGGTGTTAGTGTTGCTTGAGAAGTGGTGAAGATTGATGTTGTGGAAAAGTCAAAAGAAATGAAGAAAATTTGAAAAATACAAAAAGGTTGCAAACTTTTTGTGCAAAAAAATGTATCTTTGTGAAAAAAACAAAAAATTAGAAATCAAGAAAATGGTTGCACAAAAAGAAGTTGGAATAATTGGGGAAACTAGTATGCAAAGGAAGGAGTGATGTTTTGAAATGAAAAGAAAAGTGGATGAAAGGTTTTGTGTAGTGTTTAAGGAGGGCGTAGTCACTTGTATCCCAAATACTTATCCCACCCTTCCCTAAGCCTACATTACAAGCTTAAAAAGTCCCTATGTGATCTCCAACCGAATGTTCTTGAGTTAGTGATGATTGAAAATAAAGGCAAGCTTATGGTGTGATATTTGTTAGCACTAGAATTTCTTTGTTGAGTGTGAGTGACTTTGTGTATATGTCCCTTGTGTTGTTGTTGTGAATATAGTGATTTTGAGACTTTCTTTCTTGTGAGGGCATATGGATTACGATTAATTGGTGATGTTGAAAAATTTGAAATTGAGTCAAATGAGCATATCTAGTAAGCTAGTGGTTTTGAGTCACTTATTGAGGCTTGAGTGTTGTCGCTTGATTGTTTTGAAACTCCATTGCATTCTTGAAATTGTATTTTGAAATGAGGCAGCTTATTTGGTCAAGTTTCACATGCTTGTAGCCTAATTATTTGTACCAATCAAAGTCATGTTTTTGTGCTTAAAGTAGATCCTCATTGAGATTTTGGTTTTGATTTGCTTGAGGACAAGCAAAGACTTTAAGTTGGGGGTGTTGATGTGCCGTGAAATTACGGGATATTCGATGCTAATTTCTTAAGCTTTTGTAACTCTTCAAGCACTTTTGGTGTTACTTTTCGTGTATTTATGCCATTTTGTAGGATAAGATGTCCGGAGAGCATAACAGAGCAAAATGGACCAAAATGGAGCAAAATAGAGCAAAACAAGCCAAAATAGAAGAAGCGTGACCTGCGAGTCACAGGTCACACATGCGAGCCGCATGTTCGCAAACAAGTTTGTACAGAGATTTTGAAAATTTGAAGAAATTGATGCAAAGCATCTGCGAGCATCACTGCGAGACGCAGTACCACCGCGAGACGCATCCATGACCGCATGTGCCGCAAGTCATCTCTCCGTACATTGCAAGACTCCGCGAGAGTTTTGTACAACCTGCGAACCGCAGGTTGAACATGCGATACAACCTGAGAGACGCACGTTGCGCCCGCAGATGTATTTTTGTATAATATTGGTGCTATATTCAGTTTTATGTGATTTAGAAGTGATCGGAAGAAACCAAGTGAAAACAAAGTCAAAAAGAGGCCAAACTGGACAGTTTTGCAAAAACGGGACAGATTTGCAAAACTGAAACTTTGGGGTTTACTTTGTCATATTTTGACTTAGGAAATTTGAGGAGCTACAAAAGAGAGACTTGGGGCATATCATTATCATCTTTCGCAGTTTTTTACAAGTTTTGGAGACTAGGTTCCTATACCACACTTTGGGGTTGAAGATTTGATTGAGCATTTCTTAAACCTTTACTTCATTTCTTCAATTCCTTACTTTGTATTGTATATCTAAGTGTGTAGAATTTTATTCCATAACTTTAATCTTGTTTATGAAAATATTCATTTGCAAAGTTGGATGAAACCTCTTGTTATGGTTATGTATTGAATGATTGTTATTTCTAATGTAGTGGGTTAATTGTTTCTCTATTAACTCTTCAAGCTTTAATGTCATTTAATGGTGTACAACATTATTTGTGCCTAAATACCCATACTTTGCTTGGAAAAGAAAGTAGAGGTTAAGAAAAGAGTTAATAGCAAGAATTTGGGTCATTAAACCCATCTAATAACTTGATCTCAAGAGGATAATTACTTGAGGTTAAATTGATTGTACCTAATATCACACTCTAAGGCTTGGAAAAGCTTAGAGTGAAATTCATTGATTTGGTTGGAAGACCTTCAATGAGATTTTAGAAATCATTATCTATTAACATAAACCCGTTCTTAGTTGTAAAATCGTGAAATACATTGGATCGTTACTTGAGTGTAATTTCCTTTGTATCCAAACTTGTGGTCATTGATCATTTTACTCGCTTTCTAGGTTAGTTTTATCTTTGTTAGTTTTTTAATCAAAAACCAATTATTGAAAAAGTGTCTGGCTTAGCTTAGTTGGTGATAATTCCTTACTTGTTTAAATCGCCTAGTATATTGTTCCCTGTGGGGATCGACCCCGACTCATAGTTGGGTAAATTATATTGCGACGACCGTGTACACTTTCTCTTTGAGGAGTGGATTTGAACGTTATCAGATAGATCAATTGATAAAATAAATAAGCCTTGTGAAAAAGTATCTACCGCTCATGATGAAAATACCAGTCTAGTGAAGAAAGCTGACAATAAAGGTTTGATTGAATTTAATTCAACAAGTGATGAATGCATACCCCATTTTTCTTATCCACATAAATTGATAAATTTTGAAGAAAATGAGAATGAAGAGGTTACAAGCACAAATGAAATATCCTTTAACTATTATTCTTCAATTTCTTTTGATCATTACGATTTTGTGGATTTTGTTATTGGGAATTTGCAGAAAAATGCATGGAACGATCCTCACGAAAAATGTAAAATGGAGTCAAGGATCATTATGCACATTTGTTTGCCCCCGCGAGACAAGGACAAAAAAGAGTGGGATGTGCGAAAAGAGAAAATATTTTATGATGTTCAAATAAGCTCCAAAAAGAGCCCCAAGGAGCGAAAAAGAAAAATTGATTCAAAACTGGGGGTGGAGTTCACAAGCTCCCGAAGAAAAAAGAAAAATAAATGGAGTCCCTTTAACTCCTCTTGCTTTTAAAATTATTTGTCATGACAATATTTTAGTGTGGGAATATACTACACTTCCATTGATTTCTTTGTTCAGTTCTTTGCCATGGTCGTAATATTTTGAACTGAACACTTTTTAGGATATTAATATTACATAAGTAGGCTAAAACTTGATTTTCTTAGAATGAGATTTTGATAAAACTGATTTGATTGAGTATCATTCATGGGTTACATGAATACTTTTCCAAACTCATATTTATTTATTGATGATTAAAATTATACTATTTCTAATCCCGAGTGTATTGTGTTGTCAGGTTATATTTCCAGCTTCTTCTCGCTTATTCGAAATCTAGAACTTGCCTTGAATGTGGATTGAGGCAAAATTCTAGGTAGGTTTTTGAGTTGGGAAATGAAAGTAGGCCTTCCTTGTTAAATAATGACCAAATTGACCTACCTTATTTATTTTTATCCCTAGTCAGCCCCCTTGAGCCTAAATGAACTATCCCTTATTTTCTTGATAAGCAAAACTTCAATATTGGCCTAATCTTTGTTGTCACATCTTTTTATTCACTCTATTCCCTTTTTGTCGCTGAAAAAATTAAATTGATTGCAAAAGCAAGTGCGGAGGAGTAGTTATGAAAGAAAGAAAAGAGTAATGCTGATCGTTGAGCTTATTGATCTTTTAAGAATGTTGTCATTCCAAAAAAAAAAAAAAAAAAAAAAAAATATATATATATATATATATATATATATATATATATATATATATATATATATATATACAGAGAAAATTTATGACAGTTTGTAAAGAAAATAAGAAGAAAAAAAAAGGGTTGAAAAAAGAGAATTAATGAAAAATACTTGGAGGTTGATTAGAAAGAAGGAAAGCAGTGGTGTTTAATTGTTGAAGTATTGTGGTGATTCTAAGGAACTCAAGTCACTTTTATCCATATGTATCCTAACCATCCCTAAACCCACTTTACAACCTTATAAAAGTCCTACATGATCTCAACTCAAAGACTCCTATATTAGTGGAGAATCACATGATAGGCAAGCTTATGACAATCTCGAGTAGCTTGAGATACTTCTTTGTTGAGATAGAGAGATCGAGAGAATTTTTTCTATCTATGCCCCTTTTTATATATTGTGTGATTTATGGGCATCTCTCTTCATTTGGTGAGACACACTAGGATTAGGAAATATTGTGATTTTGGTTCTCAATAGATAAATATGAATGATGTTAAAAGTATTTGAACTCGTGATGTAATCTTAATTGATTCTTGTTTGTCAAAAAAAAAATCTCATTATTTTACTTAGAATTTTAGTTGCTACTTTAGTTTATGTTCTTTGCTCGAGGACAAGCAAGG
The DNA here is from genome assembly GCF_029784015.1 of Lycium ferocissimum. NCBI lineage: Eukaryota > Viridiplantae > Streptophyta > Magnoliopsida > Solanales > Solanaceae > Lycium > Lycium ferocissimum. The sequence goes on along the minus strand of NC_081349.1, from coordinate 51,242,585 downwards.
ATTCAAGTGTGGGGGAATTTGATGGGTGTAAATTATTCATGTAATTTTATACATAAAAAAATAAGTTTTAAAATAAAACATGAATAATTATATCTTATTCTCTCATATTTTCTGACAGAATTTTACAGGAAGAAGAGTACTGCAGAAGAATAGAGAAGAAATGAATTGTCAAAGAAGTAAACAAAGAATTCAATAAGTGCAACCACGAATTCATAAGTCATAACTGTGGAGTTTTACATGTGGGAATTACAAAGGTCAATATTGGGAGAAGTTGTGAAATCCACGGGTGTCACTGCTTCATACTTACACCCGTCAAGTGTTGAAATCCACGGGTGTCACCGCTTCATACTCACAGCCGTCAAGTGTTGAAATCCACGGGTGTCACCGCTTCATACTCACAGTCGTCAAGTGTTGAAATTCACGGGTGTTGCCGCTTCATACTCACACCCGTCAACTGTGGGCATCAAGAAAAGAGTTGTAAATTTCACGGGTGCGACTACCGTTGTCATACTCTCACCCATCAAGCAAGGTCACGGATGTGAGCACTACTTCAAAGAATGCATTTGTAGGGGGAGACACTACATTCTCCTATAAATAGAAGCATCACTTTGCTTACAAAGGAAATATTATAATCCAATCTTGAGAAAGACATAAGAAATAGTCTTTGCTCTATTTCTCTTCTTTTTATTTTATATTTGTAGGAGTAGTATTTTATTTTTAATTTCTTTCTTACATACTCCTTAATGGAGTAATTTCTATGTTGGGATAGTTGAAGAAACTTAGTATGATGTTATAATAATTATCTTTACTTTAATTTTTTCATGTCTTGATATTCAAATCTTTGATCTTGCTTCTTTTAGTCCTAATTCTCATGGAGGGATTACTTCAAGCTAGTTTATCGTTTCAAAAATCTCAACATTATTTCTTTTAGTCCTAATTCTCACGGAGGGATTAATTCAAATAATTTTGTTGGTTTAAAATTGTTATCTTACTTCTTTCAGTCCTAATTCTCAAGGAGGGATTGACTCAAATAAGTTTAATGATTTGAGGGGTCTCTATCTTATTTCTTTCAGTTCTAATTCTCGCGGAGGGACTGACTCAAATAAGTTTAGTGATTTTAAGGGCTAATCGCAAGAGGTCTTTATTCCTCATAACACAAATCAAGTCAAATAAGTTTTTCTATTCTTTTGTGGAAGTTAATAGAATGAGATTTTATTATAATTGTACCAAGTGGATTCAACGACTCCCAACCTCTCCTTTCATCAAGTTGATTCTCTCAAATAGTACCCAAGACAATACACATCTATAGCCTAGGTGGTTTCAATCTCTGTGGGACGATATCTTAAATTATACTAGAATTTGACAGAGTACGAGCGAATTTTCCTATGCACTTTGGCCTCGTCAATGCCCTAGCCCACCATACTCATAACATACCTTGTCCAACACAAGCTGCTGAATAGAAACTGAAGAACCCGAATACCCACCATGATCAGAGAATTTGGAATACGAACCCACTGGCTGCCTTGAAGAATAATGATTGGGCCCTGAAGACCCTCCAATAGATGTCTGTATAGCCGACTGAATCAGGCGACTGGAATAGATCTGGTAACTCTGCCTATACTGGCCCTGCCCTCTAGAGAATAAACCACTGAAGTTGCCCCATTTGCGGGCCCTCTTATCATCACCCTTGCCAAAACTATCCTATCTCACTGACTCAACTGTAGTGACATGATCCACTACCTCCTAGAACGAAGCCCCTGTAGATACTAATTGAAGAGCTGACAACTTCAAAGCAGTATTCAACCCCTTGACGAATCTCCTTACTCTCTCTGCCTCTGTAGGTAGCAACTGAAGCGCATATCTGGACAAGGAGTGAAAACGAGCCACATACTCAGCAATCGATGAACCTCTCTGCTTAATGTGACTGAACTCATCACGCCTCCTATGTCTCAAAGTATGCTGGACGTACTTCTCAAAAAAGATCTGATAAAGAGTCCATGTTAACGGAGGAAACTCAGCTGGTCTGCACTCAACATACGCTCTACACCAAAGCTTGGCATCACCCAATAACTAAAAGGTCACAAACTCAATCCCGTGGCTCTCTACCACCCCCATCTTTTGGAGCCTCTCATGACAGTCGATGTTAAACTCATAGGCATCCACCTGCTGGAAGCCGTAGAAACGGGAGGCTTCATCTTGGTGAGCCTTCAAAACAAATCATGCTCCTCACTGGTTCTGCCATGGGCCTAAGGAATAGATCTAGTCCCGGAATCTCATCTATACGTGGAGCCACAGACGTAACAGGCTGTGCCCTAGAGCACGAAACCTCTCTGGAATCTGCTCAGCTAATCTCACCCTCTAACCATCTGATGTAGCTGGTAACACACTTGTTTGAGTCAATCCCTAAAGCAGGTTTAACACACGAACCAAAGCATCAGACAACACTGGAGTAGCTATAATATCAGGTTGAGCTGGTGCTGGTCCCAACTCCTCCTCATCATCATCATGACCTGCCGGTGGCTCGGGAGAACTGATCTAGCACGGGCCTGACCAGCCACGGGTGCCCTGCCCCTAGCCGGTGCTGCTCCTCTGCCTCTGTCGCATACACGACCTCTAGCCGGCCCCTACCACGTGCCATGGCCCCAGCGGCCGGTATTGGTGTCTCATCAACTGCCGCTCTAGAACGAGTCCTCACAATCTGTGAGAGAATAGAAGGAGAAATTAGATACCAATTTGAACCAACTAGATACCAATTAGACTCAAGTAGCACAAAAGGACGGAAAGAATTAGAGTTTTCCTAGTGTCCCATAGCCTCTCGAAGGTAAGTACAGACGTCTCTGTACCGATCTGCAAGACTCTACTAGACATGTTCTTGTACTGGTGAGATCAGTGAACCTAGGGCTCTGATACCAACTTGACCTAAAGTGTCGTCGTGATAGCACCCGCACTAACCCCCCTGGTGGGCAAACCATCCCCTTAATTCATTACTTATTCAATTATGAGAAGACTTAAATAACAAGATCAAATCATAAAAAGTCTAAGTCAATACCATAAATATAAAGTGCGGAAGATGCTAAGTCATAATACAATCCCCAGAAATGAAGTCACTGTACAAGAACAACTAACCAACGATGTTTAAGAATAATACATATTCTAAAATACAAATGAAAATGTCCAATGGAATAGTACTAGACAAATAGGAAGGAACTTCGGGGTTGCATGACAGGTAGGTAGCTCACCCTCAGGATCCTGGCAAGAATAACCTCAAGGCTAGACACGGGGTCTAAAAGAAGGTCCTGCCTCAAAATCTACACTCGGGAAAAGTGCAGCAAGAATAGTATCAGTACACACACATACTAGTAAGCATTATAGGCAAACTAAGATTAGTTTACTCATATAAGCACAAAATCAGCATGATAAATAAATAGGCACATAATAACCAATCAAGTCACAGAATATCACAAAACAGAATCATCGGCTAAGGTGAAGCACCTAAAGACAAGTCTGTCAAGTTTCCAACATTGTCTCAAAGTAACCACAATCACAAATACAACCAACAAATCCAGTCAATCGATGTAAAATGTGATGATGATATATGCAATGCAATGAAATAGACGTCATACAATGTAATGGCCAGTATCTCAACCTGTACACACATGCTTCGGACGGAATATCGACATCTTGGCAGTCATTGACCCGCGGGGGACTCATGACTTCCATGTGCCACTCGCTCCGCAATGTCCCATCGAATCATGAGCACACATACCTTCCGCTCCGAAACAATCCTCGGATCACGGATTCACATAATGCTTTCATCAAAAGTGTCAAATTTTCTTTCATAGTTGCCATAAATCTTTCATCATTAGTACCATATTTCTTCCATCAAACCATTTCCATCATGGATGAGTGTATGATGCAAGAATGCTAAATCAAATGCAGTCAATGCCAATGAACATGCTATGGAAGTCACAAACACCATAAGCCACATTAAGTCTTGCATAAATCACAACAACTATGGAAATGGAATCAACATCGAGTCTCAATCACCATAGTGAATCTATCACATCACATCACTCCAACCACATAAACAAGTACACCATACGTCACAATGCGTAAAATAACGGCGACACGCCCACATAATCAGAAGTCATACCAACCTAAATGTATATCCATCCCAACATCATGTCTGAAGACCTAATCATGCTTTCTCCCGTTAATTCTACGCATACATATATTTCACTAATCAAAGTCTAACTAAAGTAAGCAACCTACCTCAATTGCCGAACAGGAGCCTCGAACTACTCCACCTAGGCCTTCCCTTTTTGAAGCGCCTTAGAACGATCGAAGTCTAACAATTTTCCAATTTTAAATAAGTAAATGACCACAGAATATTCAACTATTCCAAAAAGAATCGGATGTGAAAGTTACTCAAAATACCCTTAAAGAGCCTCAAGGGCAAAATCGAAAATTAAGGGCCAAATTACATTACTCAAGGTCTACATAGTCATTAACCTTAATTTCATGGAATTCTAACCACAATTGGTCCTTCAATTTCATCAATTACACAAAAATCCCCAATTTACAAAGAAACCCTAATTTCATGAATTGATTCTAGAGATTCAAACCTAGAATCTATTAATCCACAATCTAGATAATAGGAATCCACAATTAGAACCGATTAAATAATATTCAACAACCTAGGCTTCCATAACACATCACCCTCGTAAGTCATTAACCACCATGGATGCTAATAAATCAAGAATAAATGCTAGAATAAGGCACAAAGACTTACCCAAAGATGATTCCACCAACACTTCTTCAGAAATAGCCCACAATACTCCTTAGGATTAGGTTTTTGGTGAATGGGAATAATGATTCGAAGTTGGGGAATGAAATAAGGTTTCTGATTCAGCGATCATCGTTGGGGCGAAGGGAATCTCGCTTCCGCGATCTAGCCTTAGCAGATACCCGTCCGCTGGGGAGGACTTCATTAAATGACTCAGCCTTCTGCTCCTGTGGGCCAAGTCTCGCTTTGGCGGACCGCAGGGGCGAATCCACTCCGCTGGGGCGAGACATCAGAAATCAGAAAATTTTTGTTCCAACAAGTTTCAACCCAAAACCCCGACATCCATCCGAGACCTTCCGGATACAAACTAAACACTCATACACAAGTAAAAACACGTAACGAACCCATCCGTGACCTCGAAATACCCAACGGAGGTCACCTTGACTCGGTCAACCCACAAACGACTAAAATCAAGTTTCCAACCAAGCACACAAAACGCTCCCGAAAGCCTCGGGAACTAAACCAGCTCCCCCCCCCCCCCCCCCCCCCCCCCCCCACCAAGTCATAAACGATCCTCCGGACCTCACGGAATGGACAAAACTTTGAAAAAGATCCGTTTACCCAAAAATCAACTATTGGTCAAACGTTTTCACTTAAGGGTTCTAATTCTTTCAACTTTCACTAGAAATGCCCGAATACCTCGGGAACTGGGTCGAGGGGGGCAATAAAAACACATATAACTACCGAATGGGTCGTTACATAAATTGCCTTTAATTTTCTTTCTCTTTAATAATATGTGAAAATTTTACAGTATGTTTGTCATGCACTTTTGACTTCTTGTGTCTCATTCTCGTAATTTTGTGGAAAAGAAATAAGAAAGAAAAAGGGGGAACTATAAACTACAATAATAATTTTAAGTTTTGACTCCAAAATGGACTATTTTAAATGTTCCAGAATTCTTGGGAGAGTTTTGACTCCAAAATGGACTATTTTAAATGTTCCAGAATTCTTGCTCCCATTGGATCATTTTGTATCTGTATGCATCAGGATCCTGACATTTTTTTCTTCATCGGTTATTTCATTAATTTATTCTTCCTTTTGAAGGAAACATTTGGAAAATAATAATTATCAATTTATAAAAGAGGAATGAAATACTTTAAGTTACATCTACCGATTCGAAAGTTTTACACCATCAAGTCACGTTTGTTTTACTCACAAAAAATAGTTTATGTTATATGATCGTGGTATATAGAGAGAAGTGAAATGACATCTCTTTTGGCCAAAATATTTTTATCTTTTTTTTTTTTTCTCTCAATTTTTTGGCTTTCCTATTTTCCTATTAATGTGCTACATTAAAGAATCCAAAAGTAAATTCTTGAATTATCTTAAATACACCTCCTCCTCCTCGTCTTCTCCCCTTCCAATTATAATAATTATAACACTTGAATGTTATATCATAAGTGCACTGTTCAAGCTACTAAAAATTACCATGGACTGATCGATTTAATGTTTTGTTAACTTCTAAACATGTATTCTTTTGTAGATGAGCCCCAAAAACTTTAATACACCAAAGAAGCTGATGCAGAGCTTCAAACTTACAACCTCTATTCTGAAGCTAAGACGCACAGCCGAATGAGCTTCGCCGCTTTCACGTCAATTGATATCATTTTATTCTGTTTATCCATTATTTTTTCTGCCTTTCAATTATATATACATATTTGATTAAAAAAATCGAGAAAACAGTGTCATAAGGTAAATTCGTCCTTGATTGTCAAGTACTGTATATTAATTTATTGTACTTGTTTTGTTCCTTAGAAAGAACAAAATACATGATTGTACTTACTACTTTGTCGCTGCTCTAAAAATCTTACAGTATATACTTAGCTTGATTATCAATGTTATGTTTAATTTGTTTTAGAATGAAGTCAATATCGTGTTTAATTTGTTTTAGCCTGAAATCAATGGATATTGTAAAAAAATTCATTATTCTGATGAGTCGGGAGAGTTCTGGAGTATATTGCAAACTGAAGTAAAGAAAAGTAAAGAAGATTTGAGAAGTAGGGTAAAAAAAATCAAATGACTCGTATAAGTCAAAACACTTAGGGTGTGGTCGGAAAATATCTTCTAATTTTCTCATCTTCATTTGGTTAAAAATTTTGAAAAACATTTTTTTTTAGAAAAATAAGTTACTTAAAAATAAAGAAAAAAAACTTCCCTAATCAAAATAGGAAAAACAAGTCCATCACCACGGTGGTGGTACCACCAAACTCCAACACCTCCCACAACCCCCCCCCCCTCCCCACCCTCCCTCCAAAAATAATACTCCCTCTGTTTCAATTTATTTGAACTTATTTCCTTTTTAGTCCGTGTCAAAATGAATGACCTCTTTCCTAATTTGGAAACAAATTCACTTTATGAATGATTTATAGCCACACAAATTTTCAAGGCTTATTTTGAACCACAAGTTTCAAAAGTCTCTCTCTTTCTTAAATATCGCGCTTTCAATAAACGTTCATATAAATTGAAACGGAAGAAAGATATTTTTCTTAAAAAAAAGAGTTTTTTGTTTGGTTTGTTACACCACGCACCCCCACGCCCCCCCCCCGCCCTTTTAAAAAAAAAAAAATTCAAAACTTTTTTTTCTTCTAATTTTGGTTTTCTACGGCACCTCACCCCACGCCTTTTTTTTTTTTTTAAAGTTTTGAAAAGTTTTTTTTTATTATTTTGATTTTCTACGACACCTCACGCCACCCTCAGCCTCAAAGACCTCCTACCACCCCCTCCAAAAAAAATATATTTTTTTTTGTAAAAGAGTTTTGAATAAAAATTCTTTTTTGATTTTTTGCAACCCTTATCCCCTCCAGAATATTCTACATCATATTTAATTTTACCTTTATAAAAATGAAAAATTTGCATGGTTAAATTTGGTGTGGGGTGGATCGTGGGGTGGATAAGAAAAAAATTTCAATTTTTATAAAAGTAAAATAAAATATATGAAATAGAAAATTTAGAAGGGGGTGGGTGGGTGGGATGGTTGCATAGAGGGGGCGGGTGGGTGGGTGGTGGAGCGTGGGTGCTTGGGATGGGTGGTGGGCGTGGGGGTTGGTGTGGTATGGGGTGGTGGGGTTGGCGGGGCATGTGTGATATTTTGCGAAAAATGTTTTCTACCAATAAATTTATTTTTCACTACCCAACTAAACATGAGAAAATAAATACTCCCTCTGTCCCGAAAATATTGTCTTCCTTTCCTTTTTAGTCTGTCCCAAAAAGATTGTTCCGTTTCTATATTTAGAAACAATTTAACTTTATGAGATGTTTTACAGCCATACAAATATCTAAGGCTTATTTTGGACTACACATTTCAAAAGTCTTCCTTTGTTTCTTAAACTTTGTGCTAAGTCAAAAGAGGACAATTTTTTTGGAACGGAGGGAGTAGAAATTTACTTATTTTTTAAAAATACATTTGCAGGAAAATATTTTCCTCCATATCGAACACACCCTTAGTTGAGAAGTTTACGTCTTGCCTGGAAAAAACATCATGAGAATTTCCAATGCTTTGAAAAGTCTACGCAAACACCTGAAGTCATTTTCCACAATGCATTGAATGGATTAACACTCAGTTATTTTTCTTGACACCTATATGTAAATAATGCGTATGCCAGCCATCTTCTAGAGTATACACTTTATTTCGTCGGTATTGGTTTTCTTAAAATAAAATCGAAGAAAAAATTGAATCGAACCAACGAATTATATAAATATTTTTTATAATTATATATACACAATATATTAAATTAGATCGAAATTCCTATAAAATTCACAAAGTTTAATCACATTTTTTTCTCCTATAAGGATTAGCCAATCTTTCTTGTGTCATAGGAAAATAAAATTTCAAGAATCTTTAGCTTTTGAGCATTCTAGCTTACATAGAATATATCATAAGACACCGAATTTTTAAATATATTGACTTATTCTGAGTATATATATCAACGCAATGATGTTACATTTACTTAATAAACATCTTGTCACTTTATTTATATGTTTAATGTGGGGAAATAATAGTAGAAAAGAAGCAAATAGTATATATTTATGTATGGTTAAAAACCGAACAACCGAGCCAAACAGAACCGAAACCGATAACAACCAAACCGATAAATGTATATTATATTTGATTTGGTTTGATTTTAATCTTTAAAAAATGGACTAAATTAATTTGGTTTTTATTTTAAACAAAAACCGACCCAAACTGAATTGTGAACACCCCTAGTTTCAACCTTAGTTTCTCTTCATATACAAGTAGATATAGCAAGAGTTAAATAAGTTGGACAAAATCCAATATTTTTAAATATTGAATTCATACTTTTAAAAGTATGATAATTTCAGTAGTAAGAACATTAATTAAATTTGAATCCATCAAGTCTCTAAATTTTGAATCCTATTTTTAGCATGTTGGTTTGACACTTAAAATTTGCTTATTTTGAGAAGTGCATTTCAAAAAATTATTTTTGGAGAATAGTGAATTGGATTTGTCTAATCAATTTGAAAATCATTCGTTTCAATATGAAAGTAGCAATTTGTGCTTGGCTAAGGTCCCAAAGAATTTTTGGGGATTTTTTTTTTTTTTTTTGAGTTTTTACTACCACTTAAAAGTACCCCCTCAAGAAAAAAAATTACCGCAATTTATTTGTATGCCTTTTATCTTTTAAATTGTTAATTCTTGTGATTTATGGTACTTTTTATGTTGTTTTTAAATATATAAATTACTTTTCAACATTAAATATTACATGTCTGTATCCACGGTCAAAATAAAAAAAAATAACTTTCGGAATCCATATTATATCATATAAATTGGGAATAGAGAAAGTACTTATTTTTCTTTTAAAAACTTGGTCAAACATCTCAATTCTCTAAAATAAACAATTTTAAAAAAAAAAAAATTGCATTTCTAGAAGCTTGGTTGAACGTTTGTCTTTTGTATGTGTGCGGTACAAGAATGGAGGACCCCTCCCTCTTAAAAAGTCAAATATTCAAATTTCCCAGTTTTGGATCAGTTTTCCCATTACATATGACCGTAGATAGTGGCATAATCATTTGTGAGTTTCTCTCTCTCGCCCAAAATAATTGAGATTTTAGACTTGAACATATGAATTAAGGAATTCAATTACTTTTAAAAATTAAGAGGCGTATTGACCAAAATATTCTTAATTAAGAGGGGTTTGAAACTATAACAAGCATTAAATTCGTTCATTAAATTAAGAATGCTTGAAGGATAAATTTTTAAAAAACAATAAAATATTTTCTTGATAAACTAAAATCTCAATTATATTGAATTAATTTTTAAAAGTTAAATCCTCAATTATTTTAAACTGGAGAGCGCAATAATGTGCATACAGAAACATCCAAATATGTCTTGGTCATTCGAAAGAGTCAACAAAAGCTGAAACACTTTTTCCAAGTCAATCACAACATATCTCTTCTATGTATGAATAGGGTCAGGAAAATAAAGATGCTTTCCAGAAAAATAGTTTAGCTTCAAATTTAATGCTTTCACAGGCTCCACTTTCTGTTAGGTGCTGAATAAGAGGAATTTTTCTTTAATTTTTTTCTTCTAGAAATCTATTATTTAACAATATAACACTAGAATAAAAGAACCCTCCTTTACCATTTAATCCTAAGTATTATTTAAAGTTGTCCCTCAAGCAAATGAAAGAAAATTATTATCCTTTTCCAGTTTGTGGAGTCATATTTTTCTAGATTGCTTGTTGAAAATATTAAAATCCTTGAAACCATAGATTGAATTATTTACACATTTGTAGCTTCAAGAAAAGTTTAATTTCTAAAAAGGAATAGTCAAAGCAAATTAACGGCTAGATCTAGAAAATACACAGTGGACTGAAAAGGTCAAATAAAGAAGCTTCTTTAAAGAAGTGTCTGTACACAAATCTGACATATTGACATTACTCACCATTTTTTGTCTATATTGGAGAAAATAATTTCCACATAAAATTTAATATCGTTAATAGAGAAAAGACATCATTTAACCTCTCGGCTTGCATGACGAAAATTTTAAAAACCAAACTTAACTTCTATTTATTTACCCCCTTAACAACTTACGTTTTTAAATTTTTTTCCCTCAAATGGCCCGCACTTTCGTGTTTAAAGACCTTTACCCGGTTAATTAATTTTTTTTTAACTTTTTTTTTTTTTTTTAAAAGAAAAGACGGGGAACG